>NC_088402.1:53000773-53600773 GCF_034236695.1 Oncorhynchus nerka
CTGTTAACCATTAGCCTGTTAACCACCAGCCTGTTAACCATTAGCCTGTTAACCATTAGCCTGTTAACCACCAGCCTGTTAGCCATTAGCCTGTTAACCACCAGCCTGTTAACCACCAGCCTGTTAACCATTAGCCTATTAACCATCAGCCTGTTAACCATTAGCATGTTAACCACCAGCCTGTTAACCATTAGCCTGTTAACCATTAGCCTGTTGATCACCAGGCTGTTAATCACCAGGCTGTTAATCACCAAGCTTTTAATCACCAGCCTGTTAACCACCAGCCTGTTAACCACCAGGCTGTTAATCACCAGGCTGTTAATCACCAGCCTACCAACCACCAGCCTGTTAATCACCAGCCTGTTAATCACCAGCCTGTTAACCACCAGCCTCTTTTTCCCATTGACTCCACACACTCACTCTCCTCTCAGCCTGTGGAGAAAATACAGGCATGAAATCTAGTACACCACTATATAGATGACAGGATGTCATTTTTAGATGTAGCATATGTGTGAATGACGCACAGCAGTATACTGTACCTCTGTTGGGGTGTTGTTGCTATGTTACACTCCAAACATGCAGTTGATGAGATGTCAGAGCATGGTATTTTGGTATTTTGTGTGAGATGAGAGAGTCTGTGTGTGGGTGTGTGTGGGGGTGATCATGAGAGGGGGGAGAAATAACAGCAGATCTGAGGGGGGCGTCTGTGTGTGTTTGTGTAAGAGTTAAAGGCACATTAAGTGTTTGTGAGAGGAAAAAGGAGTTTGAAGGTAGTGAGATATTGAGAGGGAGGGAGAGCGCAATACAAGGAAGGAAAGGAAGGAGAGATGAGTCTCCTATCTTCACATTCATGGTGAACTCAGGGGTCAACGAGGTCGTGTGTGTGTGTGTGGGTGTGGTTTCTCGTCAGTGTCCCCGTAGATTCTCGGTTTCGCTTATTTAAACAGTGCCAGAGTCTGTTCAGCTCACCAAGGGAGGGAAAGACGGAGGGACAGAGAGATGAAAAGTAAATGAGTGGTAGGATCTCTTCCTCCAGGCACCCTGTCCCTTATGCAAGCTCTGTATGTCTGTCTGTCCTGGTCTGATTTCCGTCTTGTCCTCTCAGATGATGTCCCTCACTGCTGTTTTTATATAGTATCTGATGGTCTCTGACCCTGCTGGGTTCTCTCTGCCACACAGGTTTCTCCATCGGTGTGCAGCAGGTCCATCCCGCCCTGATCCAGAGGCAGTATGGGTAAGAAGGAACCACTCTCTCCGTCTCTGTCGGGCCTCTTCCCCTAATCTCTTCCTTTCATCTTTTCCTCTTGCCAATCTGTCTGTCTAGTTGTGTGTTCGGCACATGTTGTAACTGACAGTCCCAGTGGTCTCATAGAGTCTGAGAATGACCCCTCAGCCAGCTGTGCTACCATCAGTTACAAGAGAACACAACTCAGTGAGAATATCCAGACACTGGCTTGCTTCACTTAACTGGCGGGCCTGCTGCTGTTTCCTAACATGGATACATTTGGACATGGGGATATTCTTAGCCTGCTTATGGCTCTCTTTCTCTCCCTCCCCCTCTATCTTTCTTTCCTTCTCTCTCTCTCTTCCTCCTCCTCAGTATCTTTCCTTCATCTCACTCTCCCTCTATCTTTCCTGCATCTCTCTTGCTCTCTCTCTTTCCTCCCACTCTGTATCTTTCCTTCTCTTTCCTCCCCCTCTGTATCTTTCCTTCTCTTTCCTCCCCCTCTGTATCTTCTCTTTCCTCCCCTTCTGTATCTTTCCTTCTCTCTCTCTCTCTCTTTCCTCAACCCTCTGTATCGTTCCTTCTCTCTCTCTCTCTCTCTCTCTCTTTCCTCAACCCTCTGTATCTTTCCTTCTCTCTCTCTCTTTCCTCAACCCTCTGTATCTTTCCTTCTCTCTCTCTCTTTCCTCAACCCTCTGTATCTTTCCTTCTCTTTCCTCCCCCTCTGTATCTTTCCTTCTCTTTCCTCCCCCTCTGTATCCTTCCTTCTCTCTCTCTCTTTCTTTCTCAGCCCTCTGTATCTTTCCTTCTCTTTCCTCCCCCTCTGTATCTTTCTTTCTATTTCCTCCCCCTCCATCTTTCCTTCTCTTTCCTCCCCCTCTGTATCCTTCCTTCTCTCTCTCTCTTTCCTCAGCCCTCTGTATCTTTCCTTTTCTCTCTCTCTCTTTCCTCAACCCTCTGTATCTTTCCTTTTCTCTCTCTCTCTTTCTTCAACCCTCTGTATCTTTCCTTCTCTCTCTCTTTCCTCAACCCTCTGTATCTTTCCTTTTCTCTCTCTCTCTTTCTTCAACCCTCTGTATCTTTCCTTCTCTCTCTCTCTTTCCTCAACCCTCTGTATCCTTCCTTCTCTCTCTCTCTTTCCTCCCCCTCTGTATCTTTCCTTTTCTCTCTCTCTCTTTCTTCAACCCTCTGTATCTTTCCTTATCTCTCTCTCTTTCCTCAACCCTCTGTATCTTTCCTTCTCTCTCTCTCTCTTTCCTCAACCCTCTGTATCTTTCCCTCTCTCTCTCTTTCCTCAACCTTCTGTATCTTTCCTTCTCTCCCTCTTTCCTCAACCCTCTGTATCTTTCCTTCTCTTTCCTCCCCCTCTGTATCTTTCCTTTTCCTCTTTCCTCCCCCCCCTCTGTATCTTTCTTTCTCTTTCCTCCCCCCTCTGTATATTTCTTTTCTCTTTCCTCCCCCCTCTGTATCTTTCCTCCCCCTCTGTATCCTTCCTTCTCTCTCTCTCTTTCCTCAACCCTCTGTATCTTTCCTTTTCTCTCTCTCTCTTTCTTCAACCCTCTGTATCTTTCCTTCTCTCTCTCTCTTTTCCTCAACCCTCTGTATCTTTCCTTCTGTCTCTCTCTTTCCTCAACCTTCTGTATCTTTCCTTCTCTCTCTCTTTCCTCAACCCTCTGTATCTTTCCTCCCCCTCTGTATCTTTCTTTCTATTTCCTCCCCCTCTGTATCTTTCCTTCTCGCTCTCTCTTTCCTCAACCCTCTGTATCTTTCCTCCCCCCCTCTGTATCTTTCTTTCTATTTCCTCCCCCTCTGTATCCTTCCTTCTCTCTCTCTCTTTCCTCCCCACTCTGTATCTTTCCTTCTCTCTCTCTCTCTCTCTCCTCCCCCTCTGTATCCTTCCTTCTCTCTCTCTCTTTCCTCCCCACTCTGTATCTTTCCTTCTCTTTCCTCCCCCTCTGTATCCTTCCTTCTCTCTCTCTTTCCTCAACCCTCTGTATCTTTCCTTCTCTCTCTCTCTCTCTTCTTCCTCCCCCTCTGTATCCTTCCTTCTCTCTCTCTCTCTTTCCTCCCCACTCTGTATCTATCCTTCATTTCTCTCGCTCTCTTTCTCCTCTCTTCTTTCTCTCTCTCCCCCCTATATCTTTCCTTCATCTCACTCTCTCTCGGCCATGGTTGACCTACACAGGTCGATGAGCTACTAGTCAAACCATTACAACACCTCCTTACACACACACTTCCAGGGAACAAGTGTGTTGTGAAAACAGGCTGAGTAGAGAAGTGAGGGTTTGGCCTGTGAGTCAGGGTGTGATAGATGGGTGAACAGTCTCAGTGGCATGGGATGTGCGTGTGCTTGTTTGTGTGTCTGTGGGAAAGAGCACTGTTGACACTTAAAACAGTTTCAGTCAACTCACTCATACTGGTAAGTGGCAGGCTAGTTCTGGATATTCGGTACCAAAGTTATTACAGTGATCTACAATGAGTGGACAAAACATTAGGAGCACCTTACTAATGTTTTGTTGCACACCCTTTTGCCCTCAGAACAGCCTGAATTCATCGGGGCATGGACTCTACAAGGTGTCGAAAGCGTTCCACGGGGATGTTGGCCCATGTTGACTCCAAAGCTTCCTTACACTTCTGTCAAATTGGCTGGTGTCCTTTGAGTGGTCGACCATTCTTGATACACATGGAAAACTGTTGAGTGTGAAAAACTCAGCAGCATTGCAGTTCTTGGCACAAACCGGTGGGCCTGGCACCTACTACCATACCCCTTTCAAAGGAACTTACATATTTTGTCTTGCTTAAAAATCCCTCTTTAACTTGCCTCCTCCCCTTCGTCTAGACTGATTGAATTGGATTTAACAGGTGACATCAATAAGGGATCATAGCGTTCACCTGGTCAGTCTATGTCATGGAAAGAGCTTTTGTGCATGTTTTGTACACTCAGTGTACTTCACAACTAACTTAGTGTGACCCAGAAATAAAACATCTCTCTGGCATTTGTTTGGTCCGAAGGGAGATGACCAGAGCTGTCCATGGTTTCTGATGAGTGCTATACTATATTAGGCTAAATGATCCTTTCCTATTCTGTGAGGCCAGTCTGATTGGGGTGTGTGTTCTGTGGGAGCAGGGATTGTGATAGGCCCTTCAAACCCCCATGGCTCGCAGGGCTATTAATATTGCAGCCGCTGGCTTTCAATTATTGAATGATATATTGAGTGGTAAGGGAATTGAGGCTGACCCAAATGAGCCTGTGAATGAATTATGGTGGGCTGATTGAATGTCTCCTTCAGAGAACCAATGGACAATTAAAGCACAAGTGCACCCTCTCTTCTACTGGGTTTGATCATGATAAAGTCGCTGTCTGTCTGCCACAACAATGAAAAGGACTTTTCTTAATCTTTTGCGGAAGTCACTTGGTATGGGGTGGATTGATCTATCTTCATGAAGTCTTGACTACTCTGTCAAAACACACATGGACACCCCCACCCCCCCCAAAAACACCCAAACTCATTATTTTGGCGGTAAGTAAGCACCATTGCCTCTGAGCTAATAGAGTCGGGCTCCTTCTGTGGGGAGCTCCGCCTCTCCTCTCTGGCCCGGGGTTCAAATATGTCTCTGTCTGTCTGTCTGTCTGTCTGTCTGTCTGTCTGTCTGTCTGTCTGTCTGTCTGTCTGTCTTATTGTAAAGGGCAAATAACAAAGATAAACAGAGCTTCTGTCCCCAGCCTTGGTGTATTTACATGGATGTTTAAGAGGAGAGGGGACTCATGACTAATGGTAGGAGTGGCTGTGAAGAGGTGTGTGTGAATGCAAGTGTGGGGGGGGTGTCAGAATGTGGTCCAGTGGCTGCCTGTAGGACCCAGAGTTGGCAAGGCAGCCGCTGAGGCACCATCTGGTCCAGCTAGCTGGCAGGGCAGACGCCAGGCAGGGCGCTGACAGAGAAGTGAGATTTGGCACTTTATTCAAATTCTGTTCTTTTTTTGAAGGAGGAGAGGAAGGAGGAGGCCGGGCGGGTGCAGTGTGGTGGGGTGTGTTTCCTGTTGAAACACAGAGACAGGGTGGGGTTTGAGGGGAGGAGGGGGGGCTTATAGGGCTCAGTCACTGCAAACACACATCTGGGAAGGCAGGCAGAATTTGAGGGCTGGTGTGTGTGTGTCCATGTGTGAAGTTGTGTTGTCCTTTGCTGAAGTGGCAGTGTTACGGTGTCAGCATGCTTCAGTTCGGCTGGCAGCTAGCCAAAGTCGACTAGGCGAACCGAACGAGTGTGCCCGCATACTCCCTTAAAATGCATTCGCTTGAAAAATGAGAAAAAGCAGAAATAGTACTGTTTGTCCGCTTCGAGACACTGGAGCAGTATACACTTCCTCAAAATAGCCAGGCTTAATCTAAGATAACTCAAGACATCTGTCATTCATTTTGACCTTTTTGCAGAAGAGATTTGACATCTAATGTTTGGTGAAGTATTACTCCCTCCCCCCCTCAAGAAAATTACATCAGAACGAGTTGCATGTCTCGTTGAATGACAGCAAAGTCTTCATGGAAGACTCCCTACTGTTAACCAATCACCGAGGAAGGGGTGTAGACTTCGGCTACCGACTTTGGCTTGCCTCTAGAAAAAGTTTTGTGTGCCCGAACAACCGGAAAAACGCTCACCGAAGGTGATAATATATGCACAACACCTTCCGAACTGTCTCGGCTGGGAAGCATGCGGTCGCCTTTAGAATGGCTCAAACCAAGCCTCTCTTGTAAAACAGCATACCATCCAAACTGAGCCTCTCTTGTAAAACAGCATACCATCCAAACTGAGCCTCTCTTGTAAAACAGCATACCATCCAAACTGAGCCTCTCTTGTAAAACAGCATACCATCCAAACTGAGCCTCTCTTGTAAAACAGCATACCATCCAAACTGAGCCTCTCTTGTAAAACAGCATACCATCCAAACTGAGCCTCTCTTGTAAAACAGCATACCATCCAAACTGAGCCTCTCTTGTAAAACAGCATACCATCTAAACTCAGCCTCTCTTGTAAAACAGCATTACCATCCAAACTGAGCCTCTCTTGTAAAACAGCATACCATCCAAACTGAGCCTCTCTTGTAAAACAGCATACCATCCAAACTGAGCCTCTCTTGTAAAACAGCATACCATCCAAACCGAGCCTCTCTTGTAAAACAGCATTACCATCCAAACTGAGCCTCTCTTGTAAAACAGCATACCATCCAAACTGACAAAATAGCATACCATCCAAACTGAGCCTCTCTTGTAAAATTACATCCAAACTGCATTACCATCCAAACTGAGCCTCTCTTGTAAAACAGCATACCATCCAAACTGAGCCTCTCTTGTAAAACAGCATTACCATCCAAACTGAGCCTCTCTTGTAAAACAGCATACCATCCAAACTGAGCCTCTCTTGTAAAACAGCATACCATCCAAACTGAGCCTCTCTTGTAAAACAGCATACCATCCAAACTGAGCCTCTCTTAAAACAGCATACCATCCAAACTGAGCAAAACAGCATACATCCAAACTGAGCCTCTCTTGTAAAACAGCATACCATCCAAACTGAGCCTCTCTTGTAAAACAGCATACCATCCAAACTGAGCCTAAAAAACAGCATACCATCCAAACTGAGCCTCTCTTGTAAAACAGCATACCATCCAAACTGAGCCTCTCTTGTAAAACAGCATACCATCCAAACTGAGCCTCTCTTGTAAAACAGCATACCATCCAAACTGAGCCTCTCTTGTAAAACAGCATACCATCCAAACTGAGCCTCTCTTGTAAAACAGCATACCATCCAAACTGAGCCTCTCTTGTAAAACAGCATACCATCCAAACTGAGCCTCTCTTGTAAAACAGCATACCATCCAAACTGAGCCTCTCTTGTAAAACAGCATACCATCCAAACTGAGCCTCTCTTGTAAAACAGCATACCATCCAAACTGAGCCTCTCTTGTAAAACAGCATACCATCCAAACTGAGCCTCTCTTGTAAAACAGCATACCATCCAAACTGAGCCTCTCTTGTAAAAACTGAGCCTCTCTTGTAAAACAGCATACCATCCAAACTGAGCCTCTCTTGTAAAACAGCATACCATCCAAACTGAGCCTCTCTTGTAAAACAGCATACCATCCAAACTGAGCCTCTCTTGTAAAACAGCATACCATCCAAACTGAGCCTCTCTTGTAAAACAGCATACCATCCAAACTGAGCCTCTCTTGTAAAACAGCATACCATCCAAACTGAGCCTCTCTTGTAAAACAGCATACCATCCAAACTGAGCCTCTCTTGTAAAACAGCATACCATCCAAACTGAGCCTCTCTTGTAAAACAGCATACCATCCAAACTGAGCCTCTTTGTAAAACAGCATACCATCCAAACTGAGCCTCTCTTGTAAAACAGCATACCATCCAAACTGAGCCTCTTGTAAAACAGCATAAAACAGCAAAACAGCATACCATCCAAACTGAGCCTCTCTTGTAAAACAGCATACCATCCAAACTGAGCCTCTCTTGTAAAACAGCATACCATCCAAACTGAGCCTCTCTTGTAAAACAGCATACCATCCAAACTGAGCCTCTCTTGTAAAACAGCATACCATCCAAACTGAGCCTCTCTTGTAAAACAGCATACCATCCAAACTGAGCCTCTCTTGTAAAACAGCATACCATCCAAACTGAGCCTCTCTTGTAAAACAGCATACCATCCAAACTGAGCCTCTCTTGTAAAACAGCATACCATCCAAACTGAGCCTCTCTTGTAAAACAGCATACCATCCAAACTGAGCCTCTCTTGTAAAACAGCATACCATCCAAACTGAGCCTCTCTTGTAAAACAGCATACCATCCAAACTGAGCCTCTCTTGTAAAACAGCATACCATCCAAACTGAGCCTCTCTTGTAAAACAGCATACCATCCAAACTGAGCCTCTCTTGTAAAACAGCATACCATCCAAACTGAGCCTCTCTTGTAAAACAGCATACCATCCAAACTGAGCCTCTCTTGTAAAACAGCATACCATCCAAACTGAGCCTCTCTTGTAAAACAGCATACCATCCAAACTGAGCCTCTCTTGTAAAACAGCATACCATCCAAACTGAGCCTCTCTTGTAAAACAGCATACCATCCAAACTGAGCCTCTCTGTAAAACAGCATACCATCCAAACTGAGCCTCTCTTGTAAAACAGCATACCATCCAAACTGAGCCTCTCTTGTAAAACAGCATACCATCCAAACTGAGCCTCTCTTGTAAAACAGCAAACAGCATACCATCCAAACTGAGCCTCTCTTGTAAAACAGCATACCATCCAAACTGAGCCTCTCTTGTAAAACAGCATACCATCCAAACTGAGCCTCTCTTGTAAAACAGCATACCATCCAAACTGAGCCTCTCTTGTAAAACAGCATACCATCCAAACTGAGCCTCTGTAAAACAGCATACCATCCAAACTGAGCCTCTCGTGTAAAACAGCATACCATCCAAACTGAGCCTCTCTTGTAAAACAGCATACCATCCAAACTGAGCCTCTCTTGTAAAACAGCATACCATCCAAACAGCCTCTCTTGTAAAACAGCATACCATCCAAACAGCCTCTCTTGTAAAACAGCATACCATCCAAACTGAGCCTCTTGTAAAACAGCATACCATCCAAACTGAGCCTCTCTTGTAAAACAGCATACCATCCAAACTGAGCCTCTCTTGTAAAACAGCATACCATCCAAACAGCCTCTCTTGTAAAACAGCATTACCATCCAAACTGAGCCTCTCTTGTAAAACAGCATACCATCCAAACTGAGCCTCTCTTGTAAAACAGCATACCATCCAAACTGAGCCTCTCTTGTAAAACAGCATACCATCCAAACTGAGCCTCTCTTGTAAAACAGCATACCATCCAAACTGAGCCTCTCTTGTAAAACAGCATACCATCCAAACTGAGCCTCTCTTGTAAAACAGCATACCATCCAAACTGAGCCTCTCTTGTAAAACAGCATACCATCCAAACTGAGCCTCTCTTGTAAAACAGCATACCATCCAAACTGAGCCTCTCTTGTAAAACAGCATACCATCCAAACTGAGCCTCTCTTGTAAAACAGCATACCATCCAAACTGAGCCTCTCTTGTAAAACAGCATACCATCAGCAAAACAGCATACCATCCAAACTGAGCCTCTCTTGTAAAACAGCATACCATCCAAACTGAGCCTCTCTTGTAAAACAGCATACCATCCAAACTGAGCCTCTCTTGTAAAACAGCATACCATCCAAACTGAGCCTCTCTTGTAAAACAGCATACCATCCAAACTGAGCCTCTCTTGTAAAACAGCATACCATCCAAACTGAGCCTCTCTTGTAAAACAGCATACCATCCAAACTGAGCCTCTCTTGTAAAACAGCATACCATCCAAACTGAGCCTCTCTTGTAAAACAGCATACCATCCAAACTGAGCCTCTCTTGTAAAACAGCATACCATCCAAACTGAGCCTCTCTTGTAAAACAGCATACCATCCAAACTGAGCCTCTCTTGTAAAACAGCATACCATCCAAACTGAGCCTCTCTTGTAAAACAGCATACCATCCAAACTGAGCCTCTCTTGTAAAACAGCATACCATCCAAACTGAGCCTCTCTTGTAAAACAGCATACCATCCAAACTGAGCCTCTCTTGTAAAACAGCATACCATCCAAACTGAGCCTCTCAGCATACCATCCAAACTGAGCCTAAAACAGCATACCATCCAAACTGAGCCTCTCTTGTAAAACAGCATACCATCCAAACTGAGCCTCTCTTGTAAAACAGCATTACCATCCAAACTGAGCCTCTCTTGTAAAACAGCATACCATCCAAACTGAGCCTCTCTTGTAAAACAGCATACCATCCAAACTGAGCCTCTCTTGTAAAACAGCATACCATCCAAACTGAGCCTCTCTTGTAAAACAGCATACCATCCAAACTGAGCCTCTCTTGTAAAACAGCATACCATCCAAACTGAGCCTCTCTTGTAAAACAGCATACCATCCAAACTGAGCCTCTCTTGTAAAACAGCATACCATCCAAACTGAGCCTCTCTTGTAAAACAGCATACCATCCAAACTGAGCCTCTCTTGTAAAACAGCATACCATCCAAACTGAGCCTCTCTTGTAAAACAGCATTACCATCCAAACTGAGCCTCTCTTGTAAAACAGCATTACCATCCAAACTGAGCCTCTCTTGTAAAACAGCATACCATCCAAACTGAGCCTCTCTTGTAAAACAGCATACCATCCAAACTGAGCCTCTCTTGTAAAACAGCATACCATCCAAACAGCATACCATCCAAACTGAGCCTCTCTTGTAAAACAGCATACCATCCAAACTGAGCCTCTCTTGTAAAACAGCATACCATCCAAACTGAGCCTCTCTTGTAAAACAGCATACCATCCAAACTGAGCCTCTCTTGTAAAACAGCATACCATCCAAACTGAGCCTCTCTTGTAAAACAGCATACCATCCAAACTGAGCCTCTCTTGTAAAACAGCATACCATCCAAACTGAGCCTCTCTTGTAAAACAGCATACCATCCAAAGCCTGTAAAACAGCATTACCATCCAAACTGAGCTTGTAAAACAGCATACCATCCAAACTGAGCCTCTCTTGTAAAACAGCATTACCATCCAAACTGAGCCTCTCTTGTAAAACAGCATTACCATCCAAACTGAGCCTCTCTTGTAAAACAGCATTACCATCCAAACTGAGCCTCTCTTGTAAAACAGCATACCATCCAAACTGAGCCTCTCTTGTAAAACAGCATACCATCCAAACTGAGCCTCTCTTGTAAAACAGCATACCATCCAAACTGAGCCTCTCTTGTAAAACAGCATACCATCCAAACTGAGCCTCTCTTGTAAAACAGCATACCATCCAAACTGAGCCTCTCTTGTAAAACAGCATACCATCCAAACTGAGCCTCTCTTGTAAAACAGCATACCATCCAAACTGAGCCTCTCTTGTAAAACAGCATACCATCCAAACTGAGCCTCTCTTGTAAAACAGCATTACCATCCAAACTGAGCCTCTCTTGTAAAACAGCATTACCATCCAAACTGAGCCTCTCTTGTAAAACAGCATACCATCCAAACTGAGCCTCTCTTGTAAAACAGCATACCATCCAAACTGAGCCTCTCTTGTAAAACAGCATTACCATCCAAACTGAGCCTCTCTTGTAAAACAGCATACCATCCAAACAGCCTCTCTTGTAAAACAGCATACCATCCAAACTGAGCCTCTCTTGTAAAACAGCATACCATCCAAACTGAGCCTCTCTTGTAAAACAGCATACCATCCAAACTGAGCCTCTCTTGTAAAACAGCATACCATCCAAACTGAGCCTCTGTAAAACAGCATACCATCCAAACTGAGCCTCTCTTGTAAAACAGCATACCATCCAAACTGAGCCTCTCTTGTAAAACAGCATACCATCCAAACTGAGCCTCTCTTGTAAAACAGCATACCATCCAAACTGAGCCTCTCTTGTAAAACAGCATACCATCCAAACTGAGCCTCTCTTGTAAAACAGCATACCATCCAAACTGAGCCTCTCTTGTAAAACAGCATACCATCCAAACTGAGCTCTCTTGTAAAACAGCATACCATCCAAACTGAGCCTCTCTTGTAAAACAGCATACCATCCAAACTGAGCCTCTCTTGTAAAACAGCATACCATCCAAACTGAGCCTCTCTTGTAAAACAGCATACCATCCAAACTGAGCCTCTCTTGTAAAACAGCATACCATCCAAACTGAGCCTCTCTTGTAAAACAGCATACCATCCAAACTGAGCCTCTCTTGTAAAACAGCATACCATCCAAACTGAGCCTCTCTTGTAAAACAGCATACCATCCAAACTGAGCCTCTCTTGTAAAACAGCATACCATCCAAACTGAGCCTCTCTTGTAAAACAGCATACCATCCAAACTGAGCCTCTCTTGTAAAACAGCATACCATCCAAACTGAGCCTCTCTTGTAAAACAGCATACCATCCAAACTGAGCCTCTCTTGTAAAACAGCATACCATCCAAACTGAGCCTCTCTTGTAAAACAGCATACCATCCAAACTGAGCCTCTCTTGTAAAACAGCATACCATCCAAACTGAGCCTCTCTTGTAAAACAGCATACCATCCAAACTGAGCCTCTCTTGTAAAACAGCATACCATCCAAACTGAGCCTCAGCATTCCAAACTGAGCCTAAAACAGCATACCATCCAAACTGAGCCTCTCTTGTAAAACAGCATACCATCCAAACTGAGCCTCTCTTGTAAAACAGCATTACCATCCAAACTGAGCCTCTCTTGTAAAACAGCATACCATCCAAACTGAGCCTCTCTTGTAAAACAGCATACCATCCAAACTGAGCCTCTCTTGTAAAACAGCATACCATCCAAACTGAGCCTCTCTTGTAAAACAGCATACCATCCAAACTGAGCCTCTCTTGTAAAACAGCATACCATCCAAACTGAGCCTCTCTTGTAAAACAGCATACCATCCAAACTGAGCCTCTCTTGTAAAACAGCATACCATCCAAACTGAGCCTCTCTTGTAAAACAGCATACCATCCAAACTGAGCCTCTCTTGTAAAACAGCATACCATCCAAACTGAGCCTCTCTTGTAAAACAGCATACCATCCAAACTGAGCCTCTCTTGTAAAACAGCATACCATCCAAACTGAGCCTCTCTTGTAAAACAGCATACCATCCAAACTGAGCCTCCAAACTCTTGTAAAACAGCATACCATCCAAACTGAGCCTCTCTTGTAAAACAGCATACCATCCAAACTGAGCCTAAAACAGCATACCATCCAAACTGAGCCTCTCTTGTAAAACAGCATACCATCCAAACTGAGCCTCTCTTGTAAAACAGCATACCATCCAAACTGAGCAAACAGCATACCATCCAAACTGAGCCTCTCTTGTAAAACAGCATACCATCCAAACTGAGCCTCTCTTGTAAAACAGCATACCATCCAAACTGAGCCTCTCTTGTAAAACAGCATACCATCCAAACTGAGCCTCTCTTGTAAAACAGCATACCATCCAAACTGAGCCTCTCTTGTAAAACAGCATACCATCCAAACTGAGCCTCTCTTGTAAAACAGCATACCATCCAAACTGAGCCTCTCTTGTAAAACAGCATACCATCCAAACTGAGCCTCTCTTGTAAAACAGCATACCATCCAAACTGAGCCTCTCTTGTAAAACAGCATACCATCCAAACTGAGCCTCAGCATACCATCCAAACTGTAAAACAGCATTACCATCCAAACTGAGCCTCTCTTGTAAAACAGCATCCAAACCATCCAAAACTGAGCCTCTCTTGTAAAACAGCATTACCATCCAAACTGAGCCTCTCTTGTAAAACAGCATACCATCCAAACTGAGCCTCTCTTGTAAAACAGCATACCATCCAAACTGAGCCTCTCTTGTAAAACAGCATACCATCCAAACTGAGCCTCTCTTGTAAAACAGCATACCATCCAAACTGAGCCTCTCTTGTAAAACAGCATACCATCCAAACTGAGCCTCTCTTGTAAAACAGCATACCATCCAAACTGAGCCTCTCTTGTAAAACAGCATACCATCCAAACTGAGCCTCTCTTGTAAAACAGCATACCATCCAAACTGAGCCTCTCTTGTAAAACAGCATACCATCCAAACTGAGCCTCTCTTGTAAAACAGCATACCATCCAAACTGAGCCTCTCTTGTAAAACAGCATACCATCCAAACTGAGCCTCTCTTGTAAAACAGCATACCATCCAAACTGAGCCTCTCTTGTAAAACAGCATACCATCCAAACTGAGCCTCTCTTGTAAAACAGCATACCATCCAAACTGAGCCTCTCTTGTAAAACAGCATACCATCCAAACTGAGCCTCTCTTGTAAAACAGCATACCATCCAAACTGAGCCTCTCTTGTAAAACAGCATACCATCCAAACTGAGCCTCTCTTGTAAAACAGCATACCATCCAAACTGAGCCTCTCTTGTAAAACAGCATACCATCCAAACTGAGCCTCTCTTGTAAAACAGCATACCATCCAAACTGAGCCTCTCTTGTAAAACAGCATACCATCCAAACTGAGCCTCTCTTGCATACCATCCAAACAGCCTCTCTTGTAAAACAGCATACCATCCAAACTGAGCCTCTCTTGTAAAACAGCATACCATCCAAACCGAGCCTCTCTTGTAAAACAGCATACCATCCAAACCGAGCCTCTCTTGTAAAACAGCATACCATCCAAACTGAGCCTCTCTTGTAAAACAGCATACCATCCAAACTGAGCCTCTCTTGTAAAACAGCATACCATCCAAACTGAGCCTCTCTTGTAAAACAGCATACCATCCAAACTGAGCCTCTCTTGTAAAACAGCATACCATCCAAACTGAGCCTCTCTTGTAAAACAGCATACCATCCAAACTGAGCCTCTCTTGTAAAACAGCATACCATCCAAACTGAGCCTCTCTTGTAAAACAGCATACCATCCAAACTGAGCCTCTCTTGTAAAACAGCATACCATCCAAACTGAGCCTCTCTTGTAAAACAGCATACCATCCAAACTGAGCCTCTCTTGTAAAACAGCATACCATCCAAACTGAGCCTCTCTTGTAAAACAGCATACCATCCAAACTGAGCCTCTCTTGTAAAACAGCATACCATCCAAACTGAGCCTCTCTTGTAAAACAGCATACCATCCAAACTGAGCCTCTCTTGTAAAACAGCATACCATCCAAACTGAGCCTCTCTGTAAAACAGCATACCATCCAAACTGAGCCTCTCTTGTAAAACAGCATACCATCCAAACTGAGCCTCTCTTGTAAAACAGCATACCATCCAAACTGAAACCTCTCTTGTAAAACAGCATACCATCCAAACTGAGCCTCTCTTGTAAAACAGCATACCATCCAAACTGAGCCTCTCTTGTAAAACAGCATACCATCCAAACTGAGCCTCTCTTGTAAAACAGCATACCATCCAAACTGAGCCTCTCTTGTAAAACAGCATACCATCCAAACTGAGCCTCTCTTGTAAAACAGCATTACCATCCAAACTGAGCCTCTCTTGTAAAACAGCATACCATCCAAACTGAGCCTCTCTTGTAAAACAGCATTACCATCCAAACTGAGCCTCTCTTGTAAAACAGCATACCATCCAAACTGAGCCTCTCTTGTAAAACAGCATTACCATCCAAACTGAGCCTCTCTTGTAAAACAGCATACCATCCAAACAGCCTCTCTTGTAAAACAGCATACCATCCAAACCGAGCCTCTCTTGTAAAACAGCATACCATCCAAACCGAGCCTCTCTTGTAAAACAGCAAAACAGCATACCATCCAAACTGAGCCTCTCTTGTAAAACAGCATACCATCCAAACTGAGCCTCTCTTGTAAAACAGCATCTTGTAAAACAGCATACCATCCAAACTGAGCCTCTCTTGTAAAACAGCATACCATCCAAACTGAGCCTCTCTTGTAAAACAGCATACCATCCAAACTGAGCCTCTCTTGTAAAACAGCATACCATCCAAACTGAGCCTCTCTTGTAAAACAGCATTACCATCCAAACTGAGCCTCTCTTGTAAAACAGCATACCATCCAAACTGAGCCTCTCTTGTAAAACAGCATACCATCCAAACTGAGCCTCTCTTGTAAAACAGCATACCATCCAAACTGAGCCTCTCTTGTAAAACAGCATACCATCCAAACTGAACAGCCTTACCATCAAACTTTTGTAAAACAGCATTACTCCAAACTCTTGTAAAACAGCATTACCATCCAAACTGAGCCTCTCTTGTAAAACAGCATACCATCCAAACTGAGCCAAAACAGCATACCATCCAAACTGAGCCTCTCTTGTAAAACAGCATACCATCCAAACTGAGCCTCTCTTGTAAAACAGCATACCATCCAAACTGAGCCTCTCTTGTAAAACAGCATACCATCCAAACTGAGCCTCTCAGCATACCATCCAAACTGAGCCTCTCTTGTAAAACAGCATACCATCCAAACTGAGCCTCTCTTGTAAAACAGCATTACCATCCAAACTGAGCCTCTCTTGTAAAACAGCATACCATCCAAACTGAGCCTCTCTTGTAAAACAGCATACCATCCAAACTGAGCCTCTCTTGTAAAACAGCATACCATCCAAACAGCCTCTCTTGTAAAACAGCATACCATCCAAACTGAGCCTCTCTTGTAAAACAGCATACCATCCAAACCGAGCCTCTCTTGTAAAACAGCATACCATCCAAACTGAGCCTCTTGTAAAACAGCATACCATCCAAACCCTCTTGTAAAACAGCATACCATCCAAACCGAGCCTCTCTTGTAAAACAGCATACCATCCAAACCGAGCCTCTCTTGTAAAACAGCATACCATCCAAACCGAGCCTCTCTTGTAAAACAGCATACCATCCAAACTGAGCCTCTCTTGTAAAACAGCATACCATCCAAACTGAGCCTCTCTTGTAAAACAGCATACCATCCAAACTGAGCCTCTCTTGTAAAACAGCATACCATCCAAACTGAGCCTCTCTTGTAAAACAGCATAAAACAGCCTCTCATACCATCCAAACTGAGCCTGTAAAACAGCATACTCCAAACTGAGCCTCTGTAAAACAGCATACCATCCAAACTGAGCCTCCTTGTAAAACAGCATACCATCCAAACTGTAAAACAGCATACCATCCAAACTGAGCCTCTCTTGTAAAACAGCATACCATCCAAACTGAGCCTGTAAAACAGCATACCATCCAAACTGAGCCTCTCTTGTAAAACAGCATACCATCCAAACTGAGCCTCTCTTGTAAAACAGCATACCATCCAAACTGAGCCTCTCTTGTAAAACAGCATACCATCTTCCAAACTGAGCCTCTCTTGTAAAACAGCATTACCATCCAAACTGAGCCTCTCTTGTAAAACAGCATACCATCCAAACTGAGCCTCTCTTGTAAAACAGCATACCAAACTCTCTTGTAAAACAGCAGAGCCTCTCTTGTAAAACAGCATACCATCCAAACTGAGCCAAAAACAGCATACCATCCAAACTGAGCCTCTCTTGTAAAACAGCATACCATCCAAACTGAGCCTCTCTTGTAAAACAGCATACCATCCAAACTGAGCCTCTCTTGTAAAACAGCATACCATCCAAACTGAGCCTCTCTTGTAAAACAGCATACCATCCAAACTGAGCCTCTCTTGTAAAACAGCATACCATCCAAACTGAGCCTCTCTTGTAAAAACAGCATACCATCCAAACAGCCTCTCTTGAGCATACCATCTCTTGTAAAACAGCATACCATCCAAACCAGCCTCTTGTAAAACAGCATACCATCCAAACTGAGCCTCTCAGCATTCCAAACAGCCTCTCTTGTAAAACAGCATTACCATCCAAACTGAGCCTCTCTTGTAAAACAGCATTACCATCCAAACTGAGCCTCTCTTGTAAAACAGCATTACCATCCAAACTGAGCCTCTCTTGTAAAACAGCATTACCATCCAAACTGAGCCTCTCTTGTAAAACAGCATTACCATCCAAACTGAGCCTCTCTCTCTCCCCTCCTCCCTCCTTTATTATTGGCAGTCTCCTCATTCCCCTACATTTCCCTCCTTTACGTTCTCTTTGTTGCCTGTATTCTACCCTCTATATATCCTCTGGAGTCGTCTCTTCTCTCTACCTATTGAGCATTGGGGTGAAGTCCTTTTCCCTCAGGTGTTACTTTCTGCTTCCCAGGGACGTAATTAGACAAAGCTCTCCACTAAAATAGGCAATTATAAAAACCCAGTTGTTACAATCCCCCTGATGAAAGGGATTGACATTCAGAGACATTTGATCACGTGCCCATCTCACATTCTACTGTATTATTTCACAAGGATCCTGATCTACACATTGTGTGTGCTTGACGTAAATCTTTACATACAGTATTCGGGTAATACTATGCTAAAGCTAGTACTATTCGAAAGCTGAGTGTTCCATGCCATATGTCAGTCATTCACTGGGCATACTGGGTACTGTGTGTCCCCTGTAATTACAGTGGTGTGGTACATCCTCTATAGGTACTCTAGTGTACGTGCCTCTTTCTCCACGATGGCTGAGCCGTATGCGTGTCCTCAGGCCTGTGTATACATTCCTAATGTATAACCGCATGCTGTACACTTGTATCTATAATGTTCTCTGTCTCTTCAGATTGGCCCAGCAGTATGTGTACCCCCAGGCCTTCCTCCAGCCCAGCCTGTTGCTCCAGTCCCACCTCAGCCCCTCTCAGGCCTCCCTCTCCTCCCCGTATCTGGACTATAGCTCAGCCTATGCCCCCTACACCTCCACCCCCTCCACTGGCCTGGAGCACTACCCCTACGCCCCTCGCCCTCCGCTAGCTACCTCCGCTACAGCTACTCCCCCGCCACACCAGGCCCTACCATGTCTGCCCCCCACCCCTCCCACACCCATCCACCTCTCCCTCAACCCCCTCGCTGGCCTCTCTGCCCCCCCTGCAGCCTACCTCCAATATCCCCTCCACCACCCCGACCGTATGCAGTGAGGGGGGGCTGGGCTATGGAGGTGAGTGAGGGTAATCGGAGGGGGACACATGACAACAACGTATGCAGACTTGGAACAAAGAGGATTATTGCACTATGACCTGTGACATCATCAGGACGAGACTCCCGACAACCAAGGAGAGAGTGGGGTCAGATTCCAAAGGGCTTTGTGAAAACAAAGAAAAACAAAACACACTGAGATTTCTTCCTGGTTTTCTACTAGGGTTATTATCCATTATTTTTATTGTAGTTGTTACTATACTACTATTGCTGTTGTCGCCAATGTTTATATGAATGTTTGACGAGCTCTCCTTGTGTCCGATGCCAAACCTGATGGAGTCAATGGAACATGAGAACACAAGAAGAGGAGAATTAATCATTTGAGAACCTACCACCTTCCAGTCCTTACCCGTAGAGACCACCCACCATCGCATACAAATAGCTAAGGCTTTTCTGAGCAGCCCTTTAATGCAGTGGATGGGGTTTGAAGGTTGGGCGAAGATGGGTTGGATAGCCATTATATTTCACCAGATTCTCTGCCTCACTCTTCCAGAAGTACTGCTGAACATTTCATTAGCGAGGTGAGACAGACGCAGGATGATAGAATTAGAATACTAGAATGGACATGAACCTTCTTATGATGGTCCAAAGGTCAGCCATGTGGGTCAGGGAGATGGTCAACCATGGTTTGCCAGTGCTGTGATAAGGTATTGTGTAAAGCAATGAATGTGAAGAATTTATCAGCACTGTGTTAGCTAGCAAGCCAGCCAGGTTTAGAGAAATGATTCTATAAATTTGTCAAATTAGCTGCCAATATGCCAACATTCCATTCAAAAAATTCTGTGAATTCACAGCCATACACTGGCGCATATCAGTTAATGGGACTTAGACACATTGTAAATGCAACAAGTACTGATATTGTATCACATAATAGCACTCACAGCTTTCTGTTTACATATATTTCAGATGCTATTTTATTGCCCCCTCTAGTAATTTAGTAAGATTTACAGTACCTTCAGAAAGTACTCATACCCCTGCTCTTATTCCACATTTTGTTGTGTTACAGCCTGAATTTAAAAATTATTCAATATTTTTTCTTTCTCACCCATCTACACACAACTCCTCATAATGACAAAGTGAAAACGTGTTTTTAGAAAGTTTGCCACATTTTTTGAAAAGAAAAGAAAATATCTAATTTACATAAGTATTCACATCCCTGAGTCAATACTTTGTAGAAACACCTTTGGCAGCGATTGCAGCTGTGAGTCTTTCTGGGTAAGTCTCTAAGCTTTGTACACCTGGATTGGACAATATTTGACCATTTTATTATTTTCAAAAGTCTTCATGCTCTGTCAAATTGGTTGTTGATCATTGCTAGACATCCATTTTCAGGTCTTGCCATATCTTTTCAAGTAGATTGAAGTCAAAACTGTAACTCAGCCACTCAGGAACATTCACTGTCTTTTTGGTGAGCAACTCCAGTTTAGATGTGGCCTTGTGTCTTAAATTATTGTCCTGCTGAAAGGTGAATTAATCTCCCAATGTCTGGTGGAACGCAGACTGAACCAGGATTTTGCCTATGCTTAGCTCCATTTTTTTAAATCCTGAAAAACTCCCCAGTCCTTAATGATTACAAGCATACCCATAACATGATGCAGCCACCACTATGCTTGAAAAGATGTAGAGTGGTACTTAGCAATGTGTTGTATTCGATTTGCCCCAAACGTAACACTTTGTATTCAGGACATAAAATGAATTGCTTTGACACATGTTTTGCAGTATTACTTTAGTGCCTTGTTGGCAAACAGGATGCATGTTTTGGAATATTTTTTATTCTGTACAGGCTTCCTTCTTTTGACTCTGTCAATTGGGTACTATTGTGGAGTAACTGTAATGTTGTTGATCCATCCTCAGTTTTCTCCGATCACAAACTCTATAATCACAAACTCACCTCATGGTGAAATCCCTGAGCGGTTTCCTTCTTCTCCGGCAACTGAGTTATCTTTGTAATGACTGCATGTATTTATACATCTTACAAAGTGTGATAAATAACTTAACCATGCTAAAAGGGATATTCAAAAAATACCTCCCTGGTGTTTGTGGTTGAATCTGTGTTTGAACTTCACTACTCAACTGAGAAAAAATTTTAAAACATAAGTTTGACATTATCCCCATATGGTGTGTAAGGCCAGTGACAAATTCTCAATTGAATCCTTTTTTAAATTCAGGCTGTAACTCAACAAAATGTGGGGAAAAGTCCAAGGGAATACTTTCTGAAGGCACTGTATATGGGCAGCATCCTCTTCTGGACATTCTTCAGGAATGCCTTTCTGTACGTGGCCTTATCACCTCTGTACATTCTATTCTCTACTGCAGAATTTTGTTCTATGTCCATTTTTACAAGATTCATACCTCCAGTGGAAAATGTTTATGCACTCTCTGTCGTCTCTGCTCTATTCCCATTTTCCATGCCCTCCATATTTGTGAGTAAATGATTGCAGATTGAGATAATCACAATTTCACTGAATATGCCATTATTATTATTCTAATTGAGTATGGGATGAATATGTATAAGGTAGACAACACTGTAACATATGCTTTTTATATCATTGTTACCCTAAGATATTCACGTCAAAGCAGATTTTAGTAAAGTATCTATTTCCATATTCATCGTCATTAGAGACCTGCAGCAGCTGGGGTAACTGACTATCTCAGTATTTTTTAACATGAGCAGATGCAGAAAACAATACAGGCGAATGTAGGCTGTACTATTTGGTATTGGAATAGTAACGTGATGTTATAACGATACAATAGTTGTCTATCAGGGAAGGGGGGGTGATTCAGTAGTTGACTGTGTGTGTGAGGCAGTGAGTACGCGTGAGTGTGCCAGTGTATGAATGTGTTTTTGTTAGCTTCAGTGTCAGTCCCCATTGTGAGAGTCAGCGTTGTGCCATTGTCTCTGGGCCGGCTGCAGTTTAGGGTACAGAGCTGCTCCAGGAGTCTCTGTCCACATAACCACCTTATTCACATGTATGATGAAGCCATACAACCACAAGAAAATATGCATAATAAAAATCATTTGTAATTAAACAAAATGTCATTACTTTTTTTTTTTTGAAAACCAAGATGTCATGACGGGTGCATTAAGTGTTGGTCTACATCCTCTGGTTAATTCACAGATGATGTTTTTGCTCGTGTGTGGACACTGGAGGTCTGGAGTGTTTGGGTGGCTTACCATTACCATCTGTGCTGGACATCTGTGTTGAGTGTGTGTGTGGTGGTGGTGGGAGTATCAGTTTTGAAGAAGACATTTCGAGAAAATATTCAAAGTGAAGAAAGACATACACTTGGATTACACCCAGACTTCATTTCTACACCAACTCCTTCGATTCTTCCCTTTATTCAACCAGAAAATAATTCTGTTGTAAAACGCTGTCTTATCGATGTGGGAAACACCTACAGCCTTAACCCTCCATACTCCAGCACACAGACAGTATTGCTCAAACACAGGAGGCTGGTGAGAGCTGGAACAAAGTCAACTGGAATAGTCTCATGGCCATACTTAGTCATCATCACACACACACATACAGACTTATTGGGACACAGAAACTGGCTTAAATAAACACACACCATCTGTTTTTGATCAGTGCTGAATACTGAGAGGAGACAGAGAGGAAGCCAGTTCAGACTAACAAGATGCACCTACTGATGGTGCCCTGGTTGGTACAGCACCAACAGCATCGAACAAATGCACTCTTTCAGATCCAGAGAAACACTCGAGGGACACAGAGAAGCTGTAGCCGGCAGGCGCTAAAAACAATCGCTCACTCCTCTCTGTCCCCATGGGGGAAACTATGTTGCTATTGTTGTATTCTCATAATGGTCTGGACATGTTTATAGTTAGCTCCTTCCCACAGGGCACACACTGGTTGAATCAACGTGGTTTCCCACGTCCTTTCAAGGAAATGACATTGAATCGACGTCTGTGACTAGTATAGAACACAGGGAGAGCCGGGGGGGGAAACAGAATTAAGGAAAGAAAAATAAGAGAAAAAAAATTAACACAGCTTTGATATAACTTGACTAAACGAGCGCCGTTGCGCGAAGTGATCATCTTCCATTTGTAATAATAATACGTGATGAGTAGGACTATTAAGGTGTATAGGCAAGCATATCTTTATGAGTGTTATTTTCAATTATTTGAGTGCTTCTAAACGTAAGCTGGTTACAATAGCACATGGTTACAATATACCCTGTTACAGAATAAAAGAAAACAGAGGTGTGAACTATTCATTCATTTAATTTATTTGCATAGATCTAATCATCAAATAAATTGACCAGGTGGTGAACGTAAATCGTTAGTACATAGAATTGCAGGAAATTCGTTTTAAAACAGACGTCAAAATCATGCTTTTGGTGCGATGCATTCATGCGTCTCAATAAGCTAGAACCTACATTATTTTTTTTTTTTTTTCATTTTTACCTTTATTTAACTAGGCAAGTCAGTTAAGAACAACTTCTTATTTACAAAGACGGCCTAGGAACAGTGGGTTAACTGCCTGTTCAGGGGCAGAACGACAGATTTGTACCTTGTCATGCATTACTAACGTCAACTCGGCCCAATTTACATGTCCAATTTCCCACCCTGATATGGCCTATCAAGCTAGAACGGGCCCTGCGTCTCACCCAATAGCCAATATAGGCTAAATATCCCAAGCAGGGCTACAGCAACTTTCAAATCGGCTTGGGCTTTGCGGCGGCCGCTCTGGTATGGGTGTCCTTGGCAGAACTGTGTCGCTTTAACCAAGTGGTCACATATAGTTCTTGGTTCAACCACGCAACAGCAGGTCGGTGGAGTTCTAATGAACATCAAGGCAGACGAGGTTAAACACTTTTTTTGTTGTTTTCAACATTCTCAAATTGGGGGGAAGGGGAGCCAGAAACATGTGGGGAGCATCATCTTGTGGTCATTCCCACTTACTGCAAGCCAACACAACACAGGGCATTAAATGCCATACTGGTATAATGGAGTTAACAAAACACGATGACACACATTTTGTATCAAGTTTTTTTGGTTTATTTTCATTTAAATATTGTTTAAACTGCCTTATGCTGACATTAAAGATCAAATCATAAAAGGAGACTTCATGAAAAGCTTACGCAGCCATTCTGTAGTGAAAGGATTTTTTTTTTTTCTGAACAAAAAAGCAGATGGTTTGTGTAAAAATGAATATCATAGCAAATACCACAGTGAGGGGAGGATAAGTTATATGTCTTAAAAATTGATAACGTAATGAAAGATAATCATGATACAAACAGGAGAGTGGTCATGAAAAGAAAACAAAATGAAAAGTACTGTTTCTGCGAACTCGATTAAACACGAATTCACATATGGACACACACTCACTGGCAAAAACACTCACGCACAAACAGGCACTCACTCTCACTCACACACTCTCACACACACATACTGTAGAAGCACCCACACTCACACACACACACACACGCACGCACGCACGCACGCACGCACGCACACACACACACACACACACACATACATACTGTAGAAGCACCCATACTCACGCACACACGCACGCACACACACGCACGCACGCACACACACACACACACGCGCATGCACACAGAGATAAATTGAAGTGATTTGAAAAATGAAACCCTGGTAAAAATCAAATGGTATCATACATCCACGTCTTGTGTCTGAAGTGCAGAAAACAACTGGAAAAAAATTGAGAGCGATAAATCAGATGCATAAGGAAAAAGCATGCCCATCTTCACTGATCTAACACAACCCTATCCGACTAAAAACCTGTTGCCCCTCTATCCTCACCCCAACCCCTTTACCCCATCTACACCCCTACCCTCTATCCTATACCCTTACCTGCCCAAAGCCCACCCATGCCCTTACCTCTTACCCCACCCATACCTACATCCCCACTGGGCAAATACTGGTTGAATCAACGTTGTTTCCACGTCATTTCAATGAAATGACGTGGAACCAATGTGGGAATTGACGTCTGTGCCCAGTGGGTGCCCACCTACACCTCACCCACATGCTTCTGTTGTGACAGGTCTGGTCCTTGTGTCTATGTGGATGTGTGAAGGGAAGACCTGGTGCAGCTGAGGAGGAGGAGGGGGGGGGGGGGTAGTGGGACTGTTGGAGCAGGCCCTCCCTGTTCGCCTCTATCAAACACAATGTCCAATTCAGTATACAGAGTGAGGTTGGAGGGAGAGAAGTCTCGTTGCATATTGAGGTTGAAGGTTGTGAACCTGTCTGTGTATGTGTGTGTACAGTTTGTGTATAAATACATGTCTGAATCTGCATGTTTAGTCAGTGTGTCTCAATGTGAGTGTGTGTGTCTGTGTGTTAGTTAGTGAGTCTGTGTGAGTGAGTGTGTGTGTGTTGACGGGTTGGGGGTAGCACGGGGGTTGGTCGACACAGGGCCTGTCCCTCATCCCTGTCCCCAGATAGGGACAAGCTTATAGGGCTTGTGTCTTGAGCTCGATGGGCTCCCCACGGGCGTCCTGCTGGGTCTCCGTCTCGGGGGGTCGGCTGCCCTTCAGTGTGGCCAGGCGCTCAGAAAGACCGCGCATGCGGGGAAACAGCATGAAATCGTACAGAAGAGCGCCCATAGCACCTCCTATCATGGGGCCCACCCAGTACACCTGACACAACACAACACAACACACAAGGTTAGCATGAAGATATGGCACGAGCGACTTGTATTGTTGTCGCTGATGTAGTTTTGGTATTAACTATACTCATAAATACCATAAGACCGTAGAATCCACCATTGACATGGTGGATGATTTGATCTATTATACGAATATTTCAGATGCTGCATTATGGTGTATGACTGTGCGTTTCTCACCCAGTGGTTGACAAAGTTCCTGAAGAGCACAGCAGGGGCGAAAGATCTAGCAGGGTTCATTCCAGCACCAGTGTAGTACATCTACAGCAGAGAAGGACAACCGGGCGCTCAGAATGAAATACGCAGTTCTGTTGTACACAATGCCGTTTTTTTGTGTGTGTATTCCACTATGAGTACCTTTTGGTGATCACGTGTGTGTTCCCCTATCCGTGTGTGTGTGTGTTTGTGTGTGTTTATGAGTGTGTGTGTCTGTGTCTGTGTGTGTTGCTCACCCCCATGAGGTGTCCGACTGTGACAGCGAAGCCGATGGACAGGGCAGCAGAGCCCATGCGTCCGTTCCTCCTCTCATCCGTCACGGCAAAGATACAAATCACCAGCTGCATGGTCAGAAACACCTCCACTGTGGTGCCCATGCCCAGGCTGATGCCAGGCTGCAGCTGTAGATGGCCAGAGGAGAAAAATATGCATCAGACTTGAGGTCCTTTGTGGACAAGTCATTTTGTAAAATAAGTCTGTCCTCTTTCTAAGAAAGTGTATATTGTTTGCGCAATTAGATGTGGTTTTCAAGTTAGGTTTGTAAATAGGACATGCCAGGAATGACTCAATCAAAGATGTAACACAAATCAACCCAAACTGTTTAAAACACTTCTTTTTTTTAAAATAATGCTTTCAGTGGCCTCATCGCTATAGCCTCAGTTTTACATAACACTGATTGCTTGGATTGAGCTCATTGTACAGTAGCAACTGTAGTTACCAGAAGGTTCCGTGATGATTCCCTAATCCCTGTTCATCTCTACCCTTTCTAAATCCCCAATTACATTCAAGAAGCCTACCGTACCGAAACCAAACAATTATCAAACCATATCAACATTGTTGACTGTTGTTGAGATATATATATATAATATTTTTTTGCTTATTTGAGCTGACAAGGGTCCAAAATGGCACCCTATTCCCTATATAGTGCAGGTATTTTGCAGTGCACCATGAAGGGAATAAAGGAAATAGGCCCAGTGCTTTTTGAGATGTGGGTGAGTGGTGTCTTACCATGTTGAGAGCCATGTTGCCCCTCATGTTTTTTGGGGTGACCCCATAGAGCACGGCGGCCCCGGCCACGGCCCCCAGAAATTGGGCAGCCCAGTAGAAAAAAGCGCGGAACAGGGACATCTGGGAGCCTACCAGATAGGCAAAAGTGACGGCCGGGTTAATGTGGCCACCGCTGATGTGGCCGATGGACTGGATGATGGTGGCAGCCGCCAAGCCGAAGCACAGAGCTACGTGCAGGATGTGGTGAGGCCCAGTGGTCCAGCGCAGTGCAGCGCCTATGCCGAAAAACACAAAGAACATGGTACCGAAGAACTCAGCGAAGACCGCCCGCCAAAACGCCATGGACCGGAACTCCCACATGCTGGCCGTTCACTGGACCCTCCTCGGAACGGAAAATGTTCTTGGGAAAAAAGTTGTTGGGGTGAATCTTGAAAAAGCTTGTACCTTTTAAAAGTCTAAGTGATCTTTTTTGCACTGTTTCAGATGCAAAAAAAAAAAATGTGATTTCCCTTTGGCAGTCAGCTAGCTGGGCTGACCTAAACGTTGTCTCACTGAGCCAATCAGTTGGAAGACAAACAGTTTAAAAAGTCGACAGAGGAATCCACCGACAGATCTGTTTCTGATCTACGAGCGATCTGGAGTTGGCGCGCAGGCAGTCAAACATCAACTCAGCTTTGCTTGCCTCCACTAGCCGCCTGTCGTAGAGACATATGGGTGTGTGTGTGTGTGGGGGGAGAGTGTGTCTCAGAATAGTTGTCAAGAGGTGTGCATTGATGCTAGAGGAGTGGTTCTAGAATAGAGACAGGGATAGACGGAGTGTCCTGTGGACGTTTTAGCCTCTCTGACGGAGGGGAGAGGGCCCGCCGGGGGCTTTATAACACCCCCCCAGGGGCCCCGAGTGACGCCATAATCCCCCCCTCTGGGCCAGGGGCGGGGGGGAGGGGGGGCGGACATACAGGACGGCCCAAAATCAAACAAACTTAACCCCGCTGTCGCCCCCCACAATAGACAGAGTGGGAAGAGAGGGGGAGTATCAGGGGAGAGGGTGATTGTGAGGAGAGAAGGGAGGGGGGTGAGAGAGTAAGAGAGGAAGAAAAAATAGTGAGAGTGAGAGCGACATGAGGGAGGAGGGAATCAAGAGAGAGCAAGTGACTGGGTGAGTATAAGAACTAGTTATGGACATCAACCCCACAGAAGTGATGAGGGAGTTTGTCTAGTTGACATAGTGGTACAGTACATCATCTGTTGACATGTTATAACCATGATAACCATGGGGACTAGTGCTGATGGCGGAGAACGGACACACACACACACACACACAGATAATACAGTGATCCATGGGGGCAGACGGAAGAGCCTAATGCCAACAGTGTGCGGAATGAACATGTAGACTGAAATGCCTGACCTTGTGAAACCGTTGTCTTAGTATCGAGCATGTACGCCGCGTGTGAACAGCAGAGCTGCTTGGATGTTAGAAATGTGTTCATCGCCATCATTCATAACTGATAAGATGTCAGGAAACGCGTGTTGTGCACAGAAGGGGAGGGAAAACAAATGAATAGTCGACATGATCAGCTGTAAATTAGTGTCATGTCTGTATTTCAGTCTGGTCTATAACATCTACTGTGTGGTGGTGAATGCACTCACACAAAGCAGTGCATTTAATCACTGACCTCAAATCCAAACGGCGTTGTTAACAGAGGTAATAACCATACGTTAGTAGTTATAAGAAATACTTAGGGGCTATGAGCTTAGCATTGGGGTTGGGAGCACGACATTGGGACCTTAAATGTCTCCGTATAATGTACAATAATAGGGTACTTCTTAGAGGCAATGAACTTGACATTGACACCCAGAGCACAGGACAGAGGCATGCATATGAACATAGAAACGTTGACTACTGCTGCAAAGTGGTTGGAAACAAATATGTTTAAAAAGCGAACAAAATTAGTGGAAACTATAAATATCAGCCCTTCCAAAACAGTCAGGTAAATTTTAGACAGATGTAGCTGTTTTCTCTCTCTCTCTCACTCGCTCTTCCTCGCTCTCCCTCTCTCTAGGAGGTGCTGGGATGTTCAGTGGAGAATTGATTAGGCAGAGGTTTGTATTGTGTATGAGGGTGTGTGCCAGGCAGGAGGGGGGAGAGGCAGGGTGGCCCGCTAGCAGCCAAAGCCCTGAAAAATCCCTGAATGGAGCTGGGGAAAGGGGGAGGGACAGGGCAGGACAGGACAGGAGCGGGGGACAGGGGAAAACAGGGGTTATTGGGCTCCAACACTGGAGCATCGAGCTGACCAGTCCAGAGGCATCACTGGGCAGAGTGGGCTTTAAATGGAGAACGCTGAGCTCAGCATTTCAACTCTCTAAAAACACACACAATGCAAAATGCTGGCGGCACAAGGCAGTTATTTCCTATTGTTTGTTATGGCGAGTGAGAGTGTATGTGTATGTGTGTAGATTAGAAAGCAGATCCGTGTGTGTTAGAAACTGAAGGTGCATTCGTATGAAGTGTGCATGTTAGACGATGTCTGCACGCACACATTTTGAGTGAGAGTGTCTGTGTGCTTGCGCAACTCTTGTGTGTGTGCAAAGAAATATCATTATGGTTTCAATAACGATTGCCCAGCTTTTAATTCTTAAACATCCATAGCTTTATGCAGTTAACAAAAACAATTCAAAAAGTTGACCATTTGCAACGAGACATCCATAGCAATTCAGGTAACAAAAAACCTAAACACATTCAAAAAGGTACTTCATCTCCCCAAAATGTTTTCCGCCTACAATTGCTAATTACAAACCCCCAGAATCTTGAAGAAGGGGGTAGGGAGCGCGTCTGTGAAAAGCTGATCCCACAACCTGTTTAGACCTGGGCCATTCGAGGGCTCTTGTCTGAGGACTGATTTGACAGTGAATAGCAGAATAACAAGAGCTTTGAGATGAGAGAGCCTTAGGAAGAGAGGACAGAGATGGTGGCCTATGTTAGCGTGTCAGTGATCAGAGTACAGACCGCTGGCCTCTTTAGCATTTCAAAGCATTCACAGACGACAGGGTGAGTAATGCTAAAATAAAAGGATTCTGTGTTACAAAACGGACATTTCTTTGAGTGGTTGTTGGGTTATACATCACATTTCTCCGTAAATTAGAATAACATCACTGATAACACTGAATATTGATCAAATTGTGTAATATATATATAATGTATGTACAATTTGACATGTTCTGGCTAAGTGTGAAGGCTACACATTCATATGTAATTAGAAACTATAACTGTGTTGTCTTCATCGTTATATGTATATTTATATTATACGTATTTAAGCAATAAGGCCGGGGGGGTGTGTGGTATATGGCCATTATACCACGGCTAAGGGCTGTTGATATGCACAACGCAACGTGGAGAGCCTGGATACAGTCCTTGGCCGTGGTATATTGGCCATATACCACAAACCTACGAGGTGCCTAATTGCTATTATCAACTGGTTACCAACGTAAAAATAAATGTTTGTCTGATATACCACAACTGTCAGCCAATCAGCATTCAGGGCTCGAACCACCCAGTTCATAATATCGCATTTATCTTATGCTAATGTACACAGAAAATTCTCCAGTGTTAAATGAAACACTGGTCCACTGTCTATACAGGTCCACACTTTTCAGTGTTAAATTAATACACTGCTTAGTGTAAAGTGTTATTTGCATATTTCCCAGAGTGCCTTGTCTTTCTGGTGAATTGTAGAATAATAATGAGTGATAAAGTTACATAGGGTCAAAGATCATACCTCACAAGGAATGCTAACATCCCCTGTTATCGGTAAAGGTGAGAGGTTAGCGTGTCTTGGGGTATGATCTTTGACCCTATGTAACTTTATCACTCATCATTATTCACAATTCATTCAGGATTATCCGTGATCATGGTAGCATCCACATTAATGTAGAAGTGAATGGAAACATATTCTCTTCTTATTTACAATAAAAGTGACTCCAAAACGACACAAAACATTATTTACCATGAATTTCTATAGGACACAAATAATCTTAAACACAACCAAAACGAAATGCAAATGCATCCAGCAAGTTTGTAACGTCACACGCTTGATGTAATCATTGCGTGGTAGGAATACGGGACAAAATACAAAACGTTTGAGTACTTAATTTCTAAGAGTCTTTAGAGGAGTCAATAACATTTACCTTTTTAAAGGGGAAACCATATGACTTGCTAAACTAAATCTCTTTCTCTGTGCAATTGTGTTAGTATAAAATAATATAATTTCCCCCTTTTTTTTATGTGTACCTCAGAAAGTATTCATACCCCTGGACTTATTCCACATTTTGTTGTGTGACAGTCTGAATTCAAAATGGATTAAATATATATTTTTCTAACCGATCTGCATACAACGCTCCATAACGAGTAAAACACGTGTTTTTATACATTTTTTGCAAATGTATTGAAAATTAAATACAGAAATATCTCATTTACATAACTATCCACACCCCTGAGTCAATACTTTGTAGAAGCACCTTTGGCAGTGATTACAGCTTGGGTATGTTGGTATCAGCTCTGCACATCTCAATTTGTGGATTTTCACCCATTATTCTTTTTCAAGCTTTGTTCAATTGGAAGGGGAGTGGCGGTGAACAGATTTCCACAGATTTTCAATAAGATTCAAGTCTAGGCTTTGGCCGGGCAACTCAAGGACTTTCAACATTCTTGTTCTGAAGCCATTCCAGCGTTGCCCCAGTCTTAGGTCGTTTGCACTCTGAAGCAAGTTCTCATTAAGGATTTGCCTGTATTTGGCTTCATTCATTGTTCCCTCTATCCTTACCAGTCTCCCCAGTCCATGCCGCTGAAAGGCATCCCCATAGCATGATGCTGCCACCACCATGCTTCACGGTAGGGATGATGTTAGATGGGTGATGAGCTGTGCTTGGTTCTCTCCGGACACAGCGCTTTGCATTCAGGCCAAAGAGTAACATTGTCTCTTCAGACGACAGATTCTTTTGCCTTTTCGCAAACTTTTTTGTGTGCTGTCATTTACCTTTTTGTCAGGAGCAGCTTCTGTCTGGCCACTCTCCCGTAAAGTCAAACTTGATGAAGTGCTGTAGAGACATAGCCATCTGGCAGGTTCTCCCATCTCAGCCAAGGAACTCTGTAGTTCTGTCAGAGTGGTCATTGGGTTCTTAGTCACCACCCTGACCAAGGTCTTTCTTGCCCGGTTGCTCAGTTTGGTCAGACGGCCAGCTCTAGTCAGAGTCTAGGTAGTTCCATATTTTTTCAATTTCCCAACAATGGAGACCACTGTGCTCTTGGAAACTTTCAACACTATAGAAATGGTTTTATACCCTTCCACAAATATACGCCTCGTCACAATTCTATCTCGGTGATCTACTGGCAGTTCCTTGGACTTATAGTTTCTGCTCTGAAATGCACTGCCATCTGTGGGACCTTATATAGACAGGTGTGTTTCTTTCTAAACCATGTCCGAACAATTGAATTGACCACAGTTGGACTCCAGTCAAGTTGTAGCAACATCTCAAGGATGATCAAAAGGAAATTGAATGCACCTGAGCTCAATTTGGAGTGTCATAGCAAAGAGGCGTGAATACTTATTTAAATGAGACATTTATGTATTTCGTTTTCAATAAATTAGCCCAAAAAAATCTAAAAACAGGTTTTCACTTTGTCATTATGGTGTATTGTATGTAGATAGGTAAGAAAAACATCTATTGAATCCATTTTTAATTCAGTCTGTAAAATGTGGAATAAGTCAAGGGGTATGAAAACCTTCTGAAGTCAATTTAGCTCATTATTTGAATAATTTATTGTATACAGTCATTATTGCTCATCTTTATCAAGGGTGTCAATCATTTCAGACCCCACTACATATTGTTGTGTAGCATGATGTGTCCCTTTCTAGTTTTGCTCCTGTTTGTTGACCTGCTTAGCCCTCATGGCGGTCTGGGTGACGGTGGACAGGGAGGACCGGGATACGCTGGTTGCCTCCACCATCTCTATGTCCTTACAGGTCAGACACGCAACCAGCTTCTGCCTCGATGCACTCGGGGCAAAGAAGAACTCATGGGACACCCCGGCCAGCACTGCACCCAGCACCGGTCCAATCCAGTACACCTGGGGGGGGGGGGATGTGGAAGGGGGGAGAGATTGGTTAGGACGGATGGAGACATAGAAGATAAGGAAAGAGCTGAAGGGAGGGAGTGAGAGAGGGGGAGAGCAAGAGAGAGCGAGAGAGAGCAAGAGAGAGAGAGAGTGTAAGAGAGAGAGAGCAAGAGAGAGCGAGAGAGAGCAAGAGAGAGAGAGAGTGTAAGAGAGAGAGAGCAAGAGAGAGCGAGAGAGAGCAAGAGAGAGAGAGTGTAAGAGAGAGAGAGCAAGAGAGAGCGAGAGAGAGCAAGAGAGAGAGAGAGTGTATGCAGTTCAAGGTGTTTTACCCAGTGGTTTTCCCAGAAGCCAGTGATGATGGCTGGACCCAGGGAACGTGCCGGGTTCATACTGCCTCCAGAGAACCGACCCTAAGAGGACCACACACACACATACCCAATGATGAAAACATAGTACAGTAAAGTAAGTAAAGTAAATTGAACTAAACTGCACTAAACTAAACGACACAAAACAACACTAATGAACTAAACAATTCAACTAAACTACCCTCAACTACACTAAACTAAATTAGAGATAAGAGGAATCAGACGTGAACAGTTCTGACCCCGATGAGCACGCCTGCGCTGAGAGAGAAGCCGATGGCCAGGTTCCCTGGTTCTGTGTACTCCCTCCGACGGTGGTCCTCCACGGAGAACACAGTGAAGACCAGCTGGAACGTTGACAGAAGCTCCATCCCTAGAGCCTGGGCCGCGTTCACCTCGAGAGGAACCTAGAATTGGAGGGGGGGCAGAGTTCCAAATGAAACAAAAAATCTATAAGAGTAATAGTACAGGTCTATGATTAGATTTAGACCCCCCCCCTCGCTCCTTTCACACAGACTGACCCTGCTGACGAAGCAGTCTGCGGTGGTTTTGAGGGGCAGGGCGAAGTAGAGAGCCCCGGCCCCCAGGGAGGCCCCCAGACACTGGGCTCCCACGTACACCAGGGCCCTCACCAGGTCCAGCTTCCGCGTGGCCAACAGAGACAGGGTAACTGCTGGGTTCACCTGCACCATGATATACAGGCATAGAGTTCAAATTGACAATCAATCATAGTGATCAATTTACAGTCATTCTGTGGAGAAAGGTTAGAGACATACACATGCATACAGACACATAACCATAAGTCCAGAAAGGCAGGTTCACCTGTGCTCCACTGATCTCTCCAAAACAGTGTCCCAGGGCAACAGCCACCATGCCTGCAGCCAGGGCTGGGTAGAGGGGCCCCGTGGAGGCCTCTCCAGGGCCCGGCACAGAGGCCCCCAGAACAGCACTCACAAACACCAGGGAACCCAGCAGCTCGGCCAGCATGGCACGCCAGAACTCACGACTACGCAACTCCTCAGGGAGAGGGAACAGAGGCACATGTTTTAATCCTCCTGAGACAAAGCTATTCATTTTTGTACTCTCTAGTGGACATCAGTTCTTTGTGCATATCTCTGAGGCCATACAATCATATCACATATGTGGGGGTGTGACCTTGACAACTTTATCTTCCTGGGGCCGGACTCACAAAACGTTTTTAAGAAGACTTTTCTTCATAAATGCCATTTTATCCTTAACTATAGACTTAAAGAAGAAAGTTAAGCAAAGTTGCTATTCCTTCAAAAGGTTATTGGAAATGTTCTTAGGCAGGAAGTCAAGAAGAAATTAGATTCCTCAAAATAAAGGACATGTTGATATTGGACATGTTCTTAATTCCCAGACAGCTAAACCCGTGTCTTAAATTCAGGGCAGTGAGAGAAAAAGCTCATGAAAGCAATTTAACATTTTCAATTCACTCACAAACGTCATCTGAAAGTTTCAGTATTGATGATTTTGTATGTAATTATTAATGTTCATTTTTGTGAGTTTGATATTCAAATTGTTTCTAGTAAGTAAATATATCAGGAATAGTTAAGTGAGTTGTCAGGACTGTGTAATAATTTGTTCACATTAAATAAGAGCTAAATAAGAGGAAATGTCCTCTGTAGTGGATACCCGGATGCTGCAACTATGGTTTTTTAAAGCACTATATCCCCACAAAAATATACAAATCCCAAACCTTTTTTTTCTCCGGGTCTCAGGAGGATATAGCATTAACCTACCATTGTAAATACCATATCAAACCCAGTGTCTAGAATATACACATATGAGTTTTATTAGCATGCTAACCAACCCACGCCACTCTGATACGTCCATTCCGGCTTATCCTGAACACTTATCATTAGATTATGGTAAATGTGGGCACAATCCAAATCAAATGGCCTAGCAAGTTATGAAGTTGTGGAACTAACCTGTGGATTGATCATTATCAATGTCTGAAGAGGCCTTACTGCCACGTTGCTCAAAGGCTCATGTTATTAAAATAACTTGACTAATAATGTCCAATCACTTCTTGCCAACCGGTGTTAAAACCAAGCATTTTTTTTTTTAATACACACACACACAGCCACACTCACAAGGCTGTCATTGTAAATCGTCATTTGTTGTCTTGGACCAACATTAGTTAAGTACAGGTGAAGTAAGATAAAGGAAAAGTAAGCATCTACATTGGGCTCATGGAAACTTTATTTATGAATGTTCGATAAAGCCTTTCTATGTTGTGTAGGAACTTTAAAAAAATGTTTTTTTAAACTCACCTCACGCAGTGTCATGTTTAACAGCTTGAGTGTGTAATTATCTGTCTCGTTTTTCTCTCTGTCCGTTTCTGTGCTTCTGTCCTGTCGATCTGCAGGATCCTTTTCTCAGTCTGTCTCGCCTTCTGTTCGTGTGTTTCGTCTGTGTGACTGGCCTTACCCTAGAGGAGCGTCTGAGTGGCCCAACCACAACACAAGAGGACTCTGTCACCCTCCTCTCTCACCCCTCCTTTTACTGACCCCCTTCCTCTCCGTTTCGCCTCCTCCCCCTCCTACCTGTGTGTTATGAATTAGGTGGAGTGATTGTCCAAGTGCGTTTGGTCACCATTCCCCCTCCCCCAGTATGAGGCTATGTTTCCCAAGTGAGGGCTTCTCCTCCTGGGCTGAGCTCAGCTGGAGTGTCCTGAGCACCTGGCACACATCATAGCTCCTCGGACTCATTTTCATATCAATGACACTGAGGAGAGGCCCATTACTGAGGAGAGACGGCAAGAGCTAGAGGAGCCATATCATGAACAGGCCAAATCATTATCAAACACAATTACAGCGTCCACATTATGGGATGGACTGATCAGCAACTGTGTATGGGTACAGCTTGACTGGATCCAACCACAAGGTCAACCTATACCACATATTGTAATCAATACTTTTTTGAATGATTGATAGCTGTAACAACGTTATCATGTTGGCATAGAGAAACAGAGGCAGAGAAAAAGATGGAGGCTGCAGTGACAGCGGGATGAGCGCAGGGTTGTCTGAAGGACAGTGAAAGGTTGACCTTGACGTCATGATCCTTCCACACGGAAAAGAACTGAACACTTTACCGGGATTAAAAAGGGCCAAAGGTTTCTATCTAATCTAAAGTTTATCTTCAATTATCTAATATGTAACTGTTCATCTCCCACGCACCATGGCATCTCCTCCAGCCCCTCCTCCTTTTTCTCTCTTTCATCAACCTACTTGTGAGGTACCATTCGAATCGCCATGGAGACAGTCTCTTTCATGATGCAGTTGCCATGGCGCCTATTGTGATGCTGGCTCAATGGATGCTTTTTCTCATCATATTTGATAGGAAACAAATACCCCTGTGAAGATCCACCCTAAAAAAACACAAAGAGTTGCTGTGTTTTAACACTCCCAATGTATTTAATTTTTTTGAGGTATTTGATAACCGTTTTACAGACATTATCCTTGCAATAAAGTCAAGATATGAGCCAAATTGCACGTCCATGAGTCTCAAGTTGTGACGTGTTGTGCGACAGGCTGTGTGATAGTTTTGATTAGAACTGATTAATCCAACAGATCAGGCTTAAAAAAAATGTCAAGATGATTACATAACACCTCGACCCAGTGGAGTGGTGGGGACCTGGCTGATAGAGTGGTGTTTGGGGGACAAGAGGGGACCGGACGAGGTCAATGGCCAAGAGAAGCCCCCTAGGCATCAGGGGCCCACTCCGTACAAGACCGGTCCAGAATTAACTGGTTGGGGGGGGGGGGGGGGTAGCGTGCCCATTATGGGGTGGATTACCCCCCTCCATGGGCGTTGTTATGCCCCTTTTGTGGAGTTAAGCCCCCTTGTGTGGGGCAGGATGGGTGGGGTCGAGCAGTGGAACCCGCTGGCTGGGGAGTTTTCAGTCCCCTCCACCCAGAGTGCTGACACTGACACAACCATGCGCGCACACACACACACACACACCTCTAACTGGTTGCTACTAAAACCCCTGGAAAAGTGCCAGCTAAGGGATACAAGGGAGATAGAGACCATCCATCAATCCCAGAATAGAGAGAGTGCATGGATAGTGTCAGAAGAAAGTATTTGAAGGGTTAACGCCGTTATCTCCCTCTTCCATAGCACCAACTTCTAAACGATCAGCACACTCACCCATTTTGGTTTCTGTGTGAAAGGTGTAAATGAGACCTCTTCCCCCCTCGGTCCCATTTAAGAAGAGGAAGTCCAGCTGGCGCCGACTGGAGGGCCTTCCCTGCAGCATGTGCTCCAGACAGGGCTCACCAGGGTACTGAGGTGTACATAGGGTTGTCTGCGAGTGTGCACCGCGCCGCTCTTACACCTCCATTCAAGCGGAGGCTACTGTACGAGACTGCTACTGTGATTTAATAAAACACAAAACAGGAGTGAAATGAGGACCCAGGGACATTGAGTGTCGTCTCTCAACTAGATGTTTTTTTATTCAACTCACAGTACATTCTACAGATGCACACGTGTTACATCACCTCGATACAACATGGTCTTGTAATACGTCCTCTTAAAAATGATAGATTGGTCCTAAAAATATAGAAAGGAACAAATTTAAAGTCACAAAAACTGTACATTATTAAAAATTCACTTAACACCACATTTGCTTTTATTTTCATGTCTTTTCTTTTTAAATATAGAAAAAAGAATGTCCCTTTTGTGTAGCAAGGAACACAACAATGCATTTCCTATCGACTGGTTTCAGTTCAGTGTACGAAGCTTTAAATAAAACCTGGATTGTGGAGTATCGCCCTGTCGCCTTCCTACCTTTCCCATAACCCACCAACCACGCCAAGCTATGGAGCGCAGTGGCCCCTTTTCAACAGAGAAAAAAATGTATTCATAATAAGAACGTTGGGGTTAGCTAAATGTGCACATATTTGTATAGAAGCCTTTTTTCAGCACGAGTCAAGAACAAAACGTTTCTCCTAACACACAAGCTATGCCTGTTCTCTACTGCCAAGCTGCAGAAACCTACACACAAAAACCTCTCAACGCACATTTCCTGTTATTCCGCTGTACTTTTTTTTGTGGGGGGGGGGGGGGGGTTGTTGTGATTTCTTGTTTTAGAAGCACAGGCCTATGTTTCTACGTTAGTATCAAATTGACGATTGAACATTTTCAGTGTTTCCCAAATACCTGTTCAGATCCTTTAAACTTAGAATGCAGATATATATATTTTTTTATCACTAGGAAACATTGAGTGACATTTTTCCATAATATCAAAACAATTCTCCCAACGAAAGGATGTCGGTCAAAACATGACATATTGCTACAGAACAGTCAACTGATAATATTTCAGCAGCTTGCTAGTTTTCCGCACAATTTGACCAATATAGTAAGCTGCAACACAAAGCGAACAGTGTTTTAAACAGAGGTTCAAAATGGCGGTAGCGCCTTATTAGTCCTATTCACACAGTCTATGGGCACACCTCACCTGGAAATTCCCATTGCTGTGACTACCGGTCTTCGTTGTGATTACGAAGCAGTGAAACACAAAACGAAAAAAAAAAAAAAAAATAGCCTCCAGTTTCTGAAACCAGTGTCCTTCACACAGCAGCAGGGTAGTCGTGTGTATGTGTGTCTGTAGGTGTGTGGGGTGTGTGTGTGAGTTAGGGGTTGGTTACGTGTGATGTGACAGTCTTTAGAGAGAAAAAAACAATCCTGTCCACTTTGTTTTACTGGCCTTTTCATAAATCGGCTAAACATCTCAACTAAGGAGTCTGTACATATTCACTACAAGCTATTGCTATTAAATAATCCCAGCTATTTTACTCTTTATATATATATGTATATATATATATATATATATATATATATAGAATATATAATAAAAATATATTGAGAAAAATTGCTTCTAGGCATAAGACCACACATTACATTTCCATTGAACAGTTAAGAGAGGTCCAATCCCAAAGTGTTTGAGTTTAGAGCGAACCGTAGGGTTTTCATCCACTTGTGGTCGAAACGAGGTCAGAGCATTCCGGTCTGAAGCGAAGCAGTCGCATTGGTCTGGCAGACCTCCTGACCGGGACCATGACACAGGGTAAAATTTGAGAACCAATCAACTCAGGGCCTCAGCCCCTCAGAGCAAGGGATGGACCAATATCGTGGCATTGTTATGAGACGAGGGGTGAGGCTTAGGAGAGAACGTGACGACAGCAGAATTCCAAGCAGGTGGTCAGGTGCAGAAGTGAGGGTGCAATGGGAGGGCGGGAGGGAAGAGAGGTGGAGAGCTCAAACATCCCCCTCTCTGTCATCCAGAGAATTTCAACCCAACAGAGTTGAGTTTTTGAAAAGGAAAAACAAGAACGACAGACAAATAACCAAATCTATACATATCTATACAGGGCTGGAGGAGACTCCAGCCCAGACAGTCTTAGTAGTAATGGAGAGCATAAGCGTCAGGCAATGGGGTTAGGGCAATGTCCTTGGCCCCACCCCCAGCGCCCTGGGCTCCTATTTGTCCTTGCTCTCGTAGAACTCCGCCCAGCGGTTCTCGAAGAAGCGCTTCATGGAGTGTCCAGCCATGCCCACCTCGGACGTGTCCTCGTTGAACTGCTCGCAGTTGTTGAACACCAGATGGGCGTCCGCTGCAAACTCCTCACAGCTGCAGTACCTGGGAGCAGGGGAGGAGAGGGGAGAAGGACAGGTCAAATATAAAAGGTGACAGGTTTTCAGTGACATGATGGGAAACGAGAGAAACCGGCCTCCTTAAAAGGAAGTTTGGGTCATGTTGTAGACGGACACAGACAGAGAGTGAAGTAGTGCCCTCTACCCTCCCTGTAGCAGCCTCTCCCTCATGGTGAGGAAGTCCATGGGGTTCTTGATGATGCGTCGGTAGCCAGGCACCATCCGGGGGTTGACTGGCTCCAGGAAGGGCCAGGCGTCAGCATGAGACTCCATCTCCATAAGGATGATTCTACACACACACACACACACGTTAGAAGTGGTCTAACAGAAACCAGTGTAACAAGAAGTGATCCGAAGTCAGTAAATGGAAGCTCGTGGTCCATTAACGACTAACAGTGAGGAGATAACTGCTCTAAGTTCAGACTCACTCGCAGTAAGTGAGGTCGGGCTGGTTGCGGGTGGTCATGCGGCGGCGCTTGGCGGGCGAGAAGCCCGTCGTGCATCCCCCGTCTCCTGAGTAACGGGAGGAGGAGGATGAGGCAGGGCCACCGTCCTTATGTCGCATTGCCATGCCATCACCACCGCCACTACGTCTGCTGGGCACCGTCTCCTCGTCAGAACTGTCGTCTTCGTACCTCCTCTTCTTCACCCGGGTCCTCTGCTTGGAGGAGCGCTGCTTACTATGTGGTGACTCACCGTCACTCGCCTTACAAACAACAGGACACAGTGAGACAGAGAGTAAAAAAAAGGCCCTGGGGAAAGGTTAAGGAGGACTCAGTGCCACTTTACAGAGTAGCAGGTTTGGAAGGAGAGGAGGGTGTACGGTAGCCTGGGTGACACGTGACTACACAGCGAGCTGTGGGTAGAGAGGCTGGTGTTAGCATGACTAGGCCTAAGGGCCTCACTGCTACTGACAGTATCACGGTTTAATAACGGTTCGGTTTCAAATTAAATTTGCCAAAACGACAGGGCAGATCATTGTAATCACATTGCATTAATGTGACTTTTTGGTTGAATTTTCCAAAAGTAAAATCAGTTTCTCAATCTAACCCAGGTTGAAAAGGCAGGTCATTTCTATCTGCGATGTCATGAACCCCTGCCCTCTGGTTAGAGGCTCGGCAGACTATGTATTGCTGAGCGGCAGGGTAGCCTAGTGGTTAGAGCGTTGGACCAGTAACTGGAAGGTTCAAATCCCCGAGCTGACAAGGTACAAATCTGTCGTTCTGCCCCTGAACAGGCAGTTAACCCACTAGGCCACTAGGCCGTCATTGTAAATAAGAATTTGTTCTTAACTGACTTGCCTAGTTAAATAAAGGTAAAATAAATAAATAAAATTGAAACTCATCGCAGTACACGACTGTCATTTTTCGTCACAAAATAAGGAGGCTCCTTGTAGTTCGTAGGCCTTGCCTACCTCGCTTTCAACTCAGTATTGCTCCTCTCAAATTTTGAATAAAAAAAAACTTTTTCAAATCTCTGAAGCAGCTGATATCTACCTTCCAGAATAAAAATTCAAATAAACCACTCTGAAGGTGGTTCAGCTTTACCTAATTTCATATTCTATTACTGGGCTGCTAACATTCAGAAAGTCACATGTTGGCTTCATACCCCTGGGACAGACAGGTGCCAGCTAGAAGCTTGGTCCTTTCCTTTCTCACTTCCCTTGTTAGCTCCACTAGACCCATTACTTCATCCAAATGGACTTCTAATCCGGTTGTTGTTTCTTCTCTTAAAATCTGGACAACCATTTGGGAACCATTTTTGGTTTAAAAAAACAAAAAAAACAAAGCCTTGATAAACTTCAAAAGACCTTTGTGAAAATGAGGTCCTCTGCAGTTAACGATCATCTCTCTAACCCTTCCCACTGAACGAACAATGACTAACTACACTTAAGTAAACACAATTACATTTAGCTTTAACCTTTATGATTTGACTCCCGACACAGTTAAGACGTTGAACTAAAATGCCTCTACCACAATATATACACTATTACCTCTAATATGACCAGATTAACTGAAACATTTATTCTCACTCATCTCCTCTTATTTTTTCTCATTAAAAACAAAGCTATTTATATTACATATATCCAGTTGAAGTTGGAAGTTTACATACACCTTAACCAAATACATTTAAACTCAGTTTTTCCACAATTCCTGACATTTAATCCCATTTAATCCATTTTCCAAGCTGTTTAAAAGGCACAGTCAATTTAGTGTATGTAAACTTCTGACCCACTGGAATTGTGATACAGTGAATTATAAGTTAAATAATCTGTCTGCAAACAATTATTGGAAAAATGACTTGTGTCATGCACAAAGTAGATGTCCTAAACGACTTGCCAAAACTATAGCTGGTTAACAAGACATTTGTGGAGTGGTTGAAAAACGAGTTTAATGACTCCAACCTAAGTGTATGTAAACTTCAAACTGTATAATTGGCTATATAGTTATGTTTATGATACAGATCTACCAGGGCCAAGACATCTTGTGGCCTGCCACAGGGTATAACAATTGGACCTATATTATTCCTATTCTATATCAATGACCTTGCTGCTGTGTCTATCGTACTTCCCATTCTCTTTGCTGATGATACCATTTTGATTTTATCACACAAGAATTTTGATTCACAAATTAATGAAGCCAACTCAGACATGGCCACATTTTCTGAATAGTTCCAGAAAAACAAATGATCTTTAAATGCTAAAAAACAAATACAACTTTATTGTATTCACTAGTAAGAATAAAAAATATTGTTTAAAAAAAAAAAGAGCCAGAATCTCAATTGGTGGGAATGAAAAGGAAAACGCTACATCCACTAGATTGCTCTGAGTTTTAATTGATTAAAAGTATTCATGGAAAGATCATATTCAATTTGTCTGCAGCAAAGGGATGAAATCTGTTGATATGATCAGAAAGATTAATGGTTTGGTTCATCAGGCTTGCTTCCTAACTCTATAATATAGCTTCATTTACCCATATCTAACTTCCTGGCCAGTACATATGCCTCATTCCTACACATAATTACTCATACAAAATACATTGCAAGACTAGACCCCCTCTAATTACCTGGCTCCATCTATACCTTTGTTTAAGAAACTCAAAATCTTGTCTATTTACGACAATGTACGCCAGTAAGGCACCTCCCAGAAAGTTCACCTAACCCTTCAATGGATTCTTCCTGGTTAATACTGATAATACATCTATACAATTATCTCCACATAACATCATCCCTCAATAACGTCAAGCGAAAGACTGGGTGTCAGCCTGATGAACCAAACTACTCAGTCATCTCCTCCATATACCCTAACTCTCTCACATGCACACACATTTAAACAAAACAAATATATATTTTTTGTGTGATTCCTGATCAATTAATTTATACTTAGGTTTTGTTATCGGTTTTAATTTGTGTACTTATGTATTGAATATAGTTTTTTTGTGGTGTGGTTTTCATATAAGCCCTTGGACTTCCAACCACATCTGCATTGTTTTTTAAATTATTATTTTGTCTGTATTGTTGTCTATCACTTGTTTTCTTTGGTGCAAATAAATACAACTAAATACAACTAAAACTATGCGATTCCAGTCTACTTTAAAAAGGTAAAAACAAGTGTTAGCCATGTTGCTTTTACTACATGAGCTAAAATGATTACATTCTACTTTTTTAGCCGATATGGGAGTGAATGCATTCAAGCAGCATATCAAAATGGTATACTGTTGTAGGTTACAATATTGTAGGGTAGCCAAGGCATCATTTTTTATTATAAATCAGATTATTTCACATGGACATGTGGGAAGCTAAAAAGCTAGTGTCATGACGTTGGCCTGGGGTTAGGTTTATCACAGTCATAAATACCTCTTCCCCCCTTTTTCCTCTCTCTACCCTACTGATGTGAAATTTGAAAACCCCTTGGTTAACATAGAGATTCTGGGAGCATCAGAAGGTGGGGGGAAATTAACTATATTCTGGTAATCCGACCAATTAAACATATGCGGTGGTACTTAATGAATATGATATGTCAGTTCGGTTGTCATCTGGGACATTCTCATCAATGATAGGATGACAAACTCTACAGTGGAAAGTCTGCACATTGTAGTTATCGGAGTCACATGGAATTGTTGTTCAATTTAAATGTTTGAATATAAAATTATTGTTGAAGAGATGAAATGTAATTTTAGCTTCCAAATGAGAGATTTGGGTTTTCATAAGGTTAGGGCTCTGCTCAATCAGTGGCCCGCCCCTGTGAAGAGACATGGGTTATAAAACTTTTCAAACACGCCCTTCTCACTCCACTACATAAAGCCTTGACGAAAATGTAACCTCCTGTTCCAAGTACGTGAGGTCTGCAGCCTCTGCGTTAAAAGGACTAACATGTCAACTACAGAACTAAGCCAACCTCAGCGTGAGCTTTGGTTGCGAATGGTATGAACTTTGAACTCTTATTCACTATAGAGCCGTTGAGTTAGCAACAGCAGCTGCAAACGTGGTTTAAGAAAGAACAGACAGCGTATCACATCTACCACACAACGACATTACTACAACGTATCCAATTGACCGCCAGAGATATTCTTCAAAGGACAAAGGACTCGGTTTGGCAACACAGCCTTCCATCTACCACCAACCTACCGAAGCGCAGCTCAGAGTAAATAGTTATTGCATTTTCCTTTTCCAAATGGGCGGTAATTTAGAATGCATAAGATACTGTATTTACGACAGCACTGCTTCTCCCTTTGTCCCTCAGTCTTCTCGCTCTTTCACTCAAACCCAGACCCTTTTCTTTTGTGTAACCAGCTGTCATATCCGTTTTGCCCGCTCGGGTTGTTTTCCTTTCAGACGTAATTTGTAATCAAGGTATGATTCATTCTTTGTATATCTAATTCTGTGTGATTAGTTAGGTATTTAGTAAATAAATAATTAAACCCAATGTTGTAATGCTGATTCAACTTGTTAGCCAGAGTTCATGAAGATAACCAAGAATTTATAACTTTCAGATGAGACTGAATTAAGGTGACGATTGCTATTGATGTAAAATATTACTAGGTCTTTAAGAGTTTATTCGGAAGATAACAGCTCTACAAATATTATTTCTTGGTGCACCGACTCTCTAGTTAATTACATTTACATGATTAGCTCAATCAGGTAATATTAATACCTAGGATAGGATAAAGTAATCCTTCTCACCCCCTTAAAAGATTTAGATGCACTATTGTAAAGTGGCTGCTCTACTGGATGTCATAAGGTGAATGCACCAATTTGTAAGTCGCTCTGGATAAGAGCGTCTGCTAAATGACTTAAATGTAAATGTAATTAATTACGGAGAAAGGATTTTATAGAATAACATGTCATATCACTTAATCCGGCATAGCCAAAGACACATTATTGGTGCTCCCGTACGAGGAATCTAAAAGAAAAGGACGCTTTCATTTCGATTCAGCCTGTATAACATTGAAAAGCAGATCACATAATATACCAAATTTATTATACACATTATGGGTGTTAGAGAAAAGCATTATTGGGTGTGTGTGTGCTGAGGATTCCCCGCCTCCGTGTTGTTCTCTGACGTAGTCAGTGGGTAACGTAAGCGAATACATTTCTGTATGAGGGCTTGATGAAGTTAATTATAGAAATCTGAGAAATAGAGCGTTTGGCCAAATGCAGGGCTATTTCTGCCTCCTGCATTTCAGACGTGGGTAGGCTCGGTCATTATTCATTTCTCGAGCGAGGACAAAGAGCCAGCCGATTGAAATTCAGGAGAAATCAGCTTGACCAGTGATATATTTCTCGCGAGTAGACCACGGTGCATTTCGTTGTTTGCCGCGTATTCCGGTTAAAACAAGAATTTACAACTTTCAGATGAGGTAAAATATTACTAGGTCTTTAAGAGTTTATTTGGAAGATAACAGCTCTATAAATATTATTTTGTGGTGCCCCGACTCTCTAGTTAATTACATTTACATGATTAGCTCAATCCGGTAATATTAGTAACGGAGAAAGGATTTTATAGAATAGCATGTCATATCACTTAATCCATAGCCAAAGACACGACACTAGCTAGCTTGCTGTTTTAGCCAGCTAGCAAGCTAGCAAGGGAAGACAAGAAAATCACTGCTATCGCCCGTCTCAATGTTGCTATTTGGTAGTCTAGGAACGCAAGGATCGGCAAAGTATCATGCTACCAAAAGGTACACATTGATCCCCCAAAAAATCAGACTCCGGGAAACGCACACCCTTTAAATGACTGAGTAAGCTGAGGAACAGTCACCACTGCTGTAAATCCATAAGGCTAGCCGAGCAGAACCCCAGTCAGTCCTCACCTTGGAGAAACAGGTGGGGCAGAACCAGTCCCCCTCTGGCACCTGGGTGACCTTTGGCCTCAGGCAGTACATGTGGCAGCCGCGGTCACAGCAGTCACACAGCAGCAGGTACTCATCATTATCCCCCTTCCTGCACACTTGACACGTCTACAACAGACACACAGGTAGAGTCTTGAAGACAAAATTTCTGTTGCTGTCTTTGAGACTGTGATAATATACTGCATGTGTTTACTGGAAGCTGCTTTGGATGTTTCATTTTTTAAAACATTTTATTTCACCTTTATTTAGCCAGGTAGGCAAGTTGAGAACAAGTTCAAATTTACAACTGCGACATGGTCAAGACTAAAGCAAAGCAGTTCGACACATACAACAACACACACATGGAATAAACAAAACATACAGTCAATAATACAGTTGAAGAAAATCTATATACAGTGTGTGCAAATGAGGTAAAAAAAGGGGAGGTAAGGCAATAAATAGGCCATGGAGGCGAAGTAATTACAATATACCAATTACACACTAGAGTAATAGATGTCCAGAAGATTAATATGCAAGTAGAGATACAGGGGTGCAAAGGAGCAAGATAAACAAAATAAATAAATACAGTATGGGGATGAGGTAGTTGGATGGGCTATTTACAGATGGGCTATGTACAGGTGCAGTGATCTGTGAGCTGCTCAGACAGCTGGCGCTTAAAGATAGTGAGGGAGGTAAGAGTCTCCAGCTTCAGTGATTTTTGCTATTCATTCCAGTCATTGGCAACAGAGAACTGGAAGGAAAGGCAGCCAAAGTAGGAATTGGCTTTGGGGGTGACCAGTGATATATACCTGCTGGAGCACGTGCTACGGGTGGGTGCTGCTATGGTGACCAGTGAGCTGAGATAAGGTGGGGCCTTTCCTATCAGAGAATTGAAGATGACCTGAAGCCAGTGGGTTTGGCGACGAGTATGAAGCAAGGGCCAGCCAACGAGAGGGTACAGGTCACAGTGGTGGGTAGTATATGGGGCTTTGGTGACAAAACGGATGGCACTGTGATAGCCCTCAACAAATTGGATGCAGTCTATTTTGTAAATGACATCGCCGAAGTCGAGGATCGGTAGGATGGTCAGTTTTCTGAGGATATGTTTGGCAGCATGAGTGAAGGATGCTTTGTTGCGAAATAGGAAGCCGATTCTAGATTTAATTTTGGATTGGAGATGCTTAATGTGAGTCTGGAAGGAGAGTTTACAGTCTAACCAGACACCTAGGTATTAGTAGTTGTCCAAATATTCTAAGTCAGAATCGTCCAGAGTAGTGATGCTGGGTGGGCGGGCAGGTGTGGGCAGCGATCGGTTGAAGAGCATGCATTCAGTTTTACTTGAATTTAAGAGCAGTTGGAGGCCACGGAAGGAGAATTGTATGGCATTGAAGTTCGTCTGGAGGTTAGTTAAACAATGTCCTCACCACTTTGACCACGGATCTTTCCCAGGCGATGGCTTTCTCCAGCTGCAGCAGACACAGACACAGCTGGGGGGCGCTCCGACAACGATCCAGGGCCTGACGCCATGTCCGCAACCTGGAGGTTATCTCACTCTCCAGACTGGGGGGAGGCAGGAGAAAGAGGGGAAGGAAGAGATTACGGAAACAGTTAAGAGCTTAAGTGAGAAAAAAGCTTAAATCACTCTGAAGTGTTTTAAGCAAATTGACCAAATGCTACACACAAATCCAATCCCTCCTACTACGATTAAATCACGCTCCCATCCACTCCATCCTTTCCAACCTCTAACCCCCTAGCCTGACTTTGACCCTGTCCCTTCCTCTCACCTCATGACGTCCATCTGGCCCATCTGGCTCTCCTCGGGGGTGAGCGGGGCGAGACGCACCACCTCAGCCAGGTTCCAGAGGGGCTCCTTCAGGTAGCGCCGGTCGATGTTCCTCTCCAGGTTGGCCAGGCGCAGGACTGCCAGGTCCAGCGGGTGACTGGCCACGCGGGGCAGGTCCGACCACTCCTTCTTGGTCCGCACGATCCAGTCGTCCCGGGGGTCCGTGTCATGCTCGTAGTACCGCAGGTCGTCACGTGTGGAGTCTGCCTCTGGGACCGTGTAGGGCTGAGGGGAGGGGAGGAGGGAGAATGACAGAAAAGAGAATATTATAGTTCTCGACAACCAAAAAGCAGTTAGCAAAAGGACTTTGAAGCTAGAGAAAGACTCAAAAAGGGTTGTGAGGAAAGGTAAGTGACATCAAGTGAAGACATCAAACAATACATTTGTATAACGACGTTTACTAATTAACAACATAACAGCAGGCCCCTAAAAAAGGACAGAGGCAGGGTGAATAGAAGGAGCAGAGAGACAAACAGCTCGTATTTCTAACAGTAAGGAGCAGGGGTGTTAAAGTGAAAATTCTACACATTCTGATATTTGGGACAACTCCATGTCATTTTAAGAGGTGTAGGAAAAGAGGAATTGTAACAGATACAATTAAAAGGAAAATAAAGGAAAGGGGGAAACATGAAGACGTGTGAACGAGTGTAGATCTTAAAACAGGGTGACGACGAGCGACATTAGATCTGAAACCTGGTTTGTACCTGGAATCCTGCGCCTGGCGTTTCCGTGCTATTGTCAGTGTCACTCCTTCCATTCTGGGGAGCCATCTTGAAATATAAGTCATGGACATGTGATGTGATGAGTGTGACCTCTTTTTGCATGACACTACGACATGGGGGGGGGGACACAGTCACTCTGTACAAACTGCAGCAGCACAGGCCAAATACTCCACCCTCTGGACATTCAGTGCAACTGCAGCCATAGTAAAACTGACAAAACGATTCAACTCTAGCATATCTATCAACCACCCACGCAGCCCTGGGTGCATCTCCACAGTCTAAAGTGTCTTCCTCGCCTTTGTCCGCCCAGATCTGAAAACGCTGTAAACGTGGGGGGTGACTTATTTGGGAATCTCCTCTCCCCCAATTCAACTTCCAGGAATCCACTTTAGACTACTGCAACACAGCCCCACCCCAACACAGCCCCACTGTCCCCCTGGCGCCTCACCTTGAGGTGCAGGTCAGCGGCGATGACCCTCCGCTCCAGGTCCTCCACCCAGCGGAGGGCGCTGACGTCTGTCTCCAGGGCCCGCTCCTGGACCTGCCACGGCTGCTGCAGAGCCTCCAGCAGGGCCTCGCCGACCTCCACCTTCACCTGGAATATAGTGTCTGGTGAGAGGACAGGATGGAGAAGAGGGGAAGAGGCAAGGGGATAGAGAGGGAGAGAAGGAGAGATGGTCAAGAGAGAAAGGGAACGGAAAGACGTGTCGTCATCCAGTTTGCATTCATTACAAAACCATCCTTATTTAAACCAAGTCCCATTGATGTCAAATGCAGCTTCAATATAAAACACAAGCAATCCGAAACACAGTACACCTTTTATTATCACATCTTCCCCTATAGCTGACTGAGTGACCAGTGTTCATTGCCTCACCGTTGATGGGTCGTGTGCAGACCTCAGCCAGGTACTCCATGTGTTTGGCCAGGTGTTTGTGGAGCACCTTCTCCCGTATGCCTCGCGGGTGCAGGGCCTGCAGGGTAGCCGTCAGCTCCTCAGGCTCCTTGATCCACCACCAGCCACGCACCATCGCTAAGGCAACAGCAGCAGCACACACATTAGACACCCCCGCATCGCCGCCTAGCATATCAACGTTAGCTAACCATGTTAGTCATATTGGCTAACCACACCACAAACATGTCAACCACTACTGATCTGGTTGAACATGCTAGTATTTTCGGCTAACCATGCGTTTATCATGTAAGACAAATCAACAGCTCAAATTGCAGCATGTTTACATTGCTGACAAGTCTCATCAGAAACCGCAGTGAGGAAATTTGATACACGTAACCACAGCGGTATTGGAATGGGCTTGAACTGAATGGATTGAAGGCTTACATGCTGGAATGGGCTTGACCACGAGCTGAGTGAAGTACTGCTGCTCTATCTCCTGGAAGAGCGTGGAAGGAGGGCGGCCACGACGCTTAGCTGCAGCCCCTCTAGCCCCAACCCTACGGGCGGGACTGCTGCCCCTGCTGCCCCTCCTCCGCCTGCGCCCCGGTTTGGCTGGGGTGGGGGTCTGGGTAGGGGCCACCTGGGGTGGGGAGTCCGTGGGGGCTGGGACAGACTGGAGAGGGAAAGGGAGAAAGAGTGCTTGTTTAATAAGAGATCATATGAAAATGCATGTAGTGTTCTCTCCCATGAGGGTCCTGGAGAGTGTGCAGGGGGCTGAGGTTGGGACTCACCTGCAGCAGTGGAGCGGCGAGGGCGGGCAGGGTGCTGGGGGTCAGAGGGAGGCGTTTGGGGGGTGTGCTGGGGGGTCTGGGGTTCTGTCAGAGAGGTTTTGTCACATGGCTGTTTGGGCAGCAAGTTGAACCACTGCCCCTGTTTCTCCGCCATCTCCTTCACACTGTCCTCTGGTTGGCTGCCTGTTGCTGGCTCCGTCCCGTTAGTTATGGCGCCCTGCAAGTGGCTGAGCCAGTTGTGGAAGGCGGACTGCGTGAGGTCTTGTGAGCCGTTGGTGGTGGCCTCTGGGGCAACGCTTGGCCTAGTCTCCTCCCCGCCGGACTTGCTGCTACGGCGACGGCGGCGACACTTGGCAGTGCGGAGGTGTAGCTCCACCTCTAGTTTGATCTTGCGGGGGCGACCACGGGCCCTGGGGCTGCTCATGAGAGAGGCGGTGCCAGGGAGGGGGTCCTCCTCAGGGGGGAAGGAAGTCTGAGACTTGGGAGGGAGAGGGGATGGGAGGGGGGCAGGAGGAGTTGTAGGAGTGAGCGTCTCCTCCACTTTAGGTTCCCTCTTCAGAAGAGTGATAGGCACCTCCTTCACCAGGATATCCTCTGACGCTACAGACAGAGGAGAGATATGTTTAGAGTCAATAAAAATATGCTAAAGATCTTTTTTTGTTGGCTAGCAGAGGGTTGAGGGCAGGTTCTCTGTGACTCACCTAGGATCTCCTCAGGCCCCTCCACCAGCACCCCTACCAGGTGGGGCAGGACCCAGTATCTCCGGCGGAACCGGTCCTGGCCCAGAGAGACCGCACGCAGGGAGTGGGACGACTGGAGCAGCTTCTTACGGAAAAACACCTGCCGCTGTGGAGGAGAGGAAATATTTTGCAAATATAAAAAACAACCCAGACATGCGCACACAATGTAGTTAGAATAGACACGACATTAAAAAAACGAATGCGGAGGATGAACTGCAGAGTATGTTAGCCTTACCTTCGTTAGCTTATCGATCTGCCTCTCCAACTCTGGAACGCTGTCATTGGTGGGGCTGTCAGTCTGTGGAAAGGGCATTTGGTGAGTACAATATATAGTACATCCTCACCGCCACATATGACACACACGCGCGTGCGTACGTACGTCGCCGAGTTTGGGCTCCTCCTTGGGTGTGCGGCGGCCCCTCTGCATGGCGCTGCTCCCTTGTAGAATGAGGTTCTCCTCCTCTGCCACCCTGGCACTGCACCTCCTCTCCTCGAGACACAGCTCCTCCTCAGAGCGCCCTGTACGCCGTGCTAGAGCTGCCTTCAGTCTGGGGGGAGCACATGCACGTCAGATCACACACACATCAGATATCAAAACACACACACACATCAGTGGTATCACACACTCTCCTTCCACCAACTAAGACAAACGCTAAATTAAAAGGAGCCGTGACTGGCCTTACTTGCGCAATTTCCCCTCGATGATCCACTTGTTCTTCCTGTAAGTAGCCATGTTTTCCAGTGTGTTGTCAATCTCACTGCAATGCAAAAACATTCAAACAGGCATCACTTAAATGTGGGAAATTTTTGACACATTTCCATTGTGGAAGATGTCTGCATCACACTTAGGATACTTCATGAAACAAATATCAGCAGTAATAGTAGCGAGGGCGTGAAGGTTGATAGGTAGCTCCTTAGTTTATCTGTATTGTCACCCTGACCTAATGACGATGTTGCTACCGTTGAGGACCTCCACCAGGAAGCCCAGGATGGCAGCCTTTGTGTCGGGGCCGAGGGCATGGAAGGTCTTGGTCCGCAGCACGTTGCACACCTCCATGTCAAAGCCGTGGGACTCCAGGAAGATTCGCAGGCCCTCGGACACTGTGCTGCGAGTCAGCTCCAGATCCACCAGCTTCTCCCCTAGGATCTTCACTGACTGGAGGGAGAAGGGAACTGGTTAATCTGTTGAACTAGGGTTTAACATGCAACTACATTTTTAAAATGGTAAACTATTGCTAACAGTGAAATGTCAACATGAAGAACTTTAATTATTTAAAAAAATGTACCCCCTTTTTTCTCCCCAATTTCGTGGTATCCAATTGTTAGTAGCTACTATCTTGTCTCATCGCTACAACTCCCGTACGGGCTCGGGAGAGACGAAGGTTGAAAGTCATGTGTCCTCCGATACACAACCCAACCAAGCCGCACTGCTTCTTAACACAGCGCGCATCCAACCCGGAAGCCAACCGCACCAATGTGTCGGAGGAAACACCATGCACCTGGCAACCTTGGTTAGCGTGCACTGCGCCCGGCCCGCTACAGGAGTCGCCTGGGCTACCCCCTGGTGCGCGATGAGACAAGGATATCCCTACCGGCCAAATCCTCCCTAACCCGGACGACGCTAGGCCAATTATGCGTCGTCCCACGGACCTCCTGGTCGCAGCCGGTTACGAGTCTCTGGTGGCACAGCTGGCGCTGCAGTGCAGTGCAGCGCCCTTAACCACCCGGGAGGCCCAGAACTTTAAATAAAGAAAATAAAAACAGTAACACCCATCAGCAAAACTAGCTCTATAGAGTCCACAACACACACCTGGTAGTAGGGTGGCAGGCCTGGGTCGTGTAGTGCAGCCTCCACCAGCTTGATGAGCAGATCCTGGACCTCGCCTTGGCTGTCTCCCAGGCCCAGGAGGCTCTCCTGCAGTGTGCTGAGGCTAGGCACGTCCATGGGGATGTGGAGGCCCAGCACCTTGCCATAGCTGTGTAGGAACTCCACCACAGTCAGGCAGTGGGAGAAGGCCACGCCAGAGAGAACCACGCCAGGGATCCGAGACAGCTCCGGAAGGGGCTGGTGGTCTGTGAGACACATGTCCTCAGTGGGCTTCTTCAGCTGCTCCAAGATCATCTGCTGTCTCTTCCTCTCCTCCAGCCGTCTCTGGGATTGGGCTCTCCTTTCCACCTGCTTCTTAGCTGCCAGGGCTGCCTGGGCTGCAGCCTCCGCCTCTGCCTGGGCCTTAGCCAGGGCCTTGGCCTTACTCCTGGCCCCCAACACTCTCTTCCCCTGGGCTACCCTCTCCTGGTCCGTCTCCACGACCGGTAAAGGCACCTCAGCTTTCTTCTTCCTAGGGCCACGCTTTTTGGGCTCTGGGGCGGGCGGTTGTGGGGGGGCAGGCTGTGGGGGCTCTTGGTCGGCTGGTTCAGCCTTCACCTCCTCCTGGTCCTTGGTCTCCTTGGCTTTGTCAAGCTGAGCACAGGAAACACAGAAGGTGAGGGATTTATTAGATAAAGAGGGAGACCGATTTGTGTTTTGGTCTTAAAAAGAAAGTAAATCCTTACCTTCGCTTGCTTTTTCTCCTGTCGGATCTTCTTGTTCTTGTTATTCTCCTTTCTTTTCATCCTTGCCTAGAGGAGAGTAACCATTTTACTTAGTGTGTTGGAAGCAACCTGGAAACACCACAAAGATGCAATTTTAGTCTTCAGATTTTGATACTTGGTATACCATACCTTTCTCTTCATTTTCTTCTTGATTTTGACAAGTTTTTCCTTGTCCTCCTCAGTCAGAGCTTCTAAAAATAGAGATCCGACAGCTACATTCAAGACGTCAAAACCACAACCTAATACAAGCTTTTTGATGCAGACAAATTCTACAATATTACGTTTCTGATCCCGTCTTGCCATTGAATCAGTCTGTATAGTGGCCTACATTCCAACCAGTGAACAGGCTCATTTCACCAGGCTATGTCCACTCACCCTTGGCCTCCAGCCTCTCCAGCATTCTGGCGTCAACCTTGCTAAGCAGGTCCACCATCTTTGGTTTGGGCGGCCTGCCGGGCTTTCGGACTAGCCCACCCTTGGCGCGCCGAGCTCGGGGGCGGGGCTTCTCTTTGTCAGGGTTCGGAGGTCGGCCGCGTCGGCCCGTGATGGCCATGATCATGGAAGGCACCTCCTCATTGGCCAGGAGGCACCATTTCACTCCCTGGAGGAGATCATATGAAAAGATTTATGGGAAATGTGTCTTCTTTATGATATTACACCACAGCCCTATTCGCATGGGACTTGTACAACTAGATAAAGTTGGCTATGTATACTATTCCACAGGATTAGTTTTTTCCTAATTGTATTTTTATTTTTTATTGACAGTTATGACGGAAGCCTGGAGTTTTTTTTCTTCTAAGCGTGAAGATATTTCATCAAGTCTGATATCTCGAGACTGGTTCACAAGTTTCTAAACCATCTTCGGTATATTGTTGCCATAATATTTGAATTGAATCATAATCATTAGGATATTTTTTATTTTATTTTACCAGGCAAGTCAGTTAAGAACAAATTCTTATTTTCAATGACGGCCTAGGAATAGTGGGTTAACTGCCTGTTCAGGGGCAGAACGACAGATTTGTACCTTGTCAGCTCGGGGGTTTGAACTTGCAACCTTCCAGTTACTAGTCCAACGCTCTAACCACTAGGCTACCCTGCCACCCCATTTCAGCGATCCGAGGTAGAAGACGTCCTAAATGCCCCCCCGCCTTCAGATGTCAGCTAAACAGCGCACTTGCACTTGATACGTGTTTTTAGGCTATGGATGAGAAAGTGAACTGTCATTTCCAAATGTTGGAGGTGAGTTGTATGCTGCTTTGCGATTTATTAACCGCACAGGTTGCATTAAATAGGCACAATATCTTTTAATGATGCATTTGGCGATGTTCAATTCAATCGCAAAAAGCTGATAAACAAAAGCATTCACTGTGAAAGTGTAGGCACTTCACATAAAGGCTACGCGCAGCACTTTCTTGCTCAAATCGCGAGCAAACACCTGTCAAACTTAGACATTTCTCTCAAAAAACAGGGATGTCAATTTGTAGGGATTTTGGAGTTAACCCAAAAAATCTGTAGGTTATTCTGGCTGGAGTTGTTACTCTCCTGCCATGTAAAAATGACTGACATGGCAGATTCGGACTTAACTTTTTATGGCTGCAGGGGCAGTATTGAGTAGCTTGGATGAAAAGGTGCCCATTGTAAACGGCCAGCTCCTCAGTCTCAGTTGCTAATATATGCATATTATTATTAGTATTGGATAGAAAACACTCTAAAGTTTCCAAAAAAGTGGCTTCTATTTTGAAAACTCCATGTTCCATAGCCTCCCTTTGCTGGATTTAAAGGGATATGAACCAGATTCCTTTTCCTATCGCTTCCTCAAGGTGTCAACAGTCTTCAGACATAGTTTCAGGCTTTTATTTTGAAAAATGAGCCAGAACGATAACATCGCATCAAGTGGTCACATGAGTTTTGCTTGCGCAACAGTCTGGATAGGTATAGCTTTTCCCTCTCCTACTGTGAAAGACATTTGCGGTTGATATATTATCGATTATATACAGTGCCTTGCGAAAGTATTCGGCCCCCTTGAACTTTGCGACATTTTGCCACATTTCAGGCTTCAAACATAAAGATATAAAACTGTATTTTTTTGTGAAGAATCAACAACAAGTGGGACACAATCATGAAGTGGAACGACATTTATTGGATATTTCAAACTTTTTTAACAAATCAAAAAATGAAAAATTGGGCGTGCAAAATTATTCAGCCCCTTTACTTTCAGTGCAGCAAACTCTCTCCAGAAGTTCAGTGAGGATCTCTGAATGATCCAATGTTGACCTAAATGACTAATGATGATAAATACAATCCACCTGTGTGTAATCAAGTCTCCGTATAAATGCACCTGCACTGTAATAGTCTCAGAGGTCCGTTAAAAGCGCAGAGAGCATCATGAAGAACAAGGAACACACCAGGCAGGTCCGAGATACTGTTGTGAAGAAGTTTAAAGCCGGATTTGGATACAAAAAGATTTCCCAAGCTTTAAAACATCCCAAGGAGCACTGTGCAAGCTATAATATTGAAATGGAAGGAGTATCAGACCACTGCAGATCTACCAAGACCTGGCCGTCCCTCTAAACTTTCAGCTCATACAAGGAGAAGACTGATCAGAGATGCAGCCAAGAGGCCCATGATCACTCTGGATGAACTGCAGAGATCTACAGCTGAGGTGGGAGACTCTGTCCATAGGACAACAATCAGTCGTATATTGCACAAATCTGGCCTTTATGGAAGAGTGGCAAGAAGAAAGCCATTTCTTAAAGATATCCATAAAAAGTGTCGTTTAAAGTTTGCCACAAGCCACCTGGGAGACACACCAAACATGTGGAAGAAGGTGCTCTGGTCAGATGAAACCAAAATTGAACTTTTTGGCAACAATGCAAAACGTTATGTTTGGCGTAAAAGCAACACAGCTCATCACCCTGAATACACCATCCCCACTGTCAAACATGGTGGTGGCAGCATCATGGTTTGGGCCTGCTTTTCTTCAGCAGGGACAGGGAAGATGGTTAAAATTGATGGGAAGATGGATGGAGCCAAATACAGGACCATTCTGGAAGAAAACCTGATGGAGTCTGCAAAAGACCTGAGACTAGGACAGAGATTTGTCTTCCAACAAGATAATGAAACAAAACATAAAGCAAAATCTACAATGGAATGGTTCAAAAATAAACATATCCAGGTATTAGAATCGCCAAGTCAAAGTCCAGACCTGAATCCAATCGAGAATCTGTGGAAAGAACTGAAAACTGCTGTTCACAAATGCTCTCCATCCAACCTCACTGAGCTCGAGCTGTTTTGCAAGGAGGAATGGGAAAAAATGTCAGTCTCTCAATGTGCAAAACTGATAGAGACATACCCCAAGCGACTTACAGCTGTAATCGCAGCAAAAGGTGGCGCTACATAGTATTAACTTAAGGGGGCTGAATAATTTTGCACGCCCAATTTTTCAGTTTTTGATTTGTTAAAAAAGTTTGAAATATCCAATAAATGTCATTCCACTTCATGATTGTGTCCCACTTGTTGTTGATTCTTCACAAAAAAATACAGTTTTATATCTTTATGTTTGAAGCCTGAAATGTGGCAAAAGGTCGCAAAGTTCAAGGGGGCCGAATACTTTCGCAAGGCACTGTATTTTAAAAACAACCTGAGGATTGATTATAAAAAACTTTGACATGTTTCTGTGGACATTATGGAAACTATTTGGAATTTTCGTCTGCGTTGTCGTGACCGCTCTTTCCTGTGGATTTCTGAACATAACGCGTCAAACAAACGGAGGTATTTTGGATATACAAATAATCTTTATGGAACAAAAGGAACATTTGTTGTGTAACTGGGAGCCTCGTGAGTGAAAACATTCGAAGATCAAAGGTAAACGATTAATTTGATTGCTTTTCTGATTTTCGTGACCAAGCTACCTGATGCTAAGTGTACTTAATGTTTTGTTGTGCGATCGATACATTTACACAAACGCTTGGATTGCTTTCGCTGTAAAGCATAATTTCAAAATCTGACACAACAGGTGGATTAACAAAAGGCTAAGCTGTGTTTTCCTATATTGCACTTGTGATTTCATGAATATAAATATTTATAGTAATATTTATTGAATGTAGCGCTATGCTATTCAGTGGTTGTTGATGACACTTATCCCGTTAGTGGGATTGCAGCCATAACAAGTTAAAATACAGATTTGTTTGGTGCTCGTGCACACAACTACATTACCCAAACTCCCCCGGTAAAACGAATCCCGTCCGAATAGGGCTTATGACAGTCTGCATTGAGTTATTACTACAGCTATTTATGATGACAGATCTGTCAGCACAGACAACAGATCCACACACACACCTCAGCGGAGTCCATCTCCTCGTAGAAATCTCCTACGGGCATGCGGGGGCTGAAGCTGAAGTGTTCCCTGGTCACAGCAGTGTCCTTGTGCCTGTTCAGGTACTGAGGGAGAACAAGACCATGGGTCAGTGACAGAGCCGGGGAACATGGGAGAAAGCCAGGTCATAGGTCACCAAGTCACATGTTATCCACGCACCGTATGAGCAACTGACGGTTTAATGCAATAAGATCAAATGCAACTGCTGTTTGTATACTAAAAACATGTCCTCTTATAATTTCTGTGTGACGTGGTAAATGCCCTGTGGGAAAGATATCCCACTGTATCAAGAGATATTTGTAGCTGCTAAACTTCTGTGACAAAAATGTTTTACTCTAACTGCCAGTTACCTTGATGACTTCTGGAAACTGCTTAATCCTTCTCCCACAGGGGCTGTAGTACCAGGTCTCCCCCTTCAGCCGGTCCTCAGTCTTCCTGACTCGGACTTCCCTCCTCCAGCTAAAGCACAGATCAATAAAAAGTCACGTTAAGAGCCACATTCAACACACAGTAGAAGGATCATAGTATCCCTGCAGTCGGCCTAGAATAGAAGGATGAAACCGAGGAGTATTGTATTTATGGGTGAACACTAACCTGCACTTTCCACACATTTGAAATATTTGGCACAGAGACACACTAATTAGGGGAGCTTTTCACAAGGATATGTATCATTACCCATGGAGCAGAGGGAAGTGGACCTGCTCCTCTGTTGCTATCCTCCTCCTGGGGGTGTCACCTGTACAAGGAACAAAGAGAGGAGAATTAGATTTGTACAGAATTACTCTCATCCATCAACATCGGTTTAGAGCATGGTTCCCCCAAGTTTTCAGAGCCCCCAAAAAATGTATTAATAAAAATTAAATATATATATATACACACACACACCAAGTGAGCAAGCAACACCTGTCACAGCAAGTGAGTTTAATTTTGGAAATCTGTTCCAAAAAAGTATTCCCATGCATAATAGGGAGATACTGTATATGTGGTCACATACAAATCAAATCAAAATGTTTTGTCACATGCTTCGTAAACAGGTGTAGGCTGAGAATGAAATGCTTACTTTACAGGTCCTTCACAACAATGCAGAGAGAAAAACCTAAGCAAGGTATGAAATTATTTTTTTTCTCAAATATCTGTTTGGGCTTCTTGTGTTCAATTTTGCAGTCTACAAATGATTTGTAATTATGTTCCAGCCACATGACGATCTGAAAAAAAATTGTCCTGCAGATGAATCTAGTTGATTATCCCTGGTTTTGAGTTTATAATCATTGGGTCATAACTACACTGAACAAAAAATATAAATGCAACAATTTAAAATATTTGACTGAGTTACAATTCACATAAGGAAATTGGTCAATTTAAATGAATTCATTAGGCCCTAATCTATGGATTTTACATGACTGGGAATACAGATATGTATCGGTTGGTTACAGATACCTTTTAAAAAAAGGTAACGGCGTGGATCAGAAAACCAGTATCTGGCATGTGACCACCATTTGCCTAATGTAGCATGACATCTCCTTTGCACAGATTAGATCAGGCTGTTGATTATAGCCTGTGGAAGGTTGTCCCACTCCTCTTCAATGGTTGTGCGAAGATACTGGATCTTGGCGGGAACTGGAACATGCTGTCATACACGTCGGTCCAGAGCATCCCAAACATGCTCAATGGGTGACATGTCTGGTAAGTATGTAGGCCATGTCAAAACTGGGCCATTTTCAGTTTCCAGGAATTGTGTACAGATCCTTGCGATATGAGGCTGCACATTATCATGCTGAAACATGAGGTGATGGCGGCGGATGAATGGCCCGACAATGGGCCTCAGGATCTCGTCAAGATATCTCTGTGCATTCAATCCTATTGCGTTCGTTGTCCATAGCTTAGGCCTGCCCATACTGTAACCCCATCACCACCATGGGGCATTCTATTCACAACGTTGACATCAGCAAATAGCTCACCCACACATACGCCGTTTGTCTAGTACAGTTGAACCAGTGATTCATCTGTGAAGAGCACACTTCTCCAGCGTGCCATCAAAGGTGAGCATTTGCCCACTGATGTCGGTTACGACACCAAACTGCAGTCAGGTCAAGACCCTGGTGAGGACGACAAGCATGCAGATGAGCTTACCTGAGACGGTCTCAGACAGATTGGGCAGAAGTTCTTTGGTTGTGCAAACCCACAGTTTCATCAGCTGTCTGGGTGGCTGGTCTCAGAAGATCCCGCAGGTGAAGAAGCCGGATGTTGGGGTCAAGGGTTGGTATGGCTAGACGTGGCCTGCAGTTGTTAGGTGAGTTGGACGTACTGTCAAATTCTCTAAAACGATGTTGGAGGCGGCTTATGGTAGAGAAATTAACATTAAATTCTCTGGCAACAGCTCTGGGACATTGCAGTCAGCAAGTCAATTGCACGCTCCCTCAACTTGAGACATCTGTGGCATTGTGTTGTGAGAAAACTGCACATTTTAGAGTAGCCATATTGCCCACAGCACAAGGTTCACCTGTGTAATGTGCACCTGTGTCATGCTGTTTAATCAGCTTCTTGATATGCCACACCTGTCAGGTGGATGGAATATCTTGGCAAATGAGAAATGCTTACTGACAGGGTTGTAACATTTGTGCACAACATTTTAGAGAAATAAGCTTTTTGTGCATATGAAACATTTATATGGGATATTTTATTTCAGCTCATGAAACATGGGACCAACACTTTACATGTTGCGTTTATATTTTTGTTCAGTATACATCTAGAGAAAAAACAAGAACAAAAAAATATATACAATCATTTCTATAATTTCCAGAATCAAAATAGTTAGCGTGTTCATTACCAGCAGTGGAACTGTCATCTCCGTCATTGTCGTTATTGCCATCATTGGGTTTAGTGTTAACATCAATTTTCGCTATTTTGGGTGGCATCGGTTCCAGATTCTTGACCCTAACCTTCTTGGGTTTGATGGCCGGCGGGGTCTCGCCACTGGTCATACATGATTCATTGCTGGTAGTGACTGGTCCACTTTGACAAGAAAGTAAGCCTTCAGCAGAACGTTCAGCCTCTTCTGTGACTGCTACTGATTCTGTCTTCTTTCTCTTTCTTGGTGGTCCCTTCTCCTTTTTCTCTACGACCTCTCCTTTCTCAAGCTTCTTCTTCTTCTTCCTCTCCACCTTTATCTTATCCACCTTTGGAGTTTTAACAGCGGACCTCCGCTGTGCTTGCCCGGGGACCCGAGGAACTGGAGAGAATGATAACAGAAAGTCAGAAATCCTTGCTTGGCTATTGTACACAACTTTGTTTGCTCAAAATGAACTGGAGTTGCACAGAAATATCATAAAGGAAAAAAGGGACAAAGAAGTTGGTTTACCGGGAGTGGAGGCTGCTGGAGTGCGTGGCTTCCTGGGTTTCCTTGGTGTCTTTTGGCTGGTGGTGGGTACGGCTGGGGCGGCTAAGGGCAGGAGTGGGGCTGCAACCAGGTTCCCCACCAGGGAACTGAGCGCCGCTGTGTGCTCGCCTTTGTCCATAACAGGGGGAGCCATGATACTAACGGCACTGGCCTTGGTGGTGCCAGCACAGTCTGGTATATCCTGGCCCTCCGACTCACATTCCCCTTCAAACCCTGTCAAGAGGTTATAAGATTAAGGGTTAATGGTTAACAACCTCAAATTAACTGACAGTCACTGTATGTTGACAAAATAAGTGCTCCCATAGCTGGCTGTGATAAATAAGAGTTGATAATTAATCAACTCTAATTTCCAAGTTCCAACCAACAACTCTTCAACCATCTACCCACACACTATCTTACATAAAGATGCTACACAGGGTTTAAAAAATATTTACGTTGTAATTTTAGAAAATGACCGTAACATACTGTATCTGCAGTAATAGTGTAATGATAGTGTTTTACAGCGTTACTTAACCACCAGCGTTGTGATTGGCTGTGATTTTGCATCCTGATTTCTCCTGCTGGAGAGGCATCTGTGTCAAAATGGGAAAGCTGTTCTGACTTTGTAGCTGTATCTAGTGGAAATCGCTCTGTCATTTCCTGGTTGCAAGACTTCTACACTCAATTTCAGTTTAAGTGAGAAAACAAGCACTTGGTTTAGTGAATCAATGTACCATCTAAATCACTGTGAAATTATATTGTCAATAACAAAGCATATGATTTTTACAGCTGTTTGAAGCTGGTGGACCAAAACCGAAAGTAAAAGGCTCCAACACAAGTTGAGCCTTTTACTTTCAGTTTTGGTCCACCAACTTCAAACAGCTGTAAAAACCATATGCTTTGTTATTGACAAAATAATTTCACATCTATTTAGATGCGACCGCATTTTTCACACATGTTCAAAACATCTAGAAGTGACTATGTTGGGATTCACAATACATTTCAGATCATTTGGGAAATTATTTTTTAAATCTCATTTAAAATCAATTTTAAAAATTAAATAAAAATCGGTCCCCATAACTTGATTCAGATTTGTGCCACAAATGCCAAAACGTTTGGATTGCTTTCATACCTTGTCCATAGACAGTTTACAGAGTAAGGAAACCAATGTGTAATTTTGTAATTTGGGTGAAATAACCCTTTAAGCTAATTAAATACAAACACAGGTTGTCATATCAACTATGGCAAGGATCTTACCTTTGTAGGCTGGGGGTGGTTTGGCAGGGCCATTTGAGCTTGACCGGGAGACGTCATTCTGGGAGGATTCAACACAGGAGTCCTCCATCTGAGAGGTGTTGGTCAGAGAGGAATCCAGCATGGACACCCCGGTGCTCAGGCAGCTGTCAATGGTCTCCTCTGCCTGGGAAGAGTCCTCTGTTTGGGTATCATCCAGCGTCAAGTCCCTGGAATCCTCCACAGAGGAGAAGCTGCTATCTATTGTAGTGTCAGCAACATGTGATATTTCATCCTCACGAGAGGGGTGATCTATGCGAGAGCTGTCATCCAATTGAGAGGTGACATCCAATCGAGAGCAGTCTTCATCCATGCGAGAGGTATCATCAAACCGAGAGGTTTCACCATCTACACGGAAGCTGTCATCCAATCGAGACGTGTCATCCATTCGAGAGTTAGCGCCAAGTCTAGAAGTGTCACCAAACTGAGATGTGTCGTTGAGTGACGAGTCGTTACAAGCGCCATCCTCTTCAGTAAAGCTGGTTTTCTCCATCCTGGTGCTGTCGAGGCACGTGGACACCTGCGACGACTCGTCCGCAGACTCCTCAAACGCTGACTCGTCCGTCTCACAGGTGTCATCCAGACCTCTTCTCTCCAGGGGAGAGTATGAGTGTCTCAGGGGGGCGGTGTCCATTCTCTCCGCACGCATTTTGTCGCCAAAGGAGTTCTCTTGGTCCTTGGGAGGCGGAGGAGTCCCAGGAATATCTGTGAGGGGTTTGTGTGAGTGTTTTTCAGATTGACGAGTAAGAGACTTGGTGGCATCCATCTTTGATGGTGTTCTAAATGGGTCGACTTTAGGCTGTGGAGAACTCGCCTCTAGTTTTCCAGGTGGTTCTACAAAGGGTTCCTTCTTGTTGCCCATGGCCTTCTTATTCCCCATGTCTCGCTCCTTTGGCTCAGCGGAAAACATGCATTTAGGGGCTTGTGGAGGAGCAGGAACGGATAGGGAAGGCGCAGAGACAGCAGGAGGGGTTGAGGGGACCATATGAAGAGCAGTCATCACTGCACGAGGCACAAACACCAAGGCAGGAGGCTCAGACGTTGAAGAAACTCCGGGGGCTTGAACTTTAGGGCCTTGAACTGTTAAAGGAGGCATAGATACCTCCTTTGGAGACGAGGACACTGCAGACGCAGACTCTGTGGAGGGAGCAGAAACTGCTGGGGGAGGAGTAGACACAGATCGAGGAGGTGAGGACACTGATATAGAAGGTGCACTGACTGCCCAAGGAGGACTGGGCACTGCTGAGGAATTTTGCCTTACTGCCACCAAGGTAGTAGACACCGCTGGGGGGGACACAGAAACCCTTGGGGGAGGTGCAACTGCAGATATTGATGGAGTCCAAAACTTTTCTCGAGGAGCTCCAGATAAAGCTGTGGGAGAGGAAGTCAAAGGTGGTGGTCTGGATCCTTGAACCATCTGCTGAAGTGCAGAGATGGGCGCAGACATGGAGCGCGAGGGAGCACCCACCATAGTAGGAGTAGAGACCATCGCAGGAGGGGCAGATGTCATGGGAGCAGTCTGATGTGCCACAGACACTGGGGGAGGAGCACTGACTGGATGGGGAGCAGACACAGCTGGAGGTATAGAGGATTTGTCCAGGAGAAGAGGTGGTGCAGGTGGCTTGGGAAGAGTTACAGACACTGACGAGGGTGGAGATGCCACTGATGGAGGTGTGGACAAAGACACTGGAGAAGGTCTTGTGCTCATCAGAGGAGGCGAAGACAGCCCGGGAGGAGGTCCAAGCACAGGGAGAGAAGGAGAAGAGGACATGGGAGCCGCTGAGTTTCGGGGAGGCGCAGGACTAACAGAGAAGGATGAAACGACAGGAGGTCCTAATGTACCCATTGGAGGAGTAGACATTGCAGGAGGTGCAGAGAGCCTAGAATGGGTGGAAGGCGCAGACACAGCCGGAGGATGGGACGACATCGAGTGTGGAGGCGCAGGTGGCGCAGACTCCCTCGCTGAGGTTGCCATTTCATGGTGCTGGGCCATCGGCTGCTCAGAGCGCTGGCAGTAGTCAATGGTAGGCCCCATCGGGGGTCCAGGGGGCTTGGGATGGTAGCTGTCGCTTTTAGGCAGCAGCTGGGTGACAGACGCCCTCTCCATCCCATTATAACCTTTATCCACATCCTTAAACACTTCACTCATCCGCCCTAAGGAACAGGAACACAAACAACAGTGAGACCATTAGAAACGACAGAAAGACAACACAGCAGCCACAAGGTAATTCTAAGAGGGAATCTGGAGAGCAGATGGCGCTTTTAAAAAACACCTTGGGGACAATCTGCTGCATGCCAGCGTGCCACCTCAGTAAGACAGCAAAGGCGGCAATATAAATAGTGGCTGTATCATTGCAAGGGGCAAGGAGTTTTTTTATTATGCATTGTGGTGCACATTAGATTTGAGGTATGCAACACCCTACGGGTGGCGGTGGAGAATAAGGATGTGTAGGTGAGGTATACAATTTTGGATGACAGTACATTTGACACTCTTCTCCTCTGCTCCTTACTGCATGTGCTGCCATAGAAATAAAATGAATAGAACGGGTGTCACCCACTCAAGTTAACGATGGCATAATGGGTGGAAGTCGGAAGTTTACATACACCATAGCCAAATACTCAAACATAACGATGATCATTATGGCCAGAGTTCTATTTTTGTTTCATCTGACATTTCTCCAAAAAGTACGATCTTCGTCCCCATGTGCAGTTGCAAGCCGTAGTCTGGCTTTTTTATGGCGGTTTTGGAGCAGTGGCTTCTTCCATTCTGAGCGGCCATAATGTCAAGCAAAGGTAGGCCTTGAAATACATCCACAAGTATACCTCAAATTGACTCAAATGATGTCAATTAGCCTATCAAAAGATTCTACAGCCATGACATGATTTTCTGGAATTTTCCAAGCTGTTTAAAGGCACAGTCAACTTAGTGTATGTAAACTTCTGACCCACTGGAATTGTGATACAGTGAATTGTAAGTGAAATAATCGGTTTATAAACAATTGTTGGAAAAATTACTTATGGTATACACAAAGTAGATGTCCTAACCAACTTGCCGAAACTATAGCTTTCACTGCTATGCGGATGACACACAGCTGTACATTTCAATGAAACATGGTGAAGCCCCAAAATTACCCTTGCTAGAAGCATGTGTTTCAGACTTAAGGAAGTGGATTGCTGCAAACTTTCTGCTTTTAAACTCGGACAAAACAGATATGCTTGTTCTAGGTCCCAAGAAACAAAGAGATCTTCTGTTGAATCTGACAATTCATCTTAATGGTTGTACAGTCGTCTCAAATAAAACTGTGAAGGACCTCGGCGTTACTCTGGACCCTGATCTCTCTTTTGAAGAACATATCAAGACTATTTCAAGGACAGCTTTTTTCCATCTACGTAACATCGCAAAAATCAGAAACTTTCGGTCCAAAAATGATGCAGAAAAATTAATCCATGCTTTTGTCACTTCTAGGTTAGACTACTGCAATGCTCTACTTTCCGGCTACCCGGATAAAGCACTAAATAAACTTCAGTTGGTGCTAAATACGGCTGCTAGAATCCTGACTAGAACCAAAAAATGTGATCATATTACTCCAGTGCTAGCCTCTCTACACTGGCTTCCTGTCAAAGCAATGGCTGATTTCAAGGTTTTACTGCTAACCTACAAAGCATTACATGGGCTTGCTCCTACCTATCTCTCTGATTTGGTCCTGCCGTACATACCTACACGTACGCTACGGTCACAAGACGCAGGCCTCCTAATTGTCCCTAGAATTTCTAAGCAAACAGCTGGAGGCAGGGCTTTCTCCTATAGAGCTCCATTTTTATGGAACGGTCTGCCTACCCATGTCAGAGACGCAAACTCTGTCTCAACCTTTAAGTCTTTACTGAAGACTCATCTCTTCAGTGGGTCATATGATTGAGTGTAGTCTGGCCCAGGAGTGGGAAGGTGAACGGAAAGGCTCTGGAGCAACGAACCGCCCTTGCTGTCTCTGCCTGGCCGGTTCCCCTCTTTCCACTGGGATTCTCTGCCTCTAACCCTATTACAGGGGCTGAGTCACTGGCTTACTGGGGCTCTCTCATGCGTCACCTGAGTGGGTTGATTCACTGATGTGGTCATCCTGTCTGGGTTGGCGCCCCCCCTTGGGTTGTGCCATGGCGGAGATCTTTGTGGGCTATACTCAGCCTTGTCTCAGGATGGTAAGTTGGTGGTTGAAGATATCCCTCTAGTGGTGTGGGGGATGTGCTTTGGCAAAGTGGGTGGGGTTATATCCTTCCTGTTTGGCCCTGTCCGGGGGTGTCCTCGGATGGGGCCACAGTGTCTCCTGACCCCTCCTGTCTCAGCCTCCAGTATTTATGCTGCAGTAGTTTATGTGTCGGGGGGCTAGGGTCAGTTTGTTATATCTGGAGTACTTCTCCTGTCCTATTCGGTGTCCTGTGTGAATCTAAGTGTGCGTTCTCTAATTCTCTCCTTCTCTGTTTCTTTCTCTCTCTCGGAGGACCTGAGCCCTAGGACCATGCCCCAGGACTACCTGACATGATGACTCCTTGCAATCCCCAGTCCACCTGGCCGTGCTGCTAATCCAGTTTCAACTGTTCTGCCTGTGATTATTATTATTTGACCATGTTGGTCATTTATGAACATTTGAACATCTTGGCCATGTTCTGTTATAATCTCCACCCGGCACAGCCAGAAGAGGACTGGCCACCCCACATAGCCTGGTTCCTCTCTAGGTTTCTTCCTAGGTTTTGGCCTTTCTAGGGAGTTTTTCCTAGCCACCGTGCTTCTACACCTGCATTGCTTGCTGTTTGTGGTTTTAGGCTGGGTTTCTGTACAGCACTTTGAGATATCAGCTGATGTCCGAAGGGCTATATAAATCAATTTGATTTGGATTTGATTTGATAGCTTAACAAGAAATTTGTGGCGGTTGTAAAAATGAGTTTTAATGACTCCAACCTAAGTTTATGTAAACTTCTGACTTCACCTGTAGATGTTTTTTTTTGCATTGGATATATTTACCATATTATACAGAGACAGAAACATAAACCTTTTACCTTATCATAAGTAGACATAATGATTAAATCCTTCCGTACAGAAAAAAAAACTGTTTAGTTACGAATTGAACTTTAATTAAATTAATTGACTCTTCACATGGGATGATTTCACTGAACAACACTCTCTCGGGATATGCTTTTGGAGTTGATACAGTCACCGTGTCACGCCAACAGAAATAAACATGTCTCTGGGAAGAAGAAGGGCGGGGGTGTATGTTTCATGATTAACGACTCATGGTGCAATTCTAATAGCATACAGGAACTCAAGTCCCTTGGTTCACCTGACCTAGAATTCCTCACAATGAAATGCCGACCGCATTATCTCCCAAGAGAATTCTTGTTGGTTATTGTCATAGCCATATATATCCCCCCTCAAGCCGATACCACGACAGCCCTTAGGGAACTTCACATCTCCACTTCGCTGATCCTCAACACTGGGGCCCCACAAGGGTGCGTGCTCAGCCCCCTCCTGTACTCCCTGTCGACCCATGACTGCGTGGCCATGCACACCTCCAACTCAATCACCAAGTTTGCAGACGTCACATCAGTAGTGGGCTTGGTTACAAACAATGACCAGATAGCCATATAGGGAGGAGGTGAGGGCCCTCGGAGTGTGGTGTCACGAAAACAACCTCTCACTCAACATCAACAAAACAAAGGAGATGATTGTGGACTTCAGGAAACAGCAGAGGGAGCACCCCCCTATCCACATCGATGGGACAGTAGTGGAGAGGGCAGTAAGTTAAGTTCCTCGGCGTACACATCACGGACAAACTGAATTGGTCCACCCACACAGACAGCGTCGTGAAGAAGGCGCAGCAGCGTCTCTTCAACCTCAGGAGGCTGAAGAAATTCGGCTTGTCACCAAAAGCACTCAACTTCTACAACCGTAAGGCTCTCCAGAGGGTAGTGAGGTCTGCACAACGCATCACCGGGGGCAAACTACCTGCCCTCCAGGACACCTACACCACCCGATGTCACAGGAAGGCCAAAAAGATCATCAAGGACAACAACCACCCGAGCCACTGCCTGTTCACCCCACTACCATCCAGAAGGCGAGGTCAGTACAGGTGCATCAAAGCTGTGACCGAGAGAAAGAAAAAAAGCTTCTATCTCAAGGCCATCAGGCTGTTAAACATCCATCACTAACACAGAGAGGCTGCTGCCCACAAACTTGAGTTCCTTGGCCACGTTAATGGATCACTAGTCACTTTAATAATGTTTATACTGTATTTTATACCATCTATTGAGTCTTGCCTATGCCGCTCTGTCATTGCTCATCCATACATTTATATTTTCTTATTCCAGTCCTTTACCTAGATGTGTGTATTAGGAAGTTGTTGTGTAATTGTTAGATTACTTGTTAGATATTGCTGCACTGTCGGAACTAGAAGCACAATGCATTTCGCAACAACATCTACTAACCATGTGTATGTGACCAATCAAGTTGTAGAAACATATCAAGGATGATCAATGGAAACAGGATGCACCCGAGTTCAATTTTGAGCAAACGGTCTAAATACTCATGTAAATAAGGTATTTCTGTAAACAACAATTACTTGTTTTCGCTTTGTCATTAAGGGGTATTGTGTGTAGATTGATGGGGGTATTTTATACATTTCAGAATAAGTAACTAAAGTTACTTTGAAAAAGTATTTCACTAAAATCCAAACTGCTGTGAAAAAAAAGTCCATATTTAAATCTAAAATGTCACAAAAATTGCAAGAACAAATCACTCTGGGGGTCATATGTTAAGAATAGAGGTCGACAGATTAATCGGAATGGCCGATTAATTGGGGCCGATTTCAAGTTTTCATAACAATCGGTAATCAGCATTTTTGGACACCGATCATGGCCGATTACATTGCACTCCACGAGGAGACTGCATGGCATTTACAAATACATTTTTAAAAATTAAATTGAAAAAGTCAAGGGGTCTGAATACTTTACAAATGCACTGTATATGTAAACCAACTATGCCTAGTAGGCTAGGTCCAAGGCTTTCGACCCTGTCAGTCACCACATTCTTATCGGCAGACTAAACAGCCTTGGTTTCTCAAATGACTGCCTCGCCTGGTTCACCAACTACTTCTCAGATAGAGTTCAGTGTGTCAAATCGGAGGGCCTGTTGTCCGGACCTCTGGCAGTCTCTATGGGGGTGCCACAGGGTTCAATTCTAGGGCTGAATCCTTTGTCTGTATACATCAATGATGTCACTCTTGCTGCTGGCGATTCTCTGATCCACCTCCACACAGACGATACCATTCTGTATACTTCTGGCCCTTCTTTGGACACTTAACTAAACTCCAGACAAGCTTCAACGCCATACAATTCTCCTTCCGTGGCCTCCAACTGCTCTTAAATTCAAGTAAAACTAAATGCATGCTCTTCAACAGATCGCTACAAGCACCTACCCGCCCGTCCAGCATCATTACTCTGGACGGTTCCGACTTAGAATATCTGGAAAACTTCCAGACTCACATTAAGCATCTCCAATGCAAAATTAAATCTAGAATCGGCTTCCTATTTTGCAACAAAGCATCCTTCACTCATGCTGCCAAACATACTAGAGGTCGACCAATTATGATTTTTCAACGCCGATACAGATTTTTGGAGGACCAAAAAAAGCCGATACTGATTAGTCGGCCGATTTTTATATATATATTTGTAATAATGACAATTACAACAATACTGAATGAACACTTTAATTTCAACTTAATATAATACATCAATAAAATCAATTTAGTCTCAAATAAATAATGAAACATGTTCAATTTGGTTTAAATAATGCAAAAACACAGTGTAAAAGAGCAGAAGTGCAATATGTGCCATGTAAAAAAGCTAATGTTTAAGTTCCTTGCTCGGGAACATGAGAACATATGAAAGATGGTGGTTCCTTTTAACACAGAGTCCTCAATATTGCCAGTTTTAGGTTGTAGTTATTATAGGACTATTTCGATCTATACCATTTGTATTTCATATACCTTTGACTATTAATGTTCTTATAGGCACTATAGTATTGCCAAGCCTAGTCTCGGGAGTTGATAGGCTTGAAGTCATAAACAGCACTTTGCTTCAAGCATTGCGATTAGCTGCTGGCAAACGCAGGAAAGTGCTGTTTGAATGAATGCTTACGAGCCTGCTGCTGCCTACCACCGCTCAGTCAGACTGCTCTATCAAATATCAAATCATAGACTTAATAATATAATAAACAAACAGAAATACAAGCCACTGGTCATTAATATGGTCAGATCCGGAAACTATCATTTCGAAAACAAAGTGTTTTGTTCTTTCAGTGAAATACGGAACCGTTCCGTATTTTATCCAACGGGTGGCAACCCTAAGTCTAAATATTGATGTTACATTGCACAATCTTCCATGTTATGTCATAATTACGTAAAATTCTGGCAAATTAATTAAGGTCTTTGTTAGGAAGAAATGGCCTTTACATAGTTCGCAACGAGCCAGGCGGCCCAAACTGCTGCATATACCCGGACTCTGCACGCAAGAGAAGTGACCATTTCCTTAGTTAATATTGCCTGCTAACATGAATTTCTTGCAGGTTAAAAATTATATACTTGTGTATTGATTTTAAGAAATGCATTGATGTTTATGGTTAGGTACATTGGTGCTACGACTGTGCTTTTTTCGCGAATGCACTTTTGTTAAATCAGCACCCGTTTGGCGAAGTAGGCTGTGTCGGCATCCAAAAATGCCAATTACTGATTGTTATGAAAACTTGAAATCGACCCCAATTAAATCGGCCATGCCGATTAATCGGTCAACCTCTAAAACATATCTTTGTAAAACTGACTATCCTCCTGACTATCATCCGATCCGTGACTTTGGCGATGTCATTTACAAAATAGCCTCCAATACTCTACTCAGCAAATTGGAGGCAGTCTATCACAGTGCCATCTGTTTTGTCACCAAAGCCCCATATACTACCCACCACTGCAACCTGTATGTTCGTTGGCTGGCCCTCGCTTCATATTCATCGCCAAACCCACTGGCTCCAGGTCATCTAAGTCTTTGCTAGGTAAAGCCCCACCTTATCTCAGCTCACTGGTCACCATAGGAGTATCCACCCGTAGCACGTGCTCCAGCAGGTATATTTCACTGGTCACCGCCCAAAGCAAACTCCTCCTTTAGTCGCCTTTCCTTCCAGTTCTCTGCTGCCAATGACTGGAACGTTTTGCAAAAATCACTGAGGCTGGAGACTCATATCTCCCTCACTAACTTTAAGCACCAGCTGTCAGAGCAGCTCACAGATCACTGCACCTGTACATAGCTCATCTGTAAATAGCGCATTCAACTACCTCATCCCAACTGTTATTTTTTTTGCTCCTTTTCACCCCAGTATCTCTACTTGCACATTCATCTACTGCACATCTATCACTCCAGTGTTAGTTGCTAAATTGTAATTATATTGCCACCATGGAAAATATATTGCCTTATCTCCCTTATCTTACCTAATTTGCACACACTGCATATAGACTTTCTATTGTGTCATTGACTGGATGTTTGTATATTCAATGTGTAACTCTGTTGTTGTTTGTGTCGCACATCTTTGCTTTATCTTGGCCAGGTCGCAGTTGTAAACGAGAACTTGTTCTCAACTAGCCTACCTGGTTAAATAAAGGTGATTTTTTTTTTTTTTATGCTGTGCAGCCTGTTTGTTAATTTTTTTTAGCATTTATTTAAGAGGATCAAAATGGAAATAAGTTTAACTTTGTGTAATCCCCAATCATTTTACATTCTTTTAATTTAACTAGGCAAGTCAGTTAAGAACAAATTCTTATTTACAATGACGGCCTACCCCCGGCCAAACCCTCCCCTAACCCGGATGACCCGTTGCCCCCCTATGGGACTCCCGATCACGGCCGTTTGTGACACAGCCTGGGAACGAACCAGGGTATGTAGTGACGCCTCTCTAGACCACTGTGTCACTCAGGAGGCCAATGTATTGTCTAATTGTGTTTTAAAAATGGTCAAATAAATAGAACATGTGTTTTCCGTGTTTTTTTCCTTCACAGACCATGAAATGAGGATTGCTTCCGAGATATTTAGATGCATTATTCATTTTTGTGTATGGTTTCCTAGAAACAAGGAGCGGTTCAAGTTACCCCACTCTCCTCTAAATGAAAATGTGCTTAGTTAACTTATGAAGTGAAAAAAGTAGACGCATTGAGAAAACACTGAAATATATGTTTTCAGTTCTGTCATGGAAACAGTGTTTTAATTAAATCTGCTTAGCAAATTAAATTACTGACAGCTGAGACACTGATTAGGCCCAATTGAATGTAATTGAGTCATCGTTTGGAAAGAAAAATCGCTTTGAAATAGGTATTTCGAACTCCAGTGATATATGGTGCCGTTTCCACAGACACTGGCTCTAGTGACCATATGAAAATGAAACAGATACTTACTTCCATAGTGCCATAAAAAAAAGGGACTACGTTACTCTGAAAACTTGCCACCTGTGTAAATATTTAAATCTTACCTTGCATGACAGCAGGCATCCCCACAGTACCTCTATGGGGACTCCTCTCCCTGGTCTGGCTCTGGGGCGATCCACTATCCGCCATTGTCGAGGGTGACATCATTGGGACAGAGGACATCCCCAGGGGGAGAGGGCTGCCAGTGCCTCCCCGGCCAATGTGGTGGTGCTGTGGGCTGCCCCGTGGAGGGGTGAAGTTTTGGGAGGTAGGGGGCATCATCTGAGCCTGGGACTGAGATTGGGATGGGGGCTGGGGTTGTGGAGCGGGAAGAGGTGGGTGCTGGGGCTGGTAGTAGGGAATCCCATTGGGTACCATGCTGTAGTGCTGAGGTTGCTGCTGGTGTTGCTGCTGGTGGTGTGGGTGGTGGTGCGGGTGAAGGTGCTGCTGTGTCTGTTGGTGAGGGGATGACTGTGGAGGCTGCTGCTGGTGATGCTGTGAGGGCGCAATCCCAGGGTGCACCTGGCTCTGGTAGGACCCGTACACACCTTGTGAGTTATACCCCATTGCCATGGCTGTGCTGCTCTGCTGTTGCCCCGGGTTACCCCTGTTCCAGTACTGGCCCCCTGTAAGAGTCACGTTTGGTGGGGCAGCCACGGGTGGCTGACGGGACCCAGGCATGCCCCCGTTCAGTTGGTACTGTCCATGACCCTGGAAGTGGTGCTGGCTCTGTTGCTGCATCCCCCCGGGTGGAGGCTGCTTCTGGTGCATGCCATGCCCAGGAGACGAGCCCATGGCTGGGCTGTACTGTGGCTGTCCTCCCCACATGTAGTCGTAGCCCATGCTACTCTGGTGGTGGTTGCTCATGTGGGGGTATGAGGCTGTTGGAAGTTGGGAGCCAGGCACACTAGGCCCAATTACAGTAGTGACGCCATTCACATTCATTTCGCCATTCATATCTGCAAAGGTGGTCAGGGGTGAATCAGATTATTAATTGTTCAGTGTGTTCAAATCACACAGCATCCACAGGTCTTGCATCCTGTAATCATAAAATGTCCAGTGAATTTAAGGTGAGGTTACATCAATTTGTTGTGGTATGATCAAGATATTGATTGCTTTTGCACTGAACACCTGGTCTAGAGTTACATAAAATATTTTGCTCATTATAAGGGTCACGAGACTAGGGCAGAGAGAGATGAAATATAAATCAGTTATTGATATAGAAATAGTGAGGCAGAATGTAACCACAGCAAATGTGGTTAGAGGGGTACTCACTCTTCCCCTGTGGAGGGAAACTCATGGAGGACCTGTTAGAATAGAGAGAATCCCCTGAGGAGAGTTTCAGTCCTGAGTTAGCAGACACGGAGGAGTGGCTGCCATAGTTGAAATGGTTGTTTGACTCCATCTGAGAAAGACAAGTAAGCACAGACCACAAGTCATGAAGAGAAACAAAGAAACCAGGAAAAAATATTTTACCTGCATATCAAAAAAATGTATTTTTAAATCACACAGATTCCATGCAGCTGTCTCATAAAAAGGCTATTCTTGCAAGCAGAATACACACGCAATGGATGGTTTTCATAAATAAAATGTGTGTAGTATAAAATAAATAGAAAATTGTATGTTATTTTATAAACAAAGTAGCTAAGCTAGATCCATACACTAATATTACTTGGTTAGAACTGCAGGCGTTGGCAAGCCTGAGATGGACTACTATGGATGACACGGTGTGGAATTAATTATCAAACATTGCCCTCCCATAGCTCCCTAAAAATGTCGCAGTTAGAGCAGCGAAGGGGATGCCCTGGCCAACAAAATAATGGACAATGAACGCCACGGATTGATCCACCGTAGCTAAAGCATAACGGACCCGTTTTGATAACGGGAAAACAACAATATTTTGGTCTGAGAAATATGTTTTCAAGATAACCACAAGTTGAAAAAAAGGTATGTCGTAGATTACAAGTACATATTGTATGAAACGTCAAACCATTCGTAAACCCAAATGTTTAACTGCGTTTTTCAACATCCATCCCACGATAAACAGTAACATTAGCACGAAGAGCTAACTAACACTAGTAGCTAGCTGAAAACATTGGCGTTCTATACTACCGTAGCTCACTGCAACCGATATGCCTGGGCCATATCACAAATGTGGGTAATGCAATAACCAAAACAGCAGTTAGTCATTTATTAGTTACTTTCGAATGACATAAAAATGTAATTCGATTGTACATCATTCTGCTTACCATCTCACACTGGCTAGGCTAACTGCCACACGTGACCATGCGCTCGCGGATATCACCCCCTTGGATGGACCTGAATTTCTCTCATCCACAGATCAACTAGCTACCTAGATTATCTGTGTAGCTAGCTAAGTGTTCGTCGACGTAAATCGAAATGTAGCCCTCTGATTTAAAAAAAAAAATCAACATTGGTTTCGCACTATGGCTATGTTTAATTTTAAAAAACTATTGTTGTACATTTATTTCATGATAACATTAGCTACTTTGACGTCCAGTTGAAGTTGATTCATGTAAATGTTCGCTTGTTAGCTTAGCTAGGTCAATATAGCTAAACCATCTAGCTACAGTGGCTAACGTTATCCAGTTGCTTATCAAAACGGTCAACAACGAAAACAAAAAAGGGCTTAACAGGGCTTGTAATGTTAGTGAAATTTAATAACAAAATTGCTCGAGCAGTTGCATTAAGCACGTTTCGTTTTGGTATTGTCGATATTGACTAGCTAACGTTTGTTCATGTGTACAGTATCTACATATTTTCAAATTAACTTTAATTCAAAACTCGCTAGTAGATAAGTGGCTAAAGCTCATTAAATAACGTCATTTCCAACCAGCGAGATAGGCCTATCTGGTTAGCAACACCGGGCGCAGTTAACATCGGATTTCATGTCCTCTGCAACAAAAACAATCCTCCAAGGATGCCGTGAGATCTAGCTAGCTAGTTACATTTAATGCAATCGGGTTTACATTCTAGAATTTGCTGGTTGTTTCAACAATCGACACCCTATAAGATACCGCTAAATTCAAGGTTATTTACAATAAATCAGCAATTGAAGTTACACCGTAGTGTAAAACTAGTTAGCTAATAACAGTCACAGTGGGTAGCTAGCTACATTAGCTAATAAAACTTATGGAGAATCGAAACATAGTAGGTCGTCTTGGAGTCTCATTCTTGTTTGCGTTACTGAACATTTAGGATGTTCTTTTGTTAGCAAGGCAATAAACGCATTGTTTTTGTTGTAACGTTAACGTTAGTTGCCTTAGAAATTGTGAGACAGCATTATCCTCACAAACAAAAGTTTTCGCCATAAAATGTAATTAAAACTGCCTAACCTTGTAATCCTTGGATTTCAAAGGCACCGATCCTTTGATTGAACAAATATGGTTCGAGACGGTACAGGCGATGTAAATAATAAACAGGTTTTCGCTAACCTTTGGGTTTCAAATTAGCAAACATGGCTGGTGTTTGAGCGCAGCCATGATTACAGAAGAGAAAGAAATCGAGCCGCAAGAGGAAGTGAATGGAGGGTACACAGCCTGGTGAGCTCTGGGTCCTACCGCCGAACTATCATAAAATTACACTTGTCATCTGATGTACTTAGTCTACACACAAAAATGAAGGTATGGATCAATACAATGTAATTAAAAGTATGTATGAATTTGAGTATAAACACAAATGAGTATGGGAAACCGAGTTAGATAAGTATATTTGGTATAATACTAGACACAGAGTATATACATAACCTACTGGTACTGAAAATAGTTATCACAGTGTTATTTCAGATTACAAATGTATTTGGCCTGTCATCTCACACATTTCTCCACATTTCACTGTCATCAGGGACCATATTGAGCATTTTCCAAGCTAAAAGTGCATGACCTGAAACGTTCAGCTATACATGCAAAACAAATTTCAGCAGCACTCAAACCATCTACATTTTAAGTTTTTGTCTGGAGAAACATGTTACTCCTACAACTGGATAGAAGCTTCCTTTGCATAAAATTAAGGGGTGGACCGCTGTGACATCTTCATTTTACCCTCATTCGGATCCATGTGGATTTTATGTTTTTATTGTCTAGTGCTCATCTGCTTCAAAATAAATTGTCCTCTGGGAGAAATAAAGTTGAAACTTGACTGTCTCGAGTATAGACATCATGAGATTAGTTTGTGCCATTTTTTTTATAAAGATAGCCCACTACAAAGTAGGGATGTGGTCTCTCACACCATATGGTTATTGTGTTGAAGGCCTGCAAATTCAGTGTAGTGCATATGTGTGCTGCTCTGCTACTTTTAATATACTTATACACTGCCACAATTTTAACCTATTAATTTCCTGTTACATTGTTATAAAGTCATTTCATGGTAAATGATTCTGTTAAAGGATTACTTAGGGATTTTGGCAATGAAGCCCATTATCTACTTCACCAGGATCAGATGAACTCATGAATAAAAAAATGAAAAAAAAAAAAAAATGTATCTTTGTGCAGTTTGAAGGAAGTTGCTAACGAGAGTTAGTGCAATTGCTAACTAGCATTAGCGCAATGCCCAGAGGTCTATGGTGTCAGCTAGCATGCTAGTAGATGCCATAGACTTCAATGGTTGCACTAACGCTAGTTAGCATTGGCTCACGAAAGTACCTCTAACTTCCTTCATACTGGATGCAGAGACATAATGGTATCCATGAGTTCATCTGACTATTGGGAAGTAGATACAGGGTTTCATTATTGCCAAAATCCCGAAGCAAATCCCTTTTAATTAAATTCATGTTTTAATTTTGCAATATTGTGGTATAGGCTACTACATCACCTATAATGAATTAGGCAAATTTCCAGAATGAGAACATAGATTATATTAAAGGAATAGAACACACACACTTTATCATTGTGCAAAACATCATTGAACTTTTATAAAGACTATCCAATCCTGCAGCAAAAACCTGCTCTGTAGGACACAAGTTACACCACATAATATACAGTGCATTTGGAAAGTATTCAGACCACTTGACATTTTCCACATTTTGTTACGTTACAGCTTTATTCTAAAATTGATTAAATAAAAAATGTTCCTCATCAATCTACACACAATACCCCAAAATGACAAAGTGAAAACAAGTTTTTAGATTTTTTTTGCAAATGTATAAAAATAAAACAGAAATACCTAAGTATTCAGACCCTTTGCTGTGAGATTCGAAATTGAGCTCAGGTGTATCCTATTTCCATTGATCATCCTTGATGTTTCTACGACTTGATTGGAGTCCATCTGTGGTAAATTAAATTTATTGGACATGATTTGGAAAGGCACACACCTGTCTATATAAGGTCCCACAGTTGACAGTGCATTTTAGAGCATACACCAAGCCATGAGGTAGAAGGAATTGTTCTTATAGCTCCGTGACATGATTGTGTTGAGGCACAGATCTGGGGAAGGGTACAAAACATTTCTGCAGCATCGAACATCCTCAAGAACACATTGGTCACCATCATTCTTAAATAGAAGAAGTTTGGAACCACGAAGACTCTTCCTAGAGCTAGCCACCTGGCCAAACTGTGAAATCGGGGGAGAAGGGCCTTGGTCAGGGAGGTCGCAAAGAACCCAATGGTCACTCTGACAGAGCTCCAGAGTTCCTCTACGGAGATGGGAGTACCTTCCAGAAGGACAACCATCTCTGCAGCACTCCACCAATCAGGCCTGTACGGTAGAGTGGCCAGACGGAAGCCACTCCTCAGTAAAGGCACATGACAGCCCGCTTGTAATTTGCAAAAAGGGACCTGAAGGACTCTCAGACCATTTGAAACAAGATTCCCTGGTCGGATGAAACAAAGATACTGAACTCTTTGGCCTGAATTCCACACGTTATGTCTGGAGGAAACCTGGCACATCCCTACGGTGAAGCATGGTGGTGGCAGCAGCATGCTGTGGGGATGTTTTCCCGTGGCAGGGACTGGGAGATTAATCAGGATTGAGGAAAAGATGAACGGTGCAAAGCACAGAGAGATCCTTGATGAAAACCTGCACCAGAGCACTCAGGAACTCAGACTGGGGCGAAGGTTCACCTTCCAACAGGACAATGATCCTAAGCACACAGACAATGCAGTAGTGGCTTCGGGGCAAGTCTGAATGTCCTTGAGTCGCCCAGTCAGAGCTGGACTTGAACCCGATCGAACATCTCTGTAGAGACCTGAAAACAGCTGTGCAGCGATGCTCCTCATCCAACCTGACAGAACTTGAGAGGATCTGCAGAGAAGAATGGGAGAAACTCCCCAAATACAGGTGTCCCAAGCTTGTAGTGTCATACCCAAGAAGACTCAAGGCTGTTATCGCTGCCAAATATGATTCAACAAAGTACTGAGTAAAGGGCCTGAAAACATATGAAAATGTGATATTTCATTTTTAATACATTTGCAGAAATTTCAAATAACCTGTTTTGATTTTGTCATTATGGGGTATTGTGTGTAGATTGAGGGATAATTTAAACTAGGCTGTAATGTAACAATGTGGAAAAAGTCAAGGGGTCTGAATACTTTCCAAATGCACTGTACTTAATCTTCAGTTTTGCCAGAGTTTCATTTCACAAAATGGGCACATTCAAGAAAAGCATAAAACAAATACCACACATACATACATACATTACTCATCTCATATGTATATACTGTACTCGATACCATCTACTGCATCTTGCCTATACCGTTCTGTACCATCACTCATTCATACATATTTATGTACATATTGTTCATCCCTTTACACTTGTGTGTATAAGGTAGCTGTTGTTAGGTTAGGTTAAATTGTTAGGTTAGATTACTCGTTGGTTATTACTGCATTGTTGGAACTAGAAACACAAGCATTTCGCTATACTCGCATTAACATCTGCTAACCATGTGTATGTGACAAATAAAATTTGATTTGATACTATTGTTTACTCAAAAGAAATGGATTTTTAATCGATAACTATTGCTTTCTCATTAAGCCATTTCACATTATCCCCTTTATTGTTGAACCCTTTTCAACGCACTACCTCCTCTCGTCTCACACTTCCTAATCGTCTTCCACAGCTTTCATGGCATAACTATTTATAATTACTCTAATTCAATACCGAATACAAAGAGCGGCTCTAGGACCCGACGGGATGTCTCCCTCGGAATCATTAGAGCGCAACGTGTGTCTGGTCAGAATGCAACAGGAAGTGATGATGAGATAGTATTGAGATGGGAGGTTGTCGTTTAAAGATGCTCTATGCAGAAATTAATCCGCCATTTCCTGGTTGCTAAAATTCTAATAGTTCGCCTAATTTCCGTTAATGTAACAAAACAAGGAAGTATAGTGTAGAGAATCATTGTACCATCTAAACCGCAGTGAAATATATTTTCCATAACCAAAGAAGTATTGTATTTTCAGCTGGTGTACAAAACCGAAAGTAAAAGAAGCTGAAACGGAACTTAAGCAAGGGAGGCATAAAAATAGCTCACATTGAACACATCAACCGCTTCTTAGGGTGTGTTTGTATATTCACTCTGGAGTGCAAGTGTGCTCTGGGCGTTCGTAAATTCAGAGTGCTGTCAGATTGTCCGTTGGTAAATTCAGAGAATTGTCACATTGTCCATTCGTAAATTCAGTGTCTTTCGCTCTCAGAGCGTTCAGATCACAATCTCGTTTGTCTGAGGAGTAGGGTTGTAGGTTTGATCCGAGCATTCTGACCTCACAACAGCAGTCAAGCACCCAAGCAAAGTTGCTAATTCCAGATACAAATGAGAGAACACATCACTATGACCATTTTACTTGCCCTAGCAGAGCTGGTTAGGCTGTTTTCATTTTCATGTTATCTAGAGCAATGGTGACTAACTGTGCTGCTGGCAACAATTCAATGACGTTTTCTTGCCGACTATTACTGACACCTGGGTGTTGCGTGTTCGCAAATCAAATCACATTTTTATTGGTCACATACACATGGTTAGCAGATGTTAATGAGAGTGTAGCGAAATGCTTGTGCTTCTAGTTTCGACAGTGCAGTAATATCTAACAAGTAATCTAACAATTCCCCAACAACTACCTAATACACACATATTTAAAGGGGTGAATGAGAATATGAACATATAAGTATATGGATGAGTGGCATAGGCAAGGTGCAATAGATGGTATAAAATACAGTATGTACATATGATATGAGTAATGTAAGATATGTAAACATTAAAGTGGCATTATTTAAAAGTGACTAGTGATCCATTTATTAAAGTGGCCAGTGATTGGGTCTCACTGTAGGCAGCAGCCTCTCTGAGTTAGTGATTGCTGTTTAGCAGTCTGATGGTGTTGAGATAGAAGCTGTTTTTTAGTCTCTCAGTCCCGGCTTTGATGCACCTGTACTGACCTCGCCTTCTGGATGGTAGCGGTGTGAACAGGCAGTGGCTCAGGTGGTTGTTGTCCTTGATAGGGTTGCCGATTTTGGGGAATATTCAGAGGTGGAAACTTTCCGTGGGAATTAACGGGAATATATGCAAATTAATATAATTTAAATGTAATGTTTTTTGCATTGGATATATTTACCATATTGTATGGAGACAGAAACATAAACCTTTTACCTTATCATAAGTAGACATAATTGCAAATGATTAAAACCGTCCAATAGAAATAAAAACAACAATTTCGTTACGAATTGAACATTAATTAAATGAGTTGACTCTTTATGATGATTTCACTGAACAACAAAAGGGAATATTGAATGATCCCCAATGATCATCTACCCAAAACTTTTTCAACATACATCTGTAAAATGATAGTCTGGAAACTAAAACTTTGGTTGTGTTCCTCTCAGGCTTCCATGTCTTCTCCCTAGACCTCTATGTCCACTTCTTGAACATCAGACTCTGAGGCCTCATCTTCACGGTCACTTTCGAACCTTGTTGAGGATGGCTTGTTGTCAGGCTCAAATTTGCCCGGATGGCCACCAATTCTTGTATTGGTCAGCCTGTTGCGTGCTTTGGTGTGTGTGTGTGTGTTCCCAAACAAGGACCATTTGCGCTCTGAGGCGGCTGATGTTGGTGGGATTTGGAGGATGATAGAGGCAACAGGGGAAAGAGCCTCAGATCCACAAAGTCCCTTCCACCGGGTGGTTGATGAGATATGTCGGTACGACTGCCATATTGCATCTCCATCCCAAAGCCCTTGCTTGGAAGTGTACTTCGCCAGACTGCCAAGAACCTTGCCCTCATCCAGGCCAAGGTGGCAAGACACGGTATTGATGACACCATAGGCCTTGTTGATCTCTGCACCAGACAGGATGCTCTTGCCAGCATACTTGGGCTCCAACATGTAAGCTGCAGTGTGTATGGGCTTCAGGCAGAAGTCTTCACACTTTTTGATGTATTTCAGAACTGCAGTTTCCTCTGCTTGAAACAACAGTGAAGTGGGCAGGACAGTACGGATTTCTTCTCTGAATAACAGACAGGATGGCATTGTCTCCCTCAATCCGTGCAATGGCTACTGCTATAGGTTTCAGGAGTTTCAGGCTGTTTACCACTCTCTCCCAAAATACATAATCCAGGAGGATCCTCTTCATGGGGCTGTCCATATCGGCAGACTGTGATATGGCCATTTCTTGGAGAGACTCCTTCCCCTCCAGGAGACTGTCAAACATGACAACAACACCACCCTAATTGGTGTTGCTGGGCAGCTTCAAACTGGTGCTCTTATTCTTCTCACTTTGCTTGGTGAGGTAGATTGCTGCAATAACTTGATGGCCCTTCACATACCTAACCATTTCCTTGGCTCTCTTGTAGAGTGTATCCATTGTTTTCAGTGCCATGATGTTCTTGAAGAGCAGATTCAATGCATGAGCAGCACAGCCAATGGGTGTGATGTGAGGGTAGGACTCCTCCACCTTAGACCAAGCAGCCTTCATGTTCGCAGCATTGTCTGTCACCAGTGCAAATACCTTCTGTGGTCCAAGGTCATTGATGACTGCCTTCAGCTCATCTGCAATGTAGAGACCGGTGTGTCTGTTGTCCCTTGTGTCTGTGCACTTGTAGAATACTGTTTGAGGCGTGGAGATGATGTAGTTAATTATTCCTTGCCCACAAACATTCGACCATCCATCAGAGATGATTGCAATAGTCTGCTATCTCTATGATTTGCTTGAACTTCACTTGAACTCTGCATCCAGCAAATGAGTAGATAAAGCATGTCTGGTTGGAGTGGTGTATCCTGGGCTAGGACTTTCATAAATCTCTTCCAATGCACATTGCCTGTGAGCATCAGAGGTGAACCATTTGCATACACAGCCCGAGCAAGACATTCATCAGCATTTCTCTGACTACGTTCCTCCATTGAGGCAAAAAAACGTATGATTTCAGGAGGACTATGAGCTGTTGCTATCGGTAAGGTGTCTGATTCATCATTTACACCTCGAATAGAAGCAGAGGGACTTTTGTCAGAGGTTGCTTGTTGTGAGCGCTGAGGGAACATTATGCACTTGGCCAGATGATTCTGCATTTTTGTTGCATTCTTCAAATATGATTTGGCACAGTATTTGCAAATGTACACAGCCTTTCCTTCTACATTAGCTGCAGCGAAATGTCTCCACACATCAAATAGTGCCCATGGCAATTTCCTGTAAATATTAGGGGGGGGGGATTAGAGAGAGAAAAAAACAGATACAATTCCATGTACAAATAGTTAAGCAGTTAGATTAAACAACTCCTTTGTAAGATTTTTTTTATTTATGAAACATTAACACTCCTCAGTTAGCAGGGTCAAGCAAGCTAAAACCCACATGTTGGCAAAAACTAACTTGCAGAAATTGTTAAATTAGAAAGGATTGAAACACATGTTGCTGTAGGCTACTATTTACTAGTTAACAAAAAAATAATCTCAAATAAAATATAGTCACCCCACCCAGTATTGTAATCAAAACTTACCAGAAAGCATGTTGTCCTTGGTTCAGACAGTGTAGTAGTGTGGGCTCAATAGCATCTCATTAGTGTGCAAGATCTTGAGAATCAGCTGTACATGTGCTGGAAGAGTGCACTGCACATGATGGAAGAATTCACTGTGCATGCAGAGGGTTGCAATTCCATTTGAATTAGGGATAGTTTAACCAAAATATGCCACAAGACCTAGAATTGCCTTATGTGTATCCCACAAAAAAAGGTTCACTGTTATAAGCTAACGTTTTTGATGAATTTCAGCAAAATTCCTCATTCTCTGGCTTTACTTCCCATTTTCCCTGAACGATTCCAACCCTCTGCAACCCTACTTGATGATCTTTTTGGCATTCCTGTGACATCGGGTGCTGTAGGTGTCATGGAGGGCAGGTAGTTTGCCCCCGGTGATGCGTTGTGCAGACCGCACCACCCTATGGAGAGCCTTGCGGTTGAGTGCGGTGCAGTTGCCGTACCAGGCTGTGATACAGCCCGACAGGATGCTCTTGATTGTGCATCTGTAAAAGTTTGTCAGGGTTTTGGGTGACAAGCCACATTTCTTGAGGCGCCGTTGCGCCTTCTTCACCACACTGTCTGTGGTTGGACCATTTCAGTTTGTCTGTGATGTGTTCGCCGAGGAACTTTCCACCTTCTCCACTGCAGTCCCTTCGATGTGGATAGGGGGCTGCTCCCTCTGCTGTTTCCTGAAGTCCACGATCATCTCCTTTGTTTTGTTGATGTTGAGGTTGTTTACCTGAAACCACACTCCGAGTGCCCTCACCTCCTCCCTGTAGGATGTCTTGTCATTGTTTGGTAATCAAGCCAACTACTTTTGTGTAGTCTGCAAACTTGATGATTGATTGCATCAAGTATTCTGCGGGTTAGATGATTGGACATCTGAAATCTGATAAGATAGCCAGAGTGAACAACACACACTTAGACTTGTTTTCAATTAGAATTACATATATACAACTCACATGAATTTATCATCCCTAAAGTTACAATTACAAAAATACCTACAGAAATAGAAAATTGTATGTACAACATTTATATTTTTAGTGACACTTTTCACCCATCACCCTGGAATTTAACGCAGTATGCTTTTCTTTATGCTTTTTTTTTTTTACATTTATATATAGCCCTATTCTCATTTTAGTGTAATTAATTAGACAGATACTGATTCTATATGTACTTTGACATTTAATGCTTGTTGTAGATAAGCATAGTTCTCGGTGGCCATCTTTCATCTTTCTCAGTGGCCTCCCCATCCCCTACACCCGGTGGTCATCCGCTGCTCAGACATGTGCTTCTACACCTGCATTGCTTGCTGTTTGGGGTTTTAGGCTGGGTTTCTGTACAGCACTTTGAGATATCAGCTGATGTACAAAGGGCTATATAAATACATTTGATTTGATGTCACTCTCCTCTCCATCATTTCACTTTTTCACCCCGAAAGAACAGATGATACAATATATCCTCAAATGTTGATTATAAACTGGGTGTTTCGAGCCCCGAGTGCTGATTGGCTGACAAAACATTTGTTACTGCTCCAATTACATTGGTAAGTAGTTTTTAACAGCAATAAGGCACCTCACCTGTTTGTGGTATATGGCCAATATACCATGGCTAAGGGCCATTTCCAGGCACTCTGCGTAATAACAGCCCATAGCCATGATATATCCCCAATGTACCACACTCCCTTGTACCTTTTTTGCTTAATTAGTACAGGCTATTGTAGCCTATTTAAAAGTGCAAGGTTGGGGGGGAAACAAGCGTGCACCCAAGCGCTCATAACGTTATTGGTGATAGATATTGAACACGGAGCAGAATTATTTCTAGGATATTTATTTTCCTTCTTCAGCGAGCAGCTGTCCATATGTCTGGAGGCTGAGGAATACAGCTTTATACAGGAGCCTGTTCTTGGTAAATGGTTTTGGAAAAACAGTGATTAGTGTATTTCAGTAGCCATGTCGCACCCTAAAACTGCTTTGACACGCATAGACAGTCTTCAAAACACACACACACCGTGTGAAACATGAGTCTTAGTTTATTAAAAAGACAGACAATAAAAAAAATCCACTGCAATTCAACATCAATTTAAGTTCTTCAGCCTGTGATAACCTGACAACTTGACATACACACCAATAACGACACTTCTATTCATCTCCCCGGACTTACATTTTCTTGACAGTGCAAATATAATTTGGTCGTCATACAAGTTTACCATCTCATATCAACAACCCACTCCCCCCACACAAGGGATATTTTAACTGCCATAACTCTAAACAGATGGAATATTCTTTAGGGTACAAGACAAATCCAGATGTTTACAAAGGCCTAAACAGATAGGAATGTGTATGCGCTATTCCTGCGTAAATGTGTGATGAATAACTCAACTGCTGTTGGATCGCAAATAGTAATACAGGATTAGTCAAATAACAAAAAGTGGGGAGCAACATATCAAGTCAGATGCCTGTAATGAATTCCAGAACATTTAAAATCTAAATGAACATAACATTGATAAACTGTTTGCGACATAACAGGTGAGGAAGAAAGGGAAACATGTAAGCGTAAAGGCTAAGCTACTGAAACACGGAACCGTTTCTCTGATCACTATCTATATGCCACAGGGGAGGGAGGCTCACAAGTGGGAACCAAACAGAAAATGTTCAACTGTTCTGGTACACTGCTCAACTAACTTAACACAGAACCTTGTGGGAGGATAAAACAGATGTTTAATTACTTTTCATTACACTTGACAATCTCTTCACATGTATTGCTTTCTAGGTTGAGGATGACTATACAGTACACCCGTAACAAATCATGAATGCTTAATCTAATAATAGTAAAAACAGGACACGCCAAGAGTGCAGCACTGCAAATGGAAGTGGAGACTGCTACTCTGTACAACACTATGCATATCAACCTTAAGTGGACTGATTGGAAATTAGCTCTGGAGCAGAGGCTATGGATTTAAACATGGCTACCGACTCATATCTGTACAGATTTTTTCCCCCCCAGTCTTCAATTTCAAGATAGTTTGATTCTTCCTTCCATCCCTCTTCCAGGTTTGAAGTTTTTCATTCCAAATCAGGCATTTCTGGGGGAAAAAATATTAATAATGGAAAGTAAATAAATGGCCATGTGATAAAAACAAGAATATACTTCAGATAGCACTTAACATTTCTGGGTTAAGGGATGTCAGAGTATAAAAATGATTAGAAATCTCAGTGTGATGAGAAAACATTTCACTTACTTTCATCGTCACTATCTGCAGACTCATCCTAAACAGGAATAGAAATAAGCATGAGAAGTTGCATATGAAAAGCTCCTGACTGACAATTTAGTCGCATTTTGCGACCCGTTTACTTGGCTGTGGAAGTTCAATTTGTAATTGGTCGTATGGATGCGAGCTGCACATTCTACATGGTCACCTCATGCAAAACTTCCTATTTTTCTAAGGGGTTAGGTTAAAACCATGATTTGCTCAAAAACAGTTAAGAGCATTATCTTCATGATTCCTGCAATGAAAGTATCTGCCATGGCCCAGTGCCTGTTTGGCTGGGGACTGCTGCGGTGACAAGTGGGCCACTCACTGCCCTTCCCGGGGGGGGGGAAATAATGCTCTGGGAGAATCTCTTCTGATTGTATAACATTTCAAAATCCAATTACGGTGAAAACAGCTATCCTGTGTTATACGGTTGTCACTATTGAAGAGGCATTTCACAGCTTTCTTATTCATTTCTCAACTCTCAATATTGAGCTCAATAGCACCCTTTTAAAACAAAGATATTTTAAAGGCCTATGGCTTTTGAGATATAGAGCGCGTGAAATGCACATCCGCCATTGTGATTGCATAAATCTCACTGGGAAGTAGGCTACAACTGCAAAGTTTTTTAGGAGATTACATTTACTGTTAGATTAATACATGGATACTAGCATTGGGTATTAGTTAGCAATCTAGCATTTGAGTTTGTACTTACTCAGGTGGTGAATTGAACCTAGATTAGTGCGTAAAGATTTGTTCAATAGAGATTTATTTGCCAAACAAATCTGGAAACTGGGTTCTACTAAGCTAACATGTGAACATACAGAGAGACTTGTTCCGAAGCAACTCCTGCATTGCTTGGCTGTGTGCTTAGGGTCATTGCCCTGTTGGATGGTGAACCTTCGCCCCAGTCTGCGGTCCTGAGCAGGTTTTCACCAAAGAGCTCTCTGTACTTTGCTCTGTTCATCTTCGCCTCGATCCTGACTCGTCTCTCAGTCCCTGCCGCTGAAAAACATGCTCACAGCATAATGCTGCCACCAGCATGCTTCACCGTAGGGATGGTGCCAGTTTCCTCCAGAAACTCTATGGACAATTCCTTCAACCTCATGGCTTTGTTTTTGCTCTGACATGGACTGTCAACTGTGAGACCTTATATAGACAGGTGTGTGCCGTTCCAAATCACATCCAATCAATTGAATTTACCCCAGGTGGACTCCAATCAAGTTGTAGAAATATCAAAGATGATCAATGGAAACAGGATGCACCTGTGCTTAATTTCAAGTCTCATAGCAAAGGGTCTGAATTCTTAGAAAAAAAACAGTAATACCCGTTTTCACTTTTTCCATTATGGGGTAGTGTGTAGATTGCTGAGGATTTTTATTTATTTAATCCATTTTAAAATAAGGCTGTAACGTAACAAAATCTGGAATAAGCCAAAGGGTCCGAAAACTTTCCGAAGGTACTGTACTTCCATACATTTCTTAAACTGGTACTAGGGACCTTCAGACGAGTCTTATGAGCCTTATGGTTGTCCTAGAGCAAAACAACCACAAGTACGTGTTCGTAGTGTGTCGGCCAAATTATTTGGACAATACATACAGAAATTGGCATCAGTAGTTGTACTGACCTCAGACAAGTCCCGTGACTCCGTGAGAGTCTCATCTTTCCACAGAGGGGTCATAATAGTTTGGCCAAACTGAACGATTTGTGATAAGGGCGATTTTCGCAGTGTCACCATGGCAGATGCCAAGACCGATATTGGCGGATTGAGACGCACCCCACTCAAAAAACACATCTTAAACAGAGATTATGATGGATTTTTTTCTTCGTTAATTTGATTTCCGCAGGGCCGCGGAAATTGTAGGAGAAGGGTTAATAAAGCACTGAATATCTTTATAAAGACGATTACTCATTTTCTCTATTGCATGCCGCCCTAGGGAAAAACGGGTGCAACCAAATCATGGGCTGATGCAACCAACTGGAGAAACCTAATGGCAACAGTGCCACCAGGGGAAATTTGTGTGACTCGCTGACATGACCGTCGCAATTAAGATGTGAACATATTGTGCCCCACACATTCTTCTAAAGGGACTGATCAGTCATTAGCAAGCCCATACACAAGAGGCACATGACATTGTGTTTTTGTACAAAGTCAAGTAAAGTGAAACGGAGAAAAAGAGAATGAACTCCACAGAGTAGCTCTTACATCATCAGCACCATCTAGATCAGGTAGGTCATCTTCCCCTCCCATGTTGTTCATCATCTGCAATCAGAATCACAAAGAACAGTCTGAGCCAAATATCATGCTGCCACAGTCTTGGCCCAACAGTCCATACAGCAATCAAGAGCAAGTTCACCAGTTGCCCTAGGGCCCTTACTTTAGCCATTGCTTCTTGTGTGTTGAACGCCATATCCCCATCTCCTACCTCTGAGAAACGATCGAAGTTGCCTAGCTCCTCATCCGAATCGTCCTCCCAGTCTTTCCAGTTGTTAAAGTCGACGCTGAGCCAAGTTAGCTGTTGAGGGATGACAAAAAGGCTTGCAGATGCTCGTTTGGAGGATATCTTTCTGGCTCCTTACATGCATTTAGAATTCAGCGTGTTCCGAAATCAATTATCAACCAATACTTAAGCACAGAATTTTTATTTAACTATATATGGCAAATACATTAGACACTAGAACTGACCTTAGCCTTCTCTTTTGTTAGCCTCAGCCACGGCTTCCCAGGTTCTGCTTTTCGCAAACAGCACAACACTGACCGATCTGTGCGTTTGTGCATGGATTCCTGTGTGTGTACAAGAGATACATGAACACTTTCATTCCGCAAAATAAAATTCCATTACTTATACCTCATGCGATCTGTACCTCGTCCCGAGGACAGGGTGACAATGTAAGGAAGTGATTGAGTGCCTCACATTTTGATCAATGGCTTCGAAAAGGTCTACTTCATTCTCGTGTTTGACTTGGTCAGTTCCTCCAAGACAACTGGTAAAGGGAGGGGTGAAAAGAATTCAGCATAAATTTGACTTAAAATGGATTCTCCGGTACTTATGTATACTTTTTAACCAGTAGTTCTGAAAGTAACACTCACAAGCCAAAGTGGGCCCCGACACATCCATCCCAAAGTGGGAGGGTTAAAATATACTTAGTAGTTGCTAAAGTCCCGGAGCACATATTTAAAATGAATTAGAAGGATTTTCACATGCCTAGAGCAGTTCGGCAAACTTTTTCTTTAAAACTCCATTGACAGATGTCATAACTCACCTGAAAGCAAACTTTGCTTTCTCGAAATTGATCTTGACATCCTTGCTGTCCGCTACGCAGAACTCGATGTAGACGGAGTCCCGTCTGTCATACCACTTAGCAGTCGCTGGATGCCTGGAAACACAGATCAAGAAACTCAAAAGAATGCCAACGTACTACATAATATTTTGTGAATTGAGAAAAGCCCCCCCCACAGGACAGAATGGTTGGCTTCAGTAGAATCAGAATAGCAAAAGTTACTGTATCTATCATCACTGGAGAGGGAGAATCTCCTGCTTGTATTTTCCAGCAATGTTGTCTTGGATCGCAAACTGCATGCAAATCACCCCAAATCATTACACTGATCCTACAGCTGTACCCAAGGGTAACTCCTACCCCTGTGATACTAATAGTGGGAGGGGGAACAAACGGCTGTGAAGCACCTGCATGGAGCAGGTGGGACACAAAGGCTCACCGTCAAAGACAGGTGTATCAGGTTGCCAATAAGGCATTAATTTGCTGAGAGTACAGTAAAGGCAAGATGGTTCCAAAATGGAAAACGGCTGAGCATTTATTAAAAAGCAACCTGGCTGTCAACAGATTCACGGTGATCATATCAAAAGAGGATGGAAAATACTGATGCTATGTCAAAGCTGATTGGAACACCTATAGCTCTTCAAAACTGGCATTATGTCATGCCAATCACATATGCAAAGTTCACTGTGCACACTCAACTGTGATCATTTAAAAACATTAGATTTTTTCATTAATTTAACTACTTCCTGCTCTCATGTGATTCTGTTACAGTTGGATTAGAAAAGCCCCAATGCAAATGTAATTTCTCTTACCATACATCTGATCTTACAGTGCATTCGAAAAGTATTCAGACCCCTTGAACCCCCCCACTTTGTTATGTTACAGCCTTATTGGAATGGATTAAATTGTTTTTGTCCCCCTTCAATCAATACAAAATACCCCATAATGACAAAGCACTCAGTACTTTGAAGAACTTTAGACAGCCTCGAGTCACAAGCTTGGCACACCTGTATTTGAGGAGTTTCTCCCATTCTTCTCTGCAGATCCTCTCAAGCTCTGTCAGGTTGGAGGAGGAGCATCGCCGCACAGCCATGTTCACGTCTATCCAAAGATGTTCGACCGGTCAGGGCTCTGGCTGGGCCACTCAAGGACATTGGAGACTTGTCGCACAGCCACTCCTGCTGGAAGCTGAACCTTCACCCTCAGCCTGAGAGCACTGTAGCAGGTTTTCATCAAGGATCTCTCTGTACATTGCTTAGTACATCTTTGCCTCGATCCTGACTAGTCTCCCAATCCCTGCCGCTGAAAAACACCCCCATAGCATGATGCTGCCACCACGCTTCACTTTAGGGATGGTGCCAGATTACCTCCAGATGTGACACTTAGCATTCAGGCCAAATAGTGCAATCTTGGTTTCACCCAACCAGAGTAACTTGTTCCTCATGGTCTAAGAGTCTTTTGGTGCCTTTTGGCAAACTACAAGCGGGCTGTCATGTGCCTTTTACTGAGGAGTGGCTTCTGTCTGGACAGTAACATAAAGGCATGATTGGTGCAGTGCTGCAGAGATGGTTGTCCTTATGAAAGGTTCTTTGGAGCTCTGTCAGAGTGATCATCGGGTTCTTGGTCACCTCCCTGACCAAAGTCCTTCTCCCGATTGCTCAGTTTGGCTGGGCGGCCAGCTCTAGGAAGCATCTTGGTGGTTCCAAACTTCTTTAATTTAAGAATGATGGGGACCATTGATGGTTCTTGGGGACCATCAATGCTGCAGACATGTTTGGGGATCCTCCTACAGATCTGTGCCTTGACACAATCTTGTCTCTGAGTTCTATGGACAATTCCTTCGGCCTCGTGACTGGGTTTTTGCTCTGACAGACATTGTCAACTGTAAGACCTTTCAGTTTGTTGACAGGTGTGTGCTTTTCCAAATCATGTCCAATCAATTGAATTTACCACAGGAGAATGCCAATGAAGTTGTAGAATCAGCTCAAGAATGATCAATAGAAACAGGATACAGCTGAACTCAATTTCGAGTCTCATGGCAAAGGGTCGGGATACTTACGTAAATGTGGTATTTCTGTTTTTATTTTAAATACATTTGCTAACATTTCTAGACAAGTTGTAGATTTGTCATTAAGGAGTCGTGTGTGTACAGGTGAGGGGGATTTTCCCCCCATCCATTTTAGAATAAGGCTGTAACATAACATGTGGGAAAAGTCAACGTGCCTGAATCCTTTCCGAATGCACGTAACGTTAGCTACTATTAAGGACAGTCAACAATGAGCATGCTGTATCATTAGCAATCTCGCTTGGCTTCCTTACAACTACAGTCAGCAGTAGGATAAACAGTCGTTCATTTTGTTGAGAGCAACTGGACATTATCTAACCATTTGCACGGTATGAATAAACATTTCGTTCCAGCAAAACGATGCATCGTTCATTATTTCTATAAATCCTCTTAAGCTGGCTAGCTACTTAGGCTAGATAGAGCTCTTTGAACGCTAACGTTACATCTCGTGAATGGGTTTCCGTTCTGTGGCTAACGTAAGCTAACTAGCTAGATAGGTAATGCCAACCCATGGTGATTGATCTATATGCTAACTGATCTAGATAGTTAAAGTTAATCAGTTGTAGAATATGTTTTACTACCTGGCTAGTTAGCTAGCGTTAACTCACAGGAACATGGACAGGAAAACACGCCATGCGGAGCCATGCACTTGACCACACTAACGCGTTAGTTAGCAGGCCAACTTCCGTTACTGTAAGCTAGATAGTTAGCTTGTTAACTAGTTAGTTTCTACTAATGGGCAAAATTCCCATTAGCCAAAAGGGACTGAGTAAACAGAAAACGAGTAAATATTAAGTTGGCTAACGTTAGTAGCTAGCGCTAGTTATCAAATGATGGTCATTGGCATTCTCATGAACTTGCATTGTAAATGTGCTTGGTAGTTAACAGAAAGCTATGAAAGAAGGCCCATCATCGCTAGGTGTTCCTCCCGTCTTTCGCAAAAGCATGTTGGTATGCTAGGTAGCTAGCAGTATAACAAACCCAACGGCGTTAGCTAGCTACTGGCGCTAGCGTCCTTTTGCTGGCTACAATTGTACAGGAGCACGCGCTCGCCATTCCTCAAACTTACATGTCTTGTTGTATGTCAAATTCCGTTGTGATCGCCGTCTCCTTGGGGATACACAATTCAATTTAGAATACTGTCCTTGTGGGGATTTCGTTTCAATGGGCTGTAGAAAAGTGTGGGCGAACTACAGAACTGTGTATTGTATTCTACACACTGCAAGGCCACCCTGTCTACACCTCGAGGACTCTGAATCGGACCTGACGCTGTGACGCAGCTACCGCGCCTTCGACGTTTCTAGAGCATTCACGAGCAGGGTTGCCAGGTCTAGTCACATTTTCTTAAGCACAATGAACTACTCAACATCTACGGCAAGGCCTGAACACTAGCCCAACTGTTTGTTTTCAGCAGCAAGAGGAGTTGCCACAATTAGCCCCATAAAATAGATATATATTTTTTTACGTAACGTTATCGAGCGAATTAAGGACTATTGACGTAATTTATAATGACGTGGGGGGGGGGGGGATCAGTTTTACATCAAAATAATAATTGTGAGCTAACGTGACTAAAGAAAATATAATTTGCCTTTATTAAACTCGCCAGATCATTTTCCAACAATGGATGTTAACTCGTTTGACTGCCACGATTGTCAATAAATCCCTTAAATGCATAACGATAGACAACTCCAACAGAGTTTGTGGGGTGAAAATTCGATACAGGATCTCAATCTCTGCAAGAAACTTGTACGAATTTAAACAATAAATGTTTGTCAATTGTGTCAAACCGTTATAGATGGCATATTTGCGAGATTGACTTGTCATTTCAATAGGCATATGCTAATTACATTTCCCCGATAGCCTACAATAGCCTAGGCAAGATGTAAAATGGACGATTTAGCAGCTTGCTTAGTTCAAATTGAGACTAATTTAACGTAAATAACGAGGTAAGAAGTGCTCCTGTTGCCCAAACGCCTGCTGGAATAGGCTACTCAGGATGGGGTTGTAATTTCAATCACTGAATCATATATTAATAATATGGAGGCTAATTATTAAATAGTTTGCCAGCACCAGGTAGGCTACACAAGTGGCACACGTTTATTTGCAATGCCGCCAGTGATTTCAACATATTTATTGAATTAAATGGTTGGATACAGTAACCTTACATAGGCATAGAAATTACTAGGCTACTTAATGGCCAACATATGTATCCTTCTCAACATGTAATGTCAGTTTCATTGTGGACTTCTCCCCACAACAGAAGTTCCATAACTTCAATTTGAAATGTCCCTCGCTCGATAACCAATGACTGACTGCATGTTTTGCTTGATATGGTTTTCCATAAACAAAGTCTACATTAGAAGGCAGTTTCCATGCGCTCTATGGCGCCTAAAGTCGTTTTCTTGTGCTTTGTCGCGTTAATATTTTATGGGAAAAGTTAAGGAAATCGGTGTCTCCATAATGACAACCTAAATAGCATACCTACAACTGCTAAGACGTTGTCATGACGTGCTTCTGTCTTGGGGATCCTGATTGGCGATGCAGTGCTAGAGGCGTCACTACAGACCCGGGTTCGATCCTGGGTTGTATCACAACCGGCCTTGATCGGGAGTCCCACAGGGTAGCGCACAATTGGCCCAGCGTCGTCTGGGTCAGGGGAGGGTTTGGCCAGAGTAGGCAGTCATTGTAAATAAGAATTTGTTCTTAACCTTTATTTAACTAGGCAAGTTAAATAAAATGCCTCTTCACTCAAGTGACTCAGCTACCATATGTTTTTACATTGCCAAAGCAAGTGAAATAGGTCAACAAAAAGTACTCAGTTAACATTACACACAGAAGTTCCAAAGGAAGACATTTCAAATGTCATATTATGGCTATATAACGATGTGCAAATAGTTAAAGCACAAAAGGGAACATAAATATGGGTTATTCACTGTTGCCCATCTCGTGGCAACAGGTCACACATATTGCTGCTGTGACTGCACACTGGTATTTCACCCAGTAAATGTGAGTTTATCAAAATTGGATGTGTTCGAATTCTTTGTGTGTCTGAAATCTCACTCACTCTGCCTGATAATCAGCAGCAGGTCACAGTGAAATGTATACACTGCTCAAAAAACTAAAGGGAACACTTAAACAACACAATGTAACTCCAAGTCAATCACACTTCTGTGAAATCAAACTGTCCACTTAGGTAACAACACTGATTGACAAATTTCACATGCTGTTGTGCAAATGGAATAGACAACAGGTGGAAATTATAGGCAATTAGCAAGACACCTCCAATAAAGGAGTGGTTCTGCAGGTGGGACCACAGACCACTTCTCAGTTCCTATGCTTCCTGGCTGATGTTTTGGTCACTTTTGAATGCTGGCGGTGCTTTCACTCTAGTGGTAGCATGAGACGGAGTCTACAACCCACACAAGTGGCTCAGGTAGTGCAGCTCATCCAGGATGGAACATCAATGCGAGCTGTGGCAAGAAGGTTTGCTGTGTCTGTCAGCGTAGTGGCCAGAGCATGGAGACGCTACCAGGAGACAGGCCAGTACATCAGGAGACGTGGAGGAGGCCGTAGGAGGGCAACAACCCAGCAGCAGGACCGCTACCTCCGCCTTTGTGCAAAGAGGAGCAGGAGGAGCACTGCCAGAGCCGTGCAAAATGACCTCCAGCAGGCCACAAAGGTGCATGTGTCTGCTCAAACGGTCAGAAACAGACTCCATGAGGGCCCGACGTCCACAGGTGGGGGTTGTGCTTACAGCCCAACACCGTGCAGGACGTTTGGCATTTGCCAGAGAACACCAATATTGGCAAATTCGCCACTGGCGCCCTGTGCTCTTCACAGATGAAAGCAGGTTCACACTGAGCACATGTGACAGACGTGACAGAGTGGAGACACCGTGGAGAACGTTCTGCTGCCTGCAACATCCTCCAGCATGACCGGTTTGGCGGTGGGTCAGTCATGGTGTGGGGTGGCATTTCTTTGGGGGTCCGCACAGCCCTCCATGTGCTCGCCAGGGGTAGCCTGACTGCCATTAGGTACCGAGATGAGATCCTCAGACCCCTTGTGAGACCGTATGCTGGTGCGGTTGGCCCTGGGTTCCTCCTAATGAAAGACCTCATGTGGCTGGAGTGTGTCAGCAGTTACTGCAAGAAGAAGGCATTGATGCTATGGACTGGCCCGCCCGTTCCCCAGACCTGAATCCAATTGAGCACATCTGGGACATCATGTCTCGCTCCATCCACCAACACCACAGACTGTCCAGGAGATGGCAGATGCTTTAGTGCAGGTCTGGGAAGAGATCCCTCAGGAGACCATATGCCACCTCATCAGGAGCATGCCCAGGCATTGTAGGGAGGTCATACAGGCACATGGAGGCCACACACACTACTGAGCCTCATTTGTTAAGGACATTACGTCAAAGTTGGATCAGCCTGTAGTGTGGTTTTCCACTTTAATTTTGAGTGTGACTCCAAATCCAGACCTCCATGGGTTGATAAATTTGATTTCCATTGATCATTTTTGTGTAATTTTGTTGTCAGCACGTTCAACTATGTAAAGAAAAAAGTATTTAATAAGAATATTTCATTCATTCAGATCTAAGATGTTATTTTAGTGTTCCTTTATTTTTTTGAGCAGTGTATATTAAGAAAAATGCCAAACCCTAGATAGCAGCATACTTGACCCCAGGTAGCCTAGTGGTTAGAGCGTTGGACCAGTAACCGAAAGGTTGCTAGCTCAAATCCCAGAGCTGACAAGGTAGAAATCTGTCACTCTGCCCCCGAACAAGGCAGTTAACCTACTGTTCCTAGGCCATCATAAGAATTTGTTCATAACTGACCTGCCTAGTTTAATTTTAAAAAACAAGTGGTTGACCTGGCCTGACCACATATCTACAGTTACTCTATTCCTAGCCTTTATCATTTGGGGGATGGGTTAACATACCTACTCTTCGAAACACTCTGGGTTGATGCCTGGTATATTATCATAAGCATCAGTCAGGTATTTCTAGGATATCAAATTAATTGCATACTAATGCTTGAAATGGTTTGGTGCCCAAAATATCAGACACTCCTCTTTGTATTCCCATTTACCAACCTTCCGAGTGCATGCCACAGCTTCCTTGATCCATCAGTAACTCAAGAGGGGCAGTTTTCACTTGACGTCTTCTGATGAGTCATAGTAACAGATAGATTTCCAGCACCAGCTCATGAAAACTCCACCCTTCTGACTTAAATCTGTGGTGCACTCCTCTGTGTAGAATGTATATTGAACTGCCGAAATGATAAGATATCCAGTCCTACAATATTATTTAAGTAAGACAAGGGACTTCTGAAAGTTCAGTAAAACAGAGCAGAGTTTACACCTATAAAGGACTCAACTGTATTCAATATATCCCTGTTCAGACAAATCCCTTGGAGACAAGTGTTCCTTGGAGACGACGTGTCAGATGCATAATTTCACAAAATGAAAGACAACAGTGGGAAACCGCATCGATTTACCAAGCCACATCTTTATTTCTATCTTGGGTATAAATTGTACCAACGATAGATTAAAATCAGCAACCTTTCAGAACCCCGTCGACTCCAGCAGCCTACATCGTCAACTCCTGTGAATATAAGAACACAATGTGTTGATGCATGTACAAACTAAGCCCCATCATAGTTAACACTGCTTTGCTCTTCTCAGGACAGAAAGGTTGGCTTCAGTAGACTCAGAAGAACGAAAGTCACTGTATCAATCATCAATGAAGAGAAATTCTCCTGCTGGTAGATCCCATGGTAACTTGGACACAGGTCACAATTCAAATCTACAAATATTTGGAGTGAAGGGAACCCTGTGCCAGATATTATTTCATCTGGCGACAAGGGGAATTGTGTGGTAAAAATTACTTACCATAATTGCGTTGACAATGTCGTTGTTGTTGTTTTTCAGGGCGCGTACAGCCTTCGCTCGCGACACGTTGGCTTGTGACATCACAAGTTCAATGTCCTTCACCTCGACCCCGGTCTCGTCAACCTATGTATTGAGACAAAACGTTAGTATATATACACATTTGACAGTCAACTCGCACTGCAATTAACTATCATCTCCAGGGGAATTGGGCTTTTGGATTGGGCCCATAAATTACCCCATTAAGCATGGGAGACTACTACAATCAAACTACATGGAAATTATGTTTACCTTTATTTAACTAGGCAAGTCGGTTAAGAACAAATTCTTATTTTCAATGACGGCCTAGGAACAGTGGGTTAACTGCCTTGTTCAGAGGCAGAACGAAAGATTTTTACCTTGTCAACTCGGGGATTCGAACTTGCAACCTTTCGGTTACTTGTCCAACGCTCTAACCACTAGGCTCAGAGCTATACAATCGAATGTACAACAAAACATACGGTGCCCGAGTTTTGATAATGTACAAACTAAACCCTATCATAGTTAAGTGCTCTTCTCAGGACAGAGGGGTTGGCTTCAGTAGACTCAGAAGAACGAAAGTCACTGTATCAATCATCACTGAAGAGAAATTAACTCCTGCCTATTACATAGTAACTTTTTCACCCCTCAATGCCCTCACCTCTTCCTCTTCGCTCTCCTCCTGTACGGTGGGAGTCTGTGTGTTCTCCTGGATGTTCGACACAGCTTCTCCCTGTACCTTGAACTTCTCTGCCGCTGCCAACTGGGCTTGCTGTGAGAGATCCTCGATCTGAGACACAAAGGGAGAGAAACGGGCAGAGATATCAGTGCCGTATCCTTTAGCAAGAACACCAACACCTTGGTTGAAGGATATTACACTGTATATTTGACTGATAACCAGAATCGCATACTATCGTGAAAGAACAGTTAAACTAGATGGAACAATGCCAATAGCATTTCAGATTTAAAAGGAGACCAGAAAATACAATTATAACGGTATCCTGGATCTTACCTTAGCCTCACCAAAGACAATGTAAGTGTCTGATGCAGGGCTCTTGTAGACATCTGGTTTGGTGATGACGAATAGGATGTTCTTAGACTTGCGAATGGTAACCCTGGTGACCCCCGTCACCTGCCTGAGGCCCAGCTTTGACATTGCCTGAAGAAAAGCAAATCATGGGTTATATTTTGACTGGAACCGTACTCCTCAACTATCCATTGTTTATACGGATAGTTAAAGGTGGCATAGTCATTTACATTTTTCAACGTACACTTTTAAGATAGGAATGTCTAATGAAAATATGATGGAGTCCAGATAGTTTAAAAAAAAGCTAGTTACCTTTCGTGCCTTCTTTTCACTACGGCTCTGTTTGGCTTTGCTAACAGGTTCCTCATCTATTTCTGCAGCAGCTGCAAGCTGCGGGGGAAAAAATACATTTATCCTCCTTTAATGGCAGTCAAGGTTTCAGAGTGCGAGCAAAAAAACTCTACCCATATGTAAGAATATGGCATGAATGGTGAAAACAAAACAAATGAAAGTATCCCTTTGGCCGTTGCTCTTCTCAGGACAGAGGGGTTGGCTTCAGTAGACTCAGAAGAACGAAAGTCACTGTTATCAATCATCACTGAAGAGTCAAGGATCTATTCTTAAACAGATAGTCAGGGGTTCTAATCATGTTGTGAGTGCAGTTCAAGTGTTTACTCAGTCCCTCCAGGATGTCGCTGGGATTTCTTTGTGATATTTGCATTGTCCACTGTGGCGAAAATGAGCCGACGAGGGAAAAGTATTGTTGACGTCTGGTTTCATTTGTTGGAATGTGCTAAACTTTGATAATTGACGTCGTAAATAAAAGATAGGAAATTAAAGAGACTGGGTTAGAAGTTAATGGTTCTCCGAAGAAAGGCTTTGGAATGTGTATTAGATGAAAGAGGGGTTGAGGTCAGGTGGTGAGGACACATTCTCTTAGGAGAGTAATAAATGTTTGGAATCATGTTACCCTCTTTATTAGCATCCTGTAGAGCCTTAAAATTAAGGATTGGAGAGAAAGGGGAGTGTTTTAAGTAGGATGCATATAAACTGTGAAGCCAAATCTTTTGCTGTCTGTTTTCAGCTGTACAGAACCTTTGGGGAATGATTAAACTTGGTTAAAGCTTCTCTAGTGTCCGTGAGTTATTTACTCTGAAAAATAAGAATTTAACAGATTGAACCATATGTGGTAAACGTGCAATGATTAGGGATGGCCTATATAAAATCGGTAAGCATATCGGAAACAGCCAATATTAGCTAAAAATGGCAACATCGGCCCGATGTCTAGTTCAACTCCGATGTGCAAAACCGATGTCAAAGCTGACGTGCACACCTATATTACGTAGGTAGCAGACATGACGTAATGACGCCACAAACAAATACAGAGCTACGTGTACAACACAGCATTCCTAACCTAGCCCACAACGTCTGCTGGGTGGATCTATTTTGACGTTTCAAAGGAAGATAACAGAAAAGCCATATGCAACGTTTGTGCCGCTATTATTTCCAGAGGGGAGAAAGTGAAATCTTTGAATACCACAAACCTAATTACTCATTTGAACGTGCATCACCCCCAGACGTTCAGCGGCTACCTAGAATAAAAGCAGGGGAAAAAAAGAAGCTTCCAACAACTAAACAAGTTCAAGTCAACCAGTCATTTGAAAGAGTAAGAACATTAAAGCGAGACAACTCAAAAAGGCAAAATCCATCAACGCCAAGATAATGAAATTCATTACCCATAACAACAATCAACCGTTCTCTGTTGTGGATGATGTTGGCTTTCGCCGACTGGTACACACTACCGGAGTTACACAGTATTGTTGAAAAGCACATCCATTAACTACTTGCTATGGGCGTCACTGCTATTAGCTTCACGACTGACATTTGGACCAGCGATGTCAGCCCCATGAGCATGCGGAGTCTGACAGCACAGTGGGTGGACGAGGATTTCGTACTGAGGAAAGCCGTATTGCACGCTCAATAATGTGCTGGTTCTCATACCGCGGCTGCCATTTCAATGGCATTTGAGAACATGAAGACACTCCTAGCGCCATTCAAACAACTGACTGGAGAAATAAGCTCATCAACTGCGTCTGCAGCAGACGTGATACCCTCTGTCATGGCATTGAAACACCTGCTCAACAAAACAGCAAACAGACCGTGGGGTTAAAACTTGTAAAAGTACTAGAGGCTGTGAACAAGTGATTCGGTGGCATTCTCTCTGAGCCTCTTTACTGTGTCTCCACCAAGCTCGATGCTAGGTACAAGGGCCGCTACTTCAATGCAGACAAGAAACAGGGTTTACGTGAAATGTTAGACACAGCGGGACAAGATGGAAACAGACAGTGCGCACCGATGAAGAGAACCCACGATAGAAGAGGCTACGGACCAACTGAGCTGAAACTTCACTGCTTGACATGCATGATGAAATCCTCTGAGAACGAAACGACTGAACAACGAAACAGCACAGCAAGTGAAATAAATAGGTTTTGATCATGTTTTTTTTAATACTGGTAATGGGGACATACATAAATGCCAACAAAATAACTTATTGGTCAGTGTGTGTGTGTTTCAACTATTTAACTGTACTAGAACGCTTAAAATGCTGCTAAAATATTAAATAATCAGTATCAGGTTTTTGGCAAGGAAAGTATCAGATTTTGGTATTGCCCAAACATTTCATATCAGTGCATCCTTAGCAGTGATTGGTTGAAATTGCGAGTCCTCTTTTTTTATTGAAGTTTTATGCAATAATATTGCGACGTTTTGACTCTTAATGCAGAAATATTGCGTCAATTGGTCAAATTTGAAAGCCCTCACAATATGCGTTGGGAAGTTGTTGATTTTTCTAAATAAAATTGTGATTGCAGAATCCTGGAGGGACTGTTTCTGTATCAGTATATACAATATATAAGCAGTTAATACAATCTGTGCCCTACCAGACCCTTGTTCAGGCAGTCTTACCTGGGCACTTGATCACTCAGGTGGTCTTACCTGTGCTTGCTGTGTCTGTGCGGAGTCCTGTTCCTCCAGATCTGGTACAGACTCATCGCTGTCCGATTCAGTGCCAGACCCTATAAGCACCCCACAGAGAAACAAGCATTAGTCACATTATACAGGCTGTCACAGGCAGATGCCTGAGCAGCAGATAACCAGTTATCTTACAGTAGCGCCTGTGTAAGACCGGAGAATTGTAATTGTATGGGTCATTTAACTGAGCAAAGTCGGTTTAAGGCACCGAGACCAATACAAATTGAGATGTAAAATGAGCCCAACATTTGTTGGTGGTAAGTGAATTTAACCTAGTAATTTGAGGCACTGAAAGAATAATGGTTAAATGTGGATGAGGGGAAAAAAAAAAAAAGTCAGTGTACAAACTAACAGACCTGCTTAGAAATAAATGTTAAAATAATATTATGGTAAAATGTTGCCTTAGTCATACAGATTTAAGATGGCTCTCCGAACTTATGACCCCCCCAAGGATATTTTATAGAGTTCCATACTATGGCTCAATTAACTATCATTGTGGGGAAAAACAGCCACCAAACAGTGTCTAAAAATAGTAGGGAATTTGAGAACATTTACATGATTTGAACTTTTAACATGCATCTTGATGGGAGGCAAAACATGCCAACTGGAACCTTCGGTTGGTTTGAAAGAACACAGTTCAAGGGGAAATCAGCAGTTGCTACATCAATTTGACTTATAAATGCTTCATGAGCTTAGTTCAACTGTCGTACCCCTTCGGAACCCAAATTAAGCTTGTTTTAACTCCAATATTTGTAAACAAGAAAATGTACATAAACACTATTTGGCCTCAAAACATGGTTAAAACTATAATTTTGATATCATGGACTGTCAAATCCATAGCACAGTCTATTAATTTGAGAGTGATTACATTTCTCCTGCCCCACCCCTCAGCTTTTTACCAAACCAGGGGTGGGGAGGCCACTGTTGATTGCCGCTTAAATTATAATCCAAAATAACAAAAATGGCACTAAAGTGGGAGCACTGATTTCACCAATCAATAGCTCCAATTACATGTAATCTTTGAAACAGGCCAGTTGAGGTTACATTTGAAGCAAATCTAATACACAGACTACTACAATCTCTACTTTCTTCAACTCAAACCTGAAGAAAAAGGGAAGAGACACTTGAGCAAGCCAGTGAATGGGCCACAGAACTCAACATTGGCAGACAAACAGAGGGGGGACAGGAGACAGAGAGAGGAGGAAGAAGAAATACCCTCATTCTTGGTCACAGGCTCCGGTTTGGTTGGGGTTTTAGCAGGGGTGGGGGCAGGTTTTGAAACTGGAGGTGGTACAATCGCTACTTCAACAGGCTTAGGGGAAGCTACAACAGGATCAATTGGCGCAGGCTTGGGCGGAGCCGGTGCAGCTACAACAGGCTCAATTGGCGCAGGCTTGGGTGGAGCTGGTGCAGCTACAACGGGCTTATTTGGCGCAGGCTTGGGTGGCGCTGGTGCAGTTATAACGGGCTCAACTGGGCAAGGCTTGGGTGGAGCTAGTGCAGCTACAACAGGCTTTTTTGGCGCAGGCTTGGGTGGAGCTGGTGCAGTTATAACGGGCTCAACTGGGCAAGACTTGGGCGGAGCTAGTGCAGCTACAACGGGCTTTTTTGGCGCAGGCTTGGGTGGAGCTGGTGCAGCTACAATGGGCTTATTTGGCACAGGCTTGGGTGGAGCTGGTGCAGTTATAACGGGCTCAACTGGGCAAGACTTGGGCGGAGCTAGTGCAGCTACAACGGGCTTTTTTGGCGCAGGCTTGGGTGGAGCTGGTGCAGCTACAATGGGCTCAACTGGGCAAGGCTTGGGCGGAGCTGGTGCAGCTACAACGGGCTTAATTGGTGCAGGCTTAGGCGGAGCTGGTGCAGCTACAACGGGCTTAATTGGCACAGGCTTGGGCGGAACTGGTGCAGCTACAACAGGCTTAATTGGCGCAGGCTTGGGCGGAGCTGGTGCAGCTACAACAGGCTCAACTGGAGCTGGATTAGGGGGAGCTGGAGAAGCAACTAGGGCAGGCTTAGGAGCCTCTACTACTGTAGGGGGTGAGTAGACTGGTGCAGCTACAACGGGCTTAATTGGCACAGGCTTGGGCGGAACTGGTGCAGCTACAACAGGCTCAACTGGAGCTGGTTTAGGGGGAGCTGGAGAAGCAACTAGGGCAGGCTTAGGAGCCTCTACTACTGTAGGGGGTGAGTAGACTGGCATCTTTACTGGCTCCTCTGGTGGAATGAGTGGTGGAAGGTCATCATCCTCCAGAGCAGGCTTAGCTGGTGCAGGGGATGCCTTGACCTCTTTCACCTCAGCTTTGGGCACAGGCTTAGGCTTGGCCTTAGGCATTTCAGGGGCAGCTTTAAGTGGGCTAGAGGCAACAGCATCAGCAAATGACATAGGGGCTGATGCAGCATTCTTTGAGGTCACTTTGAAGGCCACAGGGGAAGCCTCAGGCTTGGGAGAGACGGGTGAGGCAGGTGCAGGATCTGCAGCAACAGGTGCTGGCATGGCCACTACTGGTGCAGGAACAGGTTTGGCCTCTGTGGGGGCAGGAGCTTTGGCTGGGGCTGGCAGGTCAACAGCAGGCTTGAAAGCCTCTCCTTTCTTAGCCTTTCCTTGTTTTCCAGCCTTTACAACCTTTGGGACGGCACGGTTGCCCTGGCTGGGAGCTCCAGATGCCCCAGGTGAGGTAGCTAAGGGGGAACGGGGTGTTGAGGAGGTTTGCTTTGGGGAGGTAGGAGAAGAGGAGGCGGCAGATATCGAGGTCTTTTTTCTTCTGCCAGGGACAGCCTTTGGGGTCGAGCCACCCTTGGCCTCTTTGCCTTTGGGCTTGGCAGGGCCAGAAGCAGCCTGGGGTTCCTGGGAGGTAGCCACACTTGCAGGGGCAGAGGGTGCGGCTGAATGAAACAAATATGTTTGTTAAAAATTTGGAAGGAAGTCAAAGCCTGAACCATGCGGGTTAAAAGATCAGAACACACAAGACAATGTTACCTCAGAACTCCAGGGTTAGGAAAATGAACACCACACCAACCTTATTTCCAAAATGGAAGGATTTGTTGCAGGGCAGCAAACTCAATGCACACTACAATTCAAGTATTCGGGCAAAACCACAACTGACAACCTAAAGTTAAAACACCAACATCTACTTGGTCCAAGCACAGACCCACACACAAAACATTTTCTACAGCGTTAGTCCAATTTCATAACCAGAGAGCAAAAGTGAGGACCCACTCAGTGCAGAGGAAAGCGTGGCACTATTTACACTAAAATACATTTGTGACAGTGGTATGACAGGTCAAATTCTAAGGAGCTGTAGCAGGTATAAACAATGCTATGCATTGTTTGACCTAAGCCCCCTAATGGGTTCACACTTTAAGGCAAATTCAGCCCACTAACAACCATAACCTGAAATTGTTCAATCGACTGAATGAGATTGTAATTCGTTACTTTTTTTTTTTTTGCAGTGATGAGGTGCAATGTTGTTCATTTTGGAGGTAAAAATATAAATTGTGGTTTACGACCAAGTTTAAAAGTCGGGCTATAGTATAGACAAATAAATGCAATTGTTATTTAATAGAAACATGACCAATTTCATAGGTTAAATTAAAAAACAACCCACAAGGGATTAAATGTGGCTAGTGAGTAGTAAAAAGTTGTACCGCAATGACCAAAAAGCCATAACTGGAACTATTACCACTCCCTAACCACCCCCCCATTGGCTACAAATACCAGTGTTAAAAACAGATACTGCAGTTAGAGCACATTAACACAGTTGGCTAGGTGGCATTATTCCTGATAAACACCAATAAGCCCAGAGAAAGTTAGAGAGACTGAAATAGTACAGTCAAAGGACAGTCCACATCTGATGACAAAAGACGAAGAAGTTGCTGGAAGTCAGTTCTTTACATTAAGTGCCTAAATGGACTGGCCTGTTTCAAGGTGAAACGCTGGGTTTAAACAGTGACGCAAGAGAAAATTGAGAGCCAATGGATACTCATGAGATAATAACAAGCCCTAAAAAAGAAAATGTAATATTGAAAATCTCTTCATTTCTCTAAACATAAGCCCTTTTCATCAAGCATAACAACATTTTACTATTTTTTGGGGGCAAAACATAACATTTGAAAGGGCAAATATAGGCCCGGCAAAAAAAGAGACGAAATGTCTGAAAAGGGGGAGCTGCTGTAAGAGGGGAAAAGCAACCAACTTTGCACACAAAATGACCCACCTGACAGGAGACAGGTGGAGACGGTCGGGCCTGCACGATTTGACATCACCTTCGTCTGGACGGCCTCAGAGAAGGCCGCAATTGGTTCTTTCTCAACAGAAGTTTCGTTTAGCGTGTCAATGGTCATATCAGCAGGCAGTGCTTCAGGTTCTGGGGCCCCAGTGTCCGAGCTGGCCACTTCAGTGCATAGTACGGCATCATCAAGAGCTGGATCCAGACTCACAGTCTCCAACTCTTCAGTGATCATCTCGACTGCAGGCTCGGGGGTGACTTCTGGAGTTACACGTGCCATCCCATCAATAGTGTCTGCGATTGGCTCTTTAGCAGCAGGTGCTGGTTCTTGGACCGGAGTCTCTTCAGCCACTACCACGGGTTCTGCAGCCACTGCCACGGGTTCTGCAGCCACTGCCACGGGTTCTGCAGCCACTGCCACGGGTTCTGCAGCCACTGCATCTTGAGTGGCTGCCACGGTAGCCTCTATAACTTCAGCTGAATCTTGAATGATGACCTCTTCTGGTGCTTGGGTGACCTGTTGTTCAGCAGTTTCTTTACGTTCTTCAACAATGGTTGCTTCAACTTCAGGTGTTGCTTCTACACCATTAAGTTGTCCACTAGATGCCTCTCCTAAAGCCATTTCTGACACTGGTTGGGATTCGATCTCTGGAAGAACAGTGGCGGATCCTAGAGGCACAGGACTCTCCAAAGCGGCTGCCTTGGTCACGTCAGACACAGCCATCTCAGGGGGAGCAGAGGAACTCAACACCCCTGGAGTTGATAGGAAGGAAAGGAGGAGCGGAAGGAGCGGCAGGGGGGTAGTCACAGCAAGTGTGAGGAGCGATTGATAAGCTTACAATAACTTTTTTTGAAGCATATGATCAAAATGATTTAACCCCTCGTTTAATAAAATCTAACTACAGTAACGGTATTCTCCTATACCAGGTACTTTTACCAACATGAGGAAGTTGGGGTACAAAGGTTTTGATTATATGACACAAAATATTAAGAGGAAACAATTGAATGAGCACATTTTTAGAATTGGGGTTGTGATCTAGATCTACACTATATATACAAAGGTATGTGGACACCCCTTCAAATGAGTGGATTCGGCTATTTCAGCCACACCCGTTGCTGACAAGGTGTATAAAAGCGAGCACACAGCCATACAATCTCAATACACAAAATTCTGCCCTGCTAGAGCGGCCTGGTCAACTGTAAGCTCTGTTATTGTGAAGTGGAAACGTCTAGGAGCAACAACGGCTCAGCCACAAAGTGGTACGCCACACAAGCTCACCTGTCCTCAGTTGCAACACTCACTACCGAGTTCCAAACTGTCTGTATGAAAGCAACATCAGCATAAGAACTGTTTGGCGGGAGCTTCATGAAATGGGTTTTCCTTGGCCGAGCAGCAGCACACAAGCCTAAGACCACCATGAAAAATACCAAGTGTCGACTGGAGTGGTGTTAAGCTTGCCGCCAATGTACTCTGGAGCAGTGGCTGTGTGTTCTCTGGAGTGATGAATCACGCTTCATCTGGCAGTCCGACGGACGAATCTGGGTTTGGCGGATGCCAGGTGAACGCTACCTGCCCCAATGCATAGTGCCAACGGTAAAGTTTGGTGGAGGAGGAATAATGGTCTGGGCGTTTTTTTTTATGGTTTGGGCTAGGCCAGTGAAGGGAAATCTTAATGCTACAGCATACCACGATATTCTAGACGATTCTGTGCTTCCAACTTTGTCGCAACAGTTTGGGAAAGGCCATTTCCTGTTTCAGCATGACAACGCCCCCGTGCAAAAAGCGAGGTCCATACAGAAATAGTTGGTTGAGATCGGTGTGGAAGGACTTAACTGGCCTGCATTGAACACATTTGGGATGAATTGGAATGCCAACTGCGAGCCAGGCCTAATCGCCCAACATCAGTGCCCGACCTCACTAATGCTCTTGCGGCTGAATGGAAGCAAGTCCATTCAGCAAGTCGCAGCAATATTCCAACATCTAGTGGAAAGCCTTCCCAGAAGTGCAGGGACCAGCTCCATATTAATGCCCATGATTTTGGGACGAGATGTTCGACAATCAGGTGTCCACATACTTTTGGTCATGTAGTGTATCAATTCAGTTGAACCAAGGTGTTTGCGAGGTTGTTCAAGGATGCAGACATCAGCCTTCCGTTTACTAGAGGTGAACCAAGAATGGGTGAATGTTGCGTGTACCCACAAAACCAAACTTGGACCCATGTCCCAGTTTCCATGCAGTGCCTAAATGCACAAGATTGTGACTGGAAAAACCTTGAGACCGAAAGTGGGTAGAAACCCTCTGAAGAGCGAGCAGCATTCAATACATCTACAAATCGTAATGACACAATATTTCAGAGTGAAAAGAATCTTACCACAGAGAACCATGCACACTGAACCACTAGTGAAAACGGTTGAATTAGAACATTTAGATTTAACAGGTTGCTATTCTGTTTGATGTGATGAGGCAATTTGATAACCTTACCTGAATTACAGTCAAATAACTAGAACTGAAAAACAAAATGTAAACATTTTCTCATCCACTGCAATTTAACCCAAATCCCCAAGTGGATTTTCAACACTTTTCTGGAACAACGCAGTCTTCCTTGCTGAACAAAAACAATTTACCGCTTTTCCAACGGTCTAACTTTAATTCCTTAAGTCTTCTCCTGTGGCCATAGCTAACAGTTCCCATTTATCAGCAAACACCTATGGTGTTTCCACTAGCAACACTAAGTAATTACTTGCAAAACTATGTGGGCTCGCTCCATAAACACTGTACTGTAGTTTCTCATCAACTTCATTAATAGGCACCTGTGGTACTGAACATCCAGAATCTTCTCCAATCAATATTAGTAGTCTTCACTTGTTCAGCACCTTCTTCAGCTGCCATCATGACCAGTGGTCTTCAAAAGCAAATATGTGGCCTTCACCAGCTCCAACTCATTGTCTCTTCAGGAAACATGGCGATTCATCTGCTTATAACCGTCATGGTTTTCAACACTTCACTCTTCCGGTTCAGGGCTTGGTAGTGTGGAAATCCATAAGTGTCACCAATTATCTCCACTTGCATATTGATGAATCTTTGTTATACTAATCAGAATTTTGTTTGCTGCAGCATGTAAATGAAATGAGAAAATGCTCTAAGAAAACTATCAATACTAATTGCATTTAAAACCAATGTTTCTTAAATGACTTGAAAATAAAGCACCATAAGATACTTCACAGAAGCAGCTTACCTTTGCCATCAAACATTAAGTCAAATTAATGCCATAAAAAGGCCCGCAATTGTGAGCATAACATTACCAACCATATCACTAACATGGTCAAAGAGAATGTAGGTGTGAATATAAAAAATTAAAAGCTGGTCTAAAAACTAAATATATTTCCAGAAGCATAAGGAATTCCTAATGCTCTATGATAAGTCAGTGACACTTTTTAATGCAGAGGTTGCTAATAAAATAGTATCACATATACTGAACAAAAATATAAAATGAAACGCATTAAAAAATATATATATATAAAAATGAAACATGTAAAGTGCTGGTCTCACGTTTCATGAGCTGAAATAAAAGATCCCTGAAATGTTCCATGTGCACAAAAAGCTTATTCCTCTCAAATTGTGTTTACATCCCTGTTAGTGAGCATTTCTCCTTCGCCAAGATAATCCATCAACCTGACAGGTGTGGAACATCAAGAAGCTGATTAAACAGCATGATCATTACATATGTGCACCTTGTGCTGGGGACAAAAAGCCACTAAAAATGTGCAGTTGAGACAACACAACGCCAGAGATCTCAAGTTCAGGGAGCGTGCATTTGGAATGCTGACTGCAGGAATGTCCTCCAGAGCTATTGCCAGAGAATTTAATGTTCATTTCTCTACCACCTCCAACGTCATTTAAGAGAATTTGGCAGTACATCCAACAGGTCTCACAACCGCAGGCCTTGTGTAACCACACCAGCCCAGGACCTCCACATCTGGCTTCTTCACCTGCGGGATTATCTGAAACCAGCCACCCGGACAGCTGATGAAACTGAGGACTATTTCTGTCTGTAATAAAGCCCTTTTGTTGGAAAAAAAATCTTGATTGGCTGGGCCCTGGCTCACCAGGGGGTGGGCTTATGCCCTCCCAGGCCCACCCATGGCTGCACCCATGCCAAGTAATGTGAAATCCATAGATTAGGGCCTATTGAATTGATTTCAATTGACTGAACTTTAACTCAGTAAAATGGTTGAAATTGTTGCATGTTGCGTTTATATTTTTGTTCAGTTATAATTAATGCGTGCAGGATGTTTCTTTAAAAAATGTCCATGCACATGCCACTACATCGATACCCGTGCATTAGAAAGTGTTTTACAACACAGTTGTCGGTACAGTAACATTCAACACATGCGGTTGTGAGTGAGTGGGTTTCAGTAAATAAGGGGTCCTGGATAACCCAATTTGACCTGCAGTGAAATTCAAGACAACCACAATGTTTTAATCCATCTCAAATCCCCCAAAATTGTTCCCACACCCTTTTTTCAACATTGAAGCAAAGTGAGTCGATGACTGGCCAAACATAATCGTTGAGGGCTACTCGCTTCAAAGTAAAAAAAGAAATGATCAGCCCACCCTTCCCCTTAAAAGAAACCTGACACCACATATCCCTATATATGAGAATATGTGTAAAGCTGTACTTGACGCAGAGAAAACGGTTCCAAGTGAGCGTCCCCAACAGTGTGTCATTCTACAGCAGTGTCACCTGCTTGATTATCTAAGTGTCAACTGATGGGTGATACACTTCCTGAAGGAGTTCAATTAATATAGAGCTCTCAAATAACAGCCACCACTCCACTGGGGAAATATGACTTCAGTCACTACATCGAACAAGCACTGTTGAATTAGCTACTGCAGTGTTTGAGTTCCAGGACCCCATTAGCCTTGCAGTTTAGTATCTTAGCATGCAGGTGTGATGTAATAATGCTATACAAACCAGTCTCAACTTGTGGCTGCTGCATCTCCTGCTCAGTGACCGGGACCGTCTCTGTGGCTTCACCAGGCATGCTTGTGTCTGAAATGAGAAATCAAGGAATGACTCACCAGGAATAACTGACATGGCATGAATAAAACACAGACTAACTTACTAGATACTTTTACACGTCTCCCATTGACTAGGTAAATCCATAGAGAGCAGATGACCAAAAAAATGTAGTAGTAGGAATTGGATTCAATGAGTACATTAACCAGCACAGTAGTAATTCGATATTAAACGGATTATGGCAGTAGGCAGATTATGCAATCATGTAAACATCTTACTCTGTTCATCTTAAAATCGGCATTAGGTCAAAATCAAAGTAAGCATACACCGATTAATGCACCTGGTTTTCTGTGCAATCTTTCTAATTATTTGCACATGTAAACACCTTAATTGGCATTCCCAGTGCTGTATTTGATTGGTGTATGTGTTAACACCAGCTGAGCTAGCCTCCCTCTTCAGTGCTGAGTGAAGTGCGTTCAGAACAACTGAATGAATGCATAGAAGTAGTTCACAAACTTTATATGTCCGGTCTCAAAATCAAATGCTTCCAAAAAAAATCATGCTCACTGTGGCAGAAGGTTTATTTTGATTGGGGATTCTCTGCATTTATCAGAGTGCCATCAGGTAGCCCGATTTCAGATGTGTCTATGTAAAACATTAAGGGAATCCTTCTTGCAAAGCATGTAAAAGTTTTAATCGAACTATTATATTAATCTATCCACAATAATCGCATTATTGTGTGCATGTAATCGTACACAATGTCTCAGTGAAATCACCTGCACACTTCCGAGTCCTCTCCTCACCCCCTTAAACACCATTGAAGGAAGTCAGATGGTATAGGGACCTCTGCCTCCCTCATCCAATTGGTATTGAGAAAGAGGACGCGAAAAGTATGAAATTGAGGTTCTCCCACTGTGTTCAAATCCAAATCATTCCCAGCTAAATACTAAGTCAAATATAATTTTATTGCGGATGTAACGAAATTCTAGGACGGCAGATTATACTCAATGTGACCAACTCATACTGTCAAACATTGGTTAGGTACTTACTGACAGTGAGGGTAACTGGATAAATTAGTGGTTAGCCAATAAGTCATTTTAATTTCGAACTCAAACGTTAACTGTGTGTTTCACGTGTTGCTAATGTAATGATACATTCCCTAGTTAGCAAGCTAACTAGCCACTTTACATGGATTAACGTTATCTAGATAGTTAATACTGGCAAGCTGCAAACCAGGAGACAAATGGACACTGGACTAAAACGCTGTTTAATAGAACGTCACAGCAATAACAATCATAGCTACCAACTTGTATAGTCAAAGAAAACAGTAAAAGATTAGGGAGATGGTTAGCTAACGGTACTCTCACTTTCGAACAAGCTTCGCTTGAATCTTGCTAGCTGGATGTGCGCTGTCAAAGATATGTTCATAGGTTGAGTCACTGACAACTTCCACTGAACACTACACAAGTTGCCCCATCCGTAAAACTTCCAATTCGTCCTGTGTTCTCAACTGTCGCGTCACATGAAACCAAGCCTATACCCGTTAGCAAATGTGGGCAAAGTCGTGTTCCCCCATTTTGTACCAGAGATCGACAACATAAACAGTGAATATTTCTGTGTACAGATAATGATATGGATAAATATCCACATAAGGGGTATGCCACGCTTCTCATGTACTTTCAGAGCCATGTTTTAAATCATTTAAACTGCGATAAATGGTTAGATGAAGTTAGATTCGCGGCAGACACACTCACCGAGTTAGGATTCTATATCCAAGATGGTTGTGAGAGAGAATTTCTGACCTCGGTCTCCCGATATCACATTTTGCACTAACTTCTTCCGGGTCGTTTTACAAAAAAAAAATACAAAAAAATAAAAAATCTCTTGTGTATCCTTGCATTAGTTTCTTGTTAGATAGTTACTTTATGCATTTTCATGACACAAACCATAGATTGACAAATGTAGTATAAAGTCATTTTAATTAGAAAACAATAAGCTATATAAAAGTTTTGCACAACTGATTTTTCAATTGTTGATTTGGTCAAACAACCCATTTGTTTACAGTGTATCTAATGTGTGTTCTCCATCTTTAACTGTCAGATTATAAACAACTGATATGATGGGATGGTTTAAGATTAGCCAACCAATGTAGGTACCAATCCCAGCATCAGACAGTATTCCGTTGGACACCGCTAAGGGCTAGAAGTCCTTTTGAAGATCTGTGAAAAGAAATTGAGAAAACAATCCATGATCATCAACTCGTTTAGATCTAAATGTTCATACTAACAATTGTATTCTTCCACGAAGGATTTTAAATTACACCCACCACTCTTTTTAAGATGCTCCCCTTTCCTTGAGCGAGCCATCCCTTCCAGGAATTGATCTAACAGTTTCACAAGCTTGTTCGTTTGTAGTCTATGGAACCAGAATGTTTTTGTTAGTCAAATCAACATGCAATGAACAAAACAATATTAGATCCCTTGGTTCTTAGTGATTAATTGCACTTGTCTTTTTTGAATACCTCTCTTCCGTCGCTCTCCTGCTTCTCTCTCATTCTCCTTGGGTTCTTCCTTCTCTTCCTCCTGCTGTCTTGGGCCGATCCAGCTCCTCACAGATCAGACTACAGGGAGAAACGATAACAGGACCGGTGAGTGTACCAACTGAGAAGAACCCTAGGGACGCCACACATAAACAAAGTTTTTAAGGCTTTGGGAATACATTTTGAATCTCTCTTTACAAAGTTCTTATTATGACAAATTGACTGAGGGCTTACCTAATAATGGGCACATCACAGGGGTCAAAGCGATCCAGTTCTCTCAGGTCAATAGGAACAGAGATCCGCCCTTTGGGGAAGTAAGGATAATTGAGAAAAGGTGTTGTTGAGCTAATGACATCCTAAGAGTATCTCCTTCAGTTGGATGAGAGCGTCTTTTGACCGTTTCTCTCAGGTTTCATCCATTACTCATGCACTTCATTAGTTTTTCCCTTACCCGTTTTGGGATGGACGCTGAAGGGGCTCTTCAGCAAGTGGTTGACTCCTTTACTGACGTTCACATCAACCCGAGGGTAACAGTACTGCCACATGATCTCCTTCTCAAAGTAATGGCCCTTGGCAGTCGTCTGGTGGTAGAAAGTAGAGTTGTTAATGGCAGCCAAGCATGCGCTTATGACATCACCACATTGTTGTATTGTGTTATAACAAGGCTTATGTCAGTCTTCACTGTTGTGTGGGCATGGCGACCTACACGTTTGTTTTGGACCAGAGTCTTAAGTATACACCAGCGCTTCTCAGGGTTTTTTTCAGTCTGGAAGCACTGCAGCAGCTCCTTTCTGACATGTGGTTTACGTTAAGGATAGGCATTTTATCGCAAAAACCTGCTAAACGTTAACATACAGAACGCTGTGTGTGTGTGTGTGTAGCCATACATGTACTGTAGATTTGTTTTAATAAAAACAAAAATCGGCAGAGGAAAAGGATATCTTTAGGCACGAGGGCCAGCACTTTGTCCGCAGCCTCTTTGCTGCCCAGTATGTCCTGTCCTACTAGAGCATACTGGGGAAAGTTGGATCACCCATACATAAAATAAATGTATGCATTCGTGACTGGCTTTGGATAAAAGCGTCTGCTAAATGGCAATTAAATCACCTTTTTTTCTTTTGACTCACCTCGAAGTGCACTGTCCAAGATACAGAGAGCAATAGTCAGAGTCCAGTACTTTGGGCAGATGTCTGCAGCACTGCAAAACAAGACAACAGTCCCACACCCCCAACAAAACGTCAAAAGGCATCGTCCCTGAATTAGTCTGTTGTACATTCAAACATACTTTACATCTGTATAATAGTAAAGATGGTGGAACTACAAACACACCTTCTGGCTGTGATCCAAGTACGTGCAAAAAGCTTCTGACATCATTATAGTCTGTCATATCAATATCAAACACCAGCTCCTTCTCAAGAGCCTGGAAGTTTCCAGACTTGACTGTGTTATGCTGATTGGGTTGAGGGTGACAGAAGGAGGAATGGAAAATAAACAAATAAATATATATATATATATATATAAATAAAAATGGACACTTGAGGGACAACAGATCCATGTGATCGAGTTAGGCAGATGGAGAAGAAAGCAAGAATGTGTGTAACAGGTGGTCAGATAAACACGGTGAGTAACGGAGCCCCACCCAGTGACAGTAGACTGCTCCAATGTCAATCTTGTACGGGTTCATCTTTTGCATCGCCTTCTCCAGCTTGCTCTGCGTGCTGAACGACTGATACCGTACGTAGATGTCATCCTTCAACGTGAAGGAGAACTCTTGATGTAGTTCTTTGTCACTGGGGGGGGTTGCAAAATAAGTCGTCATCATTAAACTTGACTAGCCAACTAGCCTTGTAAACACGAACCTCTGCGGTAGAGCTAAAACTTGAGTCCGAGGTCGTGTACAGGCTGCTGTTCAGCTGTAAGCAGCAGATTTGACCAACCTTTACTTGCCGATACTTTTTTCATTCTCGAGTCGGAAGTCACCTGTGTATTCTGAAACGCCCATGGCCAGTTGCAGGGAGAACGTTTGAATTTAGAACATGATTCAATTAAATCATGTTTTGCTCCATTAAGTAATCCAACTATGTATAGGTTGCCATCTTGTCCGCTTCTGATCTTCTCTCATTGATCGAGACAGGTGGGTGTCCACTAAAGTAGAGAACGACTGATTAAATCGGAATGGCCGATTAATTAGGACTGATTTCACGTTTTCATAACAATCGGTAATCGGTATTTTTGGACACCGATTTGACAGATTTTTTTTTACACCTTTATTTAACTAGGAAAGTCAGTTAAGAACACATTCTTATTTTCAATGACGGCCTAGGAACAGTGGGTTAACTGCCTTGTTCAGGGGCAGAATGACATATTTGTACCTTGTCAGCTCAGGGATTCGCTTTTGCAACCTTCTGGTTACTAGTCCAACCCACAACCACCTGCCTTACATTGCACTCCACGAGGAGCCTGCGTGGCAGGCTGACTACCTGTTACGCGAGGGCAGCAAGAAGCCAAGGTAAATTGCTAGCTAGCATTAAAAACTTCTTATAAAAAACAAACTCCACATGGTTGACGATATACTAGTTTATCTAGTGTGTCCCGCGTTGCATATAATCGATGCGGTGCCTGTTAATTTCTCATCGAATCACAGCCTACTTCGACAAACAGGTGATGATTTAACAAGCGCATTTGCGAAAAAAAGCACTGTTGTTGCACCAATGTACCTAACCATAAGCATCAACGCCTTTCCTTAAAATCAATACATAAGTATATATTTTTAAACCCTCATATTTAGTTAATATTGCCTGCGAACATGAATTTCTTATAACTAGGGAAATTGTGTCACTTCTCTTGTGTTCCATGCAAGCAGTCAGGGTATATGCAGCAGTTTGGGCCACCTGGCTCATTGCGAACTGTGTGAAGTCCATTTATTCCTAACAAAGGCCAGAATTGTACATAATTATGACATAACATTGAAGGTTGTGCAATGTAACAGAAATATTTAGACTTAGGGATGCCACCCGTTAGATAAAATACGGAACGGTTCCGTATTTCACTGAAAGAATAAACGTTTTGTTTTCGAAATGATAGTTTCCGGATTCGACCATATTAATGACCAAAGGCTCGTATTTCTGTGTGTTATTATGTTATAATTAAGTCTATGATTTGATAGAGCAGTCTGACTGAGCGATGGTAGGCAGCAGCAAGCTCTTAAGCATTCATTCAAAAAGCACTTTCCTGCATTTGGCAGCAGCTCTTCGCAATTCTTCAAGCATTGTGCTGTTTATGACTTCAAGCCTATCAACTCCCGAGATTAGGCTGGTGTAACCGATGTGAAATGACTAGCTAGTTAGCGGGGTGCGCGCTAATAGCGTTTCAAATATCACTTGCTCTGAGACTTGGCGTGGTTTTTCCCCTTTGCGCTGCATGGGTAACGATGCTTCGAGAGTGGCTGTTGTCGATGTGTTCCTGGTTCAAGCCCAGGTAGGAGCGAGGAGATTGACGGAAGCTATACTGTTACACTGGCAATACTAAAGTGCCTATAAGAACATCCAATAGTCAAAGGTATATGAAATACAAATTGTAGAGAGAGAAATAGTCCAATAATTCCTATAACTACAACCTAAAACGTCTTACCTGGGAATATTGAAGATTCATGTTAAAAGGAACCACCAGCTTTCATATGTTCTCATGTTCTGAGCAATGAACTTAAACGTTAGCTTTTTTACATGGCACATATTGCAATTTTACTTTCTTCTCCAACACTTTGTTTTTGCATTATTTAAACCAAATTGAACATGTTTCATTATTTATTTGAGGCTAAATGATTATTATTAATGTATTATATTTAGTTAAAATAACTGTTCATTCAGTATTGTTGTAATTGCCATTATTACAAATAAATTAAATACATTTTATTTTTATTTTTTTTACAAATTGGCCGGTATCGGCTTTTTTTGGTCCTCCAATAGTCAGTATCGGCGTTCAAAAATCATAAATCGGTCGACCTCTAAACTAAGGTTGTCAAAATACGTTCTGAAAACATTTGTCCGGTTCGGCTTAGCCCGAGCCAAACTTCCATTCAAGTCCAATGTCACAGAAATGTATTGAGCCCGAACCCGAAAGAAAGCCTGATTTCTAGAAAATGGTTGCACCTTTACCCAGTCCATGTTACCATTGTGCATAACATTTCACCAGTGGGCTACATTGACCTTTGATCAGTATATTTTAGAAGAAAAGTGAGTAGAGGAAAACCTACCTTAGTTATGATCAACAACTGTTGAACGTGTCGGACTTTATAAAACATCCATATCTTCAGAAATAAGACAGATCGCACTGCTGTAGCCCATTTCTTTGTGTTTGTTAAAAACTGATTCCGTAATCCAATACGATTTCAATTGAGCTCCAAGCCTCATGCAAGGGTTTTAAGACACAGGTAACTTTGAATCGAGAACAAAGAAAGTATCGGCAAGTAAAGGTGGGCCTGGAAATCTGCTGCTTACAGAAGCCTGTACCCGACCTCGGACACAAGCTTTAGCACTGCCGCCAAGGTTCGTGTTTAAAAGGTTAGCTAGCAAGTAGCCCAATTTTTAATTAATGAGAAAAAGTAGCCCAATATTTAATTAATGAGAAAAACTAGGAGGGGCATTCCAAAGCGACTGCGTTTGAGATAACACACGGTCCAATCACTGTACCTGTTAGCAGCACGTGTTCCTCGTCTGAAACTACATCTATGATCGGTTGACGATTCCGATTGGAGAATCGCAGTTACACACCACCATGCGAATTGGCGGGTGCATAGCGCAATGCTCGGACGTTGGAATTATTTTGGATGAACATGCGAAGGTAACCCACTTTTTTTTCCAATATGTGGCACATCCAATAGGCTTAAAGTAAATTGAAATACATTTGGGGAAAAGCCTACTGGGAATTTAATGGATTTTTAAAAATAAAACACAGAAAATAAGGTCTGTGGTAAACAGGGTTTAGGACTACAAGCTGGCAAGCTCTATTTGGGCAGAGCACGTGGCAATAGGCCTAGCTGATTGAGTTGCGGCGGTCAGTAAAAAGCATCCAAAATGTGTGTTTCGATAAGTGTCTTGAGTATAATTTTCAACATTGAGACAAGAAGGGAAGCGGTGTGGCACGAAGATATTGGGCATTTCTCTCCAGAATGCATGTGCTCAGCTCTCCAGAATGTGCTCAGCGTTCTCCCACCAATTCTTACACATTCATTACTTACTTGTGTGAAATGTTTGCCTTTTATTTTTTGATCAATTCCCCCATTACATTTGTCCCCAATAGTAAATGTACCGTTAATCCTCATAGTTTGGTTACATACATTTCTGTTAATGCATGTATTACAGTAATTTACTGTTCTCATTCTCAGAGTGGAAATGTTGTTTGCAGAGTTCACAACCTGCTACACTTGTGAGAAACAAGTTTTGGTTTATTTCATAACCATCATTTACAAGTTTTGGCAATTTTTTCATTGCCTTATGTTTGGAGTGCCCCTAGCCAGCAGATCCGACTGATTAATAGTGTCAAGTTATTTTTCAAAGTATTCCCGAAAAACCTGAAGTTGCCATTGATCATTTATTTTACAGTGACTCAGTTGCTAAGGATTCATACTCTTCAGAGGCATAATGGACTTTACAGTGTCCTGGTAAACAAAACCAAAGCATGGGTTACTGTCATAACTTGTCGGTATCGGCATTTCTTGGAACAACACCATCTAGTGGTCAGAACATGGTAATATCTGGATGTAGGACAGGACATAAACCTAACAACTTCAATTAATAATTTATCTGTACAGGGGAGAAACCACCAAATTCACTGGGACTACATTACATAGGATGAAGAAAACAATACTCGGCTCCATACTACTTGTCAGACAGAGAACTGATACTATATACTCGTTGTTGGGGAAGAGATTGCCGTGGGTGGCTCATGTCTAACTCACTGTTAGAAAGAAGTTGTCCATATCGTTTGTTGGGTACTATATTTATTGAATCCTATAAATTAAACTGGCCAATTAGCTTAATTTCTCAGATCAAATTATATTAAAACAAAGGAATGGTGCAGGAATGCTAATCTTGTGTTTCTAACTACATAAATTATTTTAGAACAAGCTGAGATGTTGAGTGTCAACCCTCTTTCTTGTGTTTTTTTTGTAAGTGGAGCGACCCCCCCCAAAGATTCGTGAATTGGATACTGTCTTCGTGTGTTGTGTGAAGAATACAACACTTTTTGGTGAATCTAAGTAACGTTATAGTTTATTTGACCAAGTGCAGCCGACCCGTGCATGGCAGTAATGATTCATTGCAGAAGATTCATGCTCACTTGGTCAAAAACAATACTTTGATTGTTTCCATTTCTTAGACCTTTTTTGGAAATACAGTTCATTAACTCAGTAGTGACGATAGTTGCTGAGCGAAACGCCATTCTTCGGTAAGTATCGAACGAATTTTGACATTATTAAACTTGAAAAAGCTGGTGAATGATAAATTGAATGGCTGCTTCCTGGGCTTGGAGAATCGCCATATTCAACTTCTTCTATAAACCCAGACTCAAGTTAAATAGCAGGCTAACGTTAATTGCTAGCTACTCACCTCCATGGTTCAGCCACCGGTAATATTGAGAGAAAGGGGAAAAGTCGGCAGTAGTAGAGGGGCAATTAGGTCCGGTAGAGAGGCCAGGTCATAATCAGCAGCTAACATTTCTTTAAGCTATTATGATTTTTAAAAATGATAACCGACTGTACCACAGATAGATGAGACTGTACAACCACAGTTGTTTCACTGACGTTTGAGCGCGCGTTAAACTCTGAAATTAGACCGGAAATTCCGGAAACAATCACCGAACAGGCTGATGGGATATATTAGCTAAGCATTTGTAGTCTGTTACGTTGTCACTCACAGCAACTCAAATTGAGAGCTTTCCAAAATGTCAAAGTATATATATTTTTTTTTTGCATGTGTGTGTTTCAATGTCTGCTCATTTGTGACACTGAACCAGTACCGGTACCCCCCTGTATATATCCCCGCTATTTTTTTTTACTGCTGTTCTTTAATTATTTGTTATTCTTATCTCTTACTGTTTTTGTTGTGTTTTCTTAAAACTGCATTGTTGGTTAAGGACTTGTAAGTAAGGACAGCCAACACCGGCCAAACCCGGACGACGCTGGGCCAATTTTGCACCGCCCTATGGGACTCCCAATCACAGTCAGTTGTGATACAGCCTGGATTCTAACCAGGGTGTCAGTAGTGAGGGCTCTAGCACTGAGATGCAGTGCCTTAGACCACTGCACCACACATATGGTGCAAAGGGACTTCAATCTTATTGAACTCTGCGTGGATTGACAGATTCACAATTCACTTTAATATGCTCTGGATTGATACACTACTTTCTGTTTATAAAATGCTGCTGTTGATGGTAGTCTGCTGCTGTGCATTGGCATTGACACAGGCTAAGTGGTGCTGGATTGCATTTTTCCTCTATGACCATGAGATGGCGATGCAACATCAGATAATCTCTCCCTGCAGGATTGCCCTCTGTACACCCCCCCCATGCCCACCACACTGCAGTTTCTCAGCAGAGGAGATCGATTGGGTAGATGTGCTCCTGTTACCGGAATGACTGGTGTTTCTCAGGGGTTACTCAGAACCCAACAGGCATCTGCATTCTGAGCCAAGCCAAGTAACTTTTACTCCCTTATCTATAGCCCCCCATGCACTGTTGATGTTCTCGTGCGTGTGAGCGTGGCTCATGTTTGTTTTCTATACCCTGAGTATGTTGTCCTTCAGGTGTACATGTCGTAGCCTGCACCTGACTGAAGTGGTGCTGATGTGCTGAAGGTTGAGAGCAGCTGAGTGAGAGTTGAGTTATCACATCACAACACAGACTTGTTCCACTCACTGTCCATTCCTCTCTGCTCTGCAGCGTTGAGTGCTCTCTCCTCTACTGTGAGTGTGCTTCTGTTTTGAGCACTGCTGCTCTGGAACAGCCATTCTACCTAGGCTGTCTTTGAAGTGGACCTTGGTTGATTTCCCATTGCTGCACCTTTCCCACCTTTGATGCGGCAAAGCTGTGCAGGTCTATGGAATCCATGTGAGAAGTGAGAAAGTGAACTTGTGTTGAAGGTTATCTTCTAGAACATCTAGGAGGATCTTTACAACCAGATGGAATCAGACAGAGATACCCATTTCAGACAGAAGATGTGGTATATTACCTGCAAAAAAAAGATATGAGACAATGTTTATATAACCCCTTTAAAACAGAACCTTATTTACCACTTTCTTGCAGGTATACCCCTTTTACACAGTGAGTAGGAACAGGCAAATTGGGAGGGGTGGGAGTTGGGGGGTGTTGTAAAACCATGGGGTCTGTTTGCATTTCAAATTAGGGAGGTGTTAAACAATATAAGTGTTAATGGGTTTACCTACAAAAAAGCAGAGAACCATTCACACAGACCTGATTCCTGTATTTTGCTTACAGAGTCTGTGAAAATGCAGGAATCATAGCTAGCTCTTTAGGTGGCTTTTATTTTTCTTAGTTTTTTTACCCCCTAACCCTTTCAGATATACCAAAAAGCTGGTATATAAAAGCAGGCATGGTAAAATAGTGGTATTTTTTATCTGCGTATGAAAGGGATAAGAGAGTGGGAAAAAGAGGGAGAAAGGGAAAGAGAGAGAGAGAGGGCACATGTCACATAGTGTACAGTACACAATGTTACCATACAATGTTGCACAATTCCACCGCAAACTATTTCATGGCTCCAGTCATTCAGAAAGCTGCTTTCAGCCAGGATACATAACATAATAACAGTGTCTAGTACAGAATAACAGTGTTTATGGCTCCACAACATGACTACCAACCCGTAGCACTCACGTCTGTAGCCATGAAGTGCTTTGAAAGGCTGGCCATGGCTCACATCAACATCATCATCCCAGAAACCCTAGACCCACTCCAATTTGCATACTGCCCCAACAGATCCACAGATGACACAATCTCTATTGCACTCAACACGGCCCTTTCCCACCTGGACAAAAGGAACACCTACGTGAGAATGTTTTTCATTGACTACAGCTCAGCATTCAACACCATAGTGCCCTCAAGGCTCATCAATAAGCTAAGGACCCTTAGACTAAACACCTCTCTCTGCAACTGGATCCTGGACTTCCTGATGGGCCGCCCCCAGGTTGTAAGGGTAGGCAACAACACATCTGCCATGCTGATTCTCAACACGGGGGCCTTTCGGGGGGGGTGTGCTTAGTCCCCTCCTGTACTCCCTGTTCACCCATGACTGCGTGGCCAAGCATGACTCCAACACCATCATTATGTTTGCCGACGACACAATGGTGGTAGGCCTGATCACCGTCAACTATGAGACAGCCTATAGGGAGGAGGTCAGAGACCTGGAAGTGTGGTGCCAGGACAACAACCTCTCCCTCAACGTGATCAAGACAAAGGAACTGATCGTGGACTACAGAAAAAGAAGGGGCGAGCACGCCCTCATTCTCATCAATGGGGCTGTAGTGGAGCAGGTTGAGAGCTTCAAGTTCCTTGGTGTCCACATCACCAACAAACTATCATGGTCCAAATACACCAAGACAGTCGTGAAGAAGGCATGGCAATGCCTATTGCCTCTCAAGAGACTAAAAAGATTCAGATCCAAAGTTTTACAGCTGCACCATCGAGAGCATCCTGACTGGTTGCATCACCGCCTGGAATGACAACTGCTCTTCCTCCGACTGCAAGGCACTACAGAGGGTAGTGAATACGGCCCAGTACATCACTAGGCCAAGCTTCCTACCATCCAGGACCTCTATACCAGGTGGTGTCAGAGGAAGGCCCTAAATATTGCCAAAGACTCCAGCCACCCTCGTCATAGACTGTTCGCTCTGCTACCGCATGGCAAGCGCTACCGGAGCACCAAGTCTAGGTCCAAGAGGCTTCTTAACAGCTTCTACCCTCAAGCCATAAGACTCCTTTCACGGTAAGGTTGTTGTATTCGGCGCATGTGACAAATAAAATGTGATTTGATTTGACTGCAATTGAATTGTCTACAATGGGAAATCATAGTAGTCAGAAACCACAGCTGCAATAGAGCACAGTACAGTAGACCACAGTAGAGTACAGTACAGTAGAGTACAGTAGACCACAGTACAGTAGACCACAGTAGAGTACAGTACAGTAGACCACAGTAGAGCACAGTACAGTACAGTAGAGCACAGTAGAGTGCAGTACAGTAGAGCACAGTACAGTAGAGTACAGTAGAGCACAGTAAATTATAGTAAAGAAATTAGAGTAGATTATAGTTCAGTGCAATGGAGTAGAGTTCAGTACAGTACAGTAGATGACACATGAGTAGAGTACAGTATAATGTAATATACTCTACAACTGTGCTGTACTCGACTGTGTTGTATTGTAGTGTACTGAACTATACTCTACTTTCCTTTACCTTACTGTACTATAGTCTTCTGTACTAATCTAACGTCATGCTAATAGACTTGTTGTTTTATTCATAACAGGTTTTAATAGCTTTAATTGCTTCTGCACTCTCCTGTACTGAACTATGCTCTGCTCTAATTTACTTGACTGTACTATGCTTTACTGTACTGTACTGAATTATACTGCTCTGTACTGTACTGTGGTCTACGGTGCTGTACTGTGATGTTTAAACTTGTGAAATATAGATGTCTATGATTGGTACAGATTTTGGTCCAGTCTGGACCAACCAAATGTGGTCTTGTTTGGAGGCAGAGGGCTCATTAGAATAATAGCCAGTTTTTTAAATAATACCCAAACATGCAAAGGAGGATATTACATATTTCTACCTTTGTGTACTTATTCAGGATACATCACCATGAAGAGAATGACATTCATAATTATGCATTTCTGTATAGTGCAGATCAAGGACCCATGATGTCATTCTTTTATCATCCACTTCACTTACTGTAGTTCGATAACCAAAAGAGATTTTTTTCATACTCAAGGTGTCGTATCATAGCTGACACCCCATTCTTTCTTCAGTCATCTTTGAATCTTCATTTGGAGTGGATGTTTAACGTGGTCACAAAAAACTGAGGGAGCATTTACTGTCATTCTGTTACCAAACTTTGCATCTGCATTGTTCCTCATACAAAAGTGTTTTAGTAAAAAAAAAAAAAATTGTGGCAATTGTTAAAAGTAGACTTCTGCATATAAAAAAAGGAAACAAATATGTTTGATTGTCACATACACCGGATAGGTGCAGTGTAATGTGTTGATTTACAGGGTCAGCCATAATAGTACGGCGCCACTGGAAGAAATTAGGTTTACGTTCCATGCTCTAGGGCACATAGACCGATTTCTTTCAGCTTGTCGGTTCGGGTATTCAAACCAGCAACCTTTCTGTTGCTGGACCAACGCTCTAACAGCTAGGCTACCTGCCGCCCATAAAGGTCTGGGGTGGGGAAAGTTATTTTTAGGGGGGGGGGGATTTTTATGGGTTAAAAGAACACACACAGTATGTATAAATTATGAATGTGTTGGGCCAATTACCGAAAGGTTGCTGGTTTAAATCCTTGAGCGAATTAGGATAAAAATATTTTGATGTGCCCTTGAGCAATGCACTTAACCCTAATTGCTCCTGTAAATCATTTTGGAAAAGAGCATCTGCTCAATGACTAAAATGTAAATGTTAGAATTGCCACAGCCTGTTTACTTGACAGGACCTCCAAAAAAAATAGGCATGCTCTGTTTTGCCAAAAACAATGGTTTATAGTTTTGAAAGGAGGATGGAGGGGGTGGCATTGTGAGGAAATGGGAGTGGTGTTTTAAAGAGGTGATGTGGGACTTTCCCCCCCTCAGACAGAGAGACAGAGAGCACAGAGCCTAACACCAGCAAGTGCAACTCCATTGTTTGGACGACTTCCTGCCGCTGCCCTTGGCACTAGTGTGCGCAGAAAGATTCCTTCCTCCCTGGGATTCTAAAAGTGATCCATAATGACTTCCGCATAACCCCGGTCATCACTAACAACAACCTACCCAACCCCTAAAAAGCAGGGGTGTATTCATTAGACGGACAACAGAAACCGTTAACTCCAAACAAACAAAACATTTGCAGCGAAAACGTAGGTTTCTATTGGACAAAGTCAGGTCCCTCCCCGTTTCGTTCCGTTTGCTCTGTTTGCTTCCATTTGGTTTCCATCGCAAAATGTTTTGCAACGGACAAAACATTTTGCAACGGAATCCGACTAATGAATACAACCCAGGTGTTGGGTACGCAACAGCCTAGTTTGATGTTCATACTCCAATATTGTGGTTTACAGCCCTGCTCTTGGAGAGCCATGTATTTATTCGGGAAACACACCCACATAGTAGTACACTAAACTGATTAGTATTTGCTAATGTGAACAATTGTGACTTGTTTGTTGAACAAGTGACAATTTTCACGAGGTCTGAGTCTGGAAAGTGATAAAGATTCCACTTCACATCAAATAGGTAGTGCACAGTCCATCCTATTTACAATATTTGAAGTAATCTAACATAATGCGAATAGACTTGTTGTTTTATTCATAACAGGTTTTAATTACTGTAAAAACTGTAGCATGTTCAAAGGCAATTAATAAATATTAAACATTTCCTCTGAATTTCCTTTTTATGATTACATTTGTGTATAGAATATCATTTAATCAATACCTTATTTGCATAATGCAACCCCCTCAACCACGTCTTGTTTAAATTATGCAAATTCCGTGGCTGCAAGGCATGCTGGATGTGATTTCTTCTGCTTATTGGTCGTGCCCATCCTACTGCGCGACTTATGGAATATAATTTTCTTGTGACACAGTTTATTGTGGCGATGGTGGCTATTTTGAAGAAATAAGCACTTACCAATGTTAGAAACAACAGGTTTTTTTTTAGATTCAGGAAAACCTCAACTTTGTTTATTTCTTTGACGTCTTGATATACAGTATCAGTATCTACAGCCCTTCATGTACGGTGTCATATAAAGCATACTACATTTCTCACATATTAACTCTCAATTCATACATGTTCGCTCCCTGAGTATACGAGTCTATCTCTCTCAAACACCCACACACACACACACACACAACAGTGGAGTCTGATAAGTAAGATAGCCCAGTGGGTGAACATGTCACTGCTGTGTATACAGCCCCTTCACTTTATGTTATCTAAAGAGACATTCCAGGTCAAAGAGCTGTAGGGGTTCCAGAGAATGGGTTGACCATAGTGTAAGCCTTACCGCAGAGGTGCACCCCACTATTAAATCAAATCAAATCAAATCAAATTTATTTGTCACATACACATGGTTAGCAGATGTTAATGCGAGTGTAGCGAAATGCTTGTGCTTCTAGTTCCGACAATGCAGTGATAACCAACAAGTAATCTAACTAACAATTCCAAAACTACTGTCTTATACACAGTGTAAGGGGATAAAGAATATGTACATAAGGATATATGAATGAGTGATGGTACAGAGCAGCATACAGTAGATGGTATCGAGTACAGTATATACATATGAGATGAGTATGTAGACAAAGTAAACAAAGTGGCATAGTTAAAGTGGCTAGTGATACATGTATTACATAAGGATGCAGTCGATGATGTAGAGTACAGTATATACGTATGCATATGAGGTGAATAATGTAGGGTAAGTAACATTATATAAGGTAGCATTGTTTAAAGTGGCTAGTGATATATTTACATCATTTCCCATCAATTCCCATTATTAAAGTGGCTGGAGTTGGGTCAGTGTCAATGACAGTGTGTTGGCAGCAGCCACTCAATGTTAGTGGTGGCTGTTTAACAGTCTGATGGCCTTGAGATAGAAGCTGTTTTTCAGTCTCTCGGTCCCAGCTTTGATGCACCTGTACTGACCTCGCCTTCTGGATGATAGCGGGGTTAACAGGCAGTGGTTCGGGTGGTTGATGTCCTTGATGATCTTTATGGCCTTCCTGTAACATCGGGGGGTGTAGGTGTCCTGGAGGGCAGGTAGTTTGCCCCCGGTGATGCGTTGTGCAGACCTCACTACCCTCTGGAGAGCCTTACGGTTGAGGGAGGAGCAGTTGCCGTACCAGGCGGTGATACAGCCCGCCAGGATGCTCTCGATTGTGCATCTGTAGAAGTTTGTGAGTGCTTTTGGTGACAAGCCGAATTTCTTCAGCCTCCTGAGGTTGAAGAGGCGCTGCTGCGCCTTCTTCACGACGCTGTCAGTGTGAGTGGACCAATTCAGTTTGTCTGTGATGTGTATGCCGAGGAACATAAAACTTGCTACCCTCTCCACTACTGTTCCATCGATGTGGATAGGGGGGTGTTCCCTCTGCTGTTTCCTGAAGTCCACAATCATCTCCTTAGTTTTGTTGACGTTGAGTGTATAGCATTAGAGGTATAGTACTACTGGCTGCAAAAATGACTATGGTAAATCTAATCCATTTAATGGGAAAAGAAGAAAGAAGAAATCTTCTCTGATATTGATTCATAAAACAGTCTCAGGAGGAGGGACAGTGAAGATCTTCTCCACATCATGACTGGAACAGACTAGGTTGTGCAACACATCATTATGAAACTAACACACAGAGGTGCCCAAGCCGATGACGAGACAGGGAAAGAGACGTGTGTGTGTGTGTGTGTGTGTCTGTGTGTGTGTGTGTCTGTGTGTGTGTCTGTGTGTGTGTCTGTGTGTGTGTCTGTGTGTGTGTCTGTGTGTGTCTGTGTCTGTGTCTGTGTGTGTGTTAGAGGTGGCACCAAAGGCCCCCAAGTGGTGTGGTGAAAGAAAACAAAAATCTGGGGCCTGTAGTTTTTTCTGACCTGGTAACCTAACCAGGAAAAACTCTGGACATTATAAGGTGATGGCGTGACTAATATGTTGTAAAAAGGGTTATTATGGGCTATGATGGGACCAGAGCTTTTTTAATCAAGTCACATGCTTTTTAAAAAACCTAGAAAAACACCTGGCCTTGGGGAGGATGAAAACGCTGTCAAACTGCAGCAACCTTATACTTGTTCATCTGAATTGTTTTAAAGTACTAGGGGGGTTCCTCTACACAGACAGAGAGAAAGAAACATGATTGGACAATAAAATTCACAGGGCTGAGATTGCTTTATACAGGTTTGCATCTTGTAGTCCTGCCATATGCAACTGCAGGCCTAATAAAAAATTTACTCACAGTCTATGTCCGATATCGTGTTTATTGATTAATTCCAGTTAATCATTTTGGATTGAAAAAGTCTAGATAGCCTAGCCAGCAAGTTTGAATATAAACCAAATTTGATCCCATTCACATTTTCTCACAACTAAATGAGCTATAAATACACAACGTTACCCCTTTGTTTACCCTGTCCAGTGACCAGAGGGACAGGGAGCATAGTTGGCTAGACTATGCAGCTGCCGTTGTCTTAGTTTTTTAAAATAATTTTGGTGATAAAGTATATGATACATTTTCACAACTCTTAGTAGAAAACTCAAAACAGATCAAAAAGGCAGTTGTTTCAAAATGGTGAGTACATTTTACGCTGACTAAGTACAACACACAAAATCATACAGTCACTTTTTCACCACACTTAATCAGTTTCACATTGCAATGCATGTTCATATAAAGTAATTGCCTTCCACAATGCACTGCTCACATTACTTCAGATATGACTCTCTTCTCTTTTGTTAAAATACATTTTACTATTACTTAATCCAACTGCTCTTAATTGAGGATTTTACATGTCCACTGGTTTGTTTACTACAGATTTTGAGAACCTCGTCTGTAAAGAAGAAACATAAAAAGTATGATATAAATATATACATTGCCTTTGGAAAGTATTCAGGCCCCTTGACTTTGTCCACATTTTGTTAGGTTACAGCCTTATTCTAAAATTGATAAAATAGTTTTTTTCCCCTCAATCTACACACAATACCCCATAATGACAAAGCAAAAATGTTTTTTTTTTATAGATTCTTACACAATTCTAAACAAAAAAATACTGAAATACCACATTTAGATAAGTATTCAGACCCTTTATTCAGTACTTTGTTGACACACCTATGGCAGCAATTACAGCCTCAAGTCTTCCTGGGTATGACGCTACAAGCTTGGCACACCTGTATTTGGGAAGTTTCTCCCATCTTCTCTGCAAATCCTCTCAAGCTCTGTCAGGTTGGATGGGGAGCGTTGCTGCACAGCTATTTTCAGCTCTCTCCAGTGTCCGGAAGCCACTCCTGCATTGTTTTGGTTGTGTGCTTAGGGTCGTTGTCCTGTTGGAAGGTGAACCTTTGCCCCAGTCTGAGGTCCTGAGCACTCTGGAGCAGGTTTTCATCAAGGATCTCTCTGTACTTTACTCCGTTCATCTTTCCCTCGATCCTGTCTAGTCTCTCAGTCCCTGTCACTGAAAACCATCCCCACAGCATGATGTTGCCACCACCATGCTTCACCGTAGGGATGGTGTCAGGTTTCCTCCAGACATGACGCTTGGAATTCAGGCCAAAGAGTTCAATCTTGGCTTCATCAGACCAGATAATCTTGTTTCTCATGGTCTGAGAGTCATTAGGTGCCTTTTGACAAACTTCAAGCGGGCTGTCATGTGCCTTTTACTGAGGAGTAGCTTTCTTAACTGACTTGCCTAGTTAAATAAAGCTCAAATAAAAAAATTATGGTGCATTTTGTGTAGAATGATGAGGGGGTAAATCAATTTTATCAATTTTTGAATAAGGCTGTAATGTAACAAAATGTGGAAAAAGTTAAGGGGTCTGAATACTTTCCGAATGCACTGTACCTCATGAGTGTATCACCCTCCTTTAGGCCATGTATGAGGCATGCAATGATTTCAATACAGACCGATGTCAGGCTTGGCTTTGTCATGCCAAAAGGTTTTTCTCCGGGTGCATGAACAATTATATGATATTACGTTGATTTTGATGAGAACCTATGGCCAAATGCTCAAGACAGTTTATTTCATTTGATTATATTGTGAAAGATTTCTTCAGTGATCACACCTTCGATCACACATGGGATAGAAATGATGGAAATGTGATCTGTCAATTTTAATGGGTAGTGCAAGTGTATTGCCTAATGTGAAAACAGTGTAATGTACTGTAATTTACAGTACTGTAGCATACTACATTCAAAGGGCAATTTTGAAACATGTATCTTACATTTTTTGCAATTGATTGTTAAATAACTAAATTGAGAAGATATCATTATGTTGTGTTTTGGTGATTAAACCAATGTAGTCATTATAGTTCACAGTAAACTTATATTTTGGATTAATGGTTGTGTGGTGAAAGATGTACAAACAAAATTAACGCACAATGAAAGTGCTCACGTTACCAGTTTTTAATTTTGTACTAAGAGTTTTGAAAATTCACCACAAACTTGTGAAAATAGTACCAAAGCGATTTTAAACTGTAGTAGCCTACAATTGATCAGACTGAAAAAATAGTATCGTTTCTATGCAATACAGCATGTCCGGTCGCTATTGCTTTAGGCACATAGAGTTTTTGTTTTTGTCGGTCGGGAGTGATACTTGTTATCACACTTTCTTAATATACCGGAGGGAAGTGGAGAGCGCGCCTTGAGCTTTGTGCATTGTGCCCGACCAACGATTTCCGTGAATCTGATTGGTCAAGATACGCCAAGTATCTGCAGAAACACTCCGGATGTGAAGGACAGAGAAATTGTGGACGAGTTGACAAGTCATTAGACATATCAGATAAAAAAAATGTTTACCTGCACTTTGCCACACGTTTTAACACTTTGCGTCGATATATTTTATTAAACTAAATCAAAAGGGATGTGGCAAAATTCTGCCTCGCCACACGTTTTCCGGAGCCCTGGTGCGCGTGCATGCGTTGTCAGCAAGCGGGTCAGGGAGGAGGACAAAGAACAATAGGGGAAATAAAATGCAAGAGCAATAAGGCAGTTTGAAAGAGGAGGAATAGACATGCAGAATAAATAACGTACAATCTATATACAAAGGTATGTGGTCACCCCTTCAAATGAGTGAACTCAGCTATTTCAGCCACACCTGTTGCTGATTTTTTTTAAATTATTTTGATTTAACTAGGCAAGTCAGTTAAGAACAAATTCTTATTTACAATGACAGCCTAGGAACAGTGGGTTAACTGCCTTGTTCAGGGGCAGAACAACAGATTTTTACCTTGTCAGCTCAGGGATTCAATCTAGCAACCTTTCGATTACTGGCTCAACGCTCTAACCACTAGGCTAGCTTCCGCTGATAGGTGTATAAAATTGAGCTCTGTGACTTTCTATTGTCATAGGATGCCGCCTTTCCAACAAGTCAGTTCTTCAAATTTATGCCATGCTAGAGCTGCCCAAGTCAACTGTACATGCTGTTATTGTTAAATGGAAACGTCTAGCAACAACAGCTCAGTCACGAAGTAGTAGGCCACACAAGCTCCCAGAACGGTACCGCTGAAGCGCATAGCGCATAAAAATTATCTGTCCTCGGTTGCAACACTCACTAAAGAGTTCCAAACTGCCTCTGGAAGAAAAGTCAGCAGAATAACTGTTGTCTGGAGCTTCATGAAATGGGTTTCCATGGCAGAGCAGCCGCACACAAGCCTAAGATCACCATGCACACTGCCAAGCGTTACCTGGAGTGGTTTAAAGCTCACCACCATTGGACTCTGGAGCAGTGGAAATGCGTTCTCTGGAGTGATGAATCACGCGGCACCATCTGGTAGTCCGACAGATGAATCTGGGTTTGGCAAATGCCAGGTGAACGGTACCTGCCCCAATGCATAGTGTTAACTGTAAAGTTTTGTGGAGGAGGTATAATGTTCTAGAGCTGTTTGTTATGGTTCGGGCTAGGCCACTTAGTTCCAGTGAAGGGAAATCTTAATGCTACAGCATACAATGGCATTCTAGATGATTCTTTGCTTCCGATTTTGTGGCAATTTTGTGCCCCCTTGCACAAAGCAAGGTCCATACAGAAATGGTTTGTCGAGATTGGTGTGGAAGAACTTGACTGGCCTGCACAAAGCCATGACCTAAACCCCATCGGACAAATTTGGGATGAATTGGAATGCCTACTGCGAGCCAGGCCTAACGCTCTTGTGGCTGAATGGAAGAAAGTCTCCGCAGCAATGGTCCAATATCTAGTGGAAAGCCTTCCCAGAAGAGTGGAGGCTGTTATAGCAGCAAAGGGGGAACCAACTCCATATTAATGCCCATGATTTTGGAACGAGATGTTCGACGTGTCCCCATACGTTTGGTCATGTAGTGTATGTTCGAGGCTTTGCCAACCTAAATTGATTGCCTTGGCAACACCATATATAGGCCCATTGTAAATCTTCTTCTTTTTTTTTTTTTACAATTCACAAATGCTCTTATCCAGAGTTATTAGGTTTAAGTGCCTTGTTCAAGGGCACATCAACAGATTTGCCACCTAGTCAATTCTAGGATTCAAACCAGTGACCTTTCAGTTACTGGCCCAACGCGCTTATCCGCTATGCTACCGGCCACTGACAGGAATAATTGGGAAGAAGAGAAAAGGTGTCACTAGCTGATGTGCCTGTGTGCTGTGCTGTTCTTACTTCACCTAGTCACTTGGAACATTTCAAATTCTGAAAAAGGGGGGTTCCTTTCCTCCCTTCCCACTCCATCTCCTTCTCTCGCTCCCTCTCCCCCTTTAATCTTTCTTTCTGTCCTAAAATCCTGGGAGTCTTCCTGAGCCCCAGTGTAGGTTTGTATCCCTGGTGGAAGGAGGTTTCTGGGCTCCATAATTACCTCTCGGTCCTGCAGCCTTACCAGAGGGAGTGCTACACATTCTGCCTGACATTGGTGACACTTGGACACTTGGCCAGGGTAAAACCAGCTTCACAGCAGCCTGTGACAACCCCCTCCTGGGCAGCCCACTGACACACAGAGAGAGGTGCAAAGAGATGGATAAAAGAGGTCAGGTTGAAAGTGCCGTGTTAAAGTTGAAAAGAAACAGTCAACATGATAAGAATGTATACATCAAAACAGGGACAATTTAAGAACATGTTTGGCTATGTGTTATTCTAACACAGTCCACTATTTTCGGTGTGTCCTTATTTCAAAGGTGGGTTTTTACCATGTAGCTCAGTTGGTAGGGCATTGTGCATGCAATGCCAGGGTTGTGGGTTCGATTTCCACGGGGGACCAGTACAAAAAAAGTATGTACATGTATGCACTGTAAGTCGCTCTGGATAAGAGCGTCTGCTCAGTGACTAAAATGTAAATGGTTCTCTGCGCCCATTTCGAGCTGTGCTGTAAATGTCCGTGCGCACAAGACCATCCAAGTTGCTATAATGTGCTGATTTATACTATGGAATTTCATGCCATAACACTATGTGTATACCCATTCATGTTCTGTATAACTTGGCATGCTCCACTCTCCCCCCAAATGGCAGACTTTGTAGGTTCTGTGGTGTTTCAGAGTCATGAAGCCATCTTTCGTCTGTTCGGGCTTGGCAGTCAGTGTGCTCTGATTGTCTGTGCTACTGTCACCACACGCTAACTCTTACATGAACATATGCTCACTCACAGGCACACTAGCATGCCACACACACACACTGATGACATACTCCCACACAAACGTGTTTTTCAGCACACTGGCTGCACCTGCACATTGCACCCAGTCAGCCATTGCATACTCCATCTCTGTTACATAGGGCACTTTCTCTGTCCATATGATTGGTTTCCTGCCAAATGTATAGCCTCTGGCCTGCTCGCCTCCCTACCACTGAGGAAGTACAGTTCCCGTGCAGCCCAGTCAAAACTGTTCGCTGCTCTGGCCCCCCAATGGTGGAACAAACTCCCTCACGACGCCAGGACAGCGGAGTCAATCACCACCTTCCGGAGACACCTGAAACCCCACCTCTTTCAGGAATACCTAGGATAGGATAAAGTAATCCTTCTCACCCCCTTAAAAGATTTAGATGCACTATTGTAAAGTGGCTGTTCCACTGGATGTCTTAAGGTGAACGCACCAATTTGTAAGTCGCTCTGGATAAGAGCGTCTGCTAAATGACTTAAATGTAAATGTAAAATGTATAGAACTTGATGAGAAGACAAATAAGTGTAATTCTTCTTTATTTTTTAAATCCTGTTCAAGATCGGGGTGAAATATAAGTAGTGGAGTTGGGTCGACACATGTCTGCGAAGCCACAAGGGTAGGCAACACTTTCCAAATTTGCTTGCCAAGGTTGTGATCGCTTGAACTTTGAGTTCAGATAAGCGTTTTACTGTCAGGAAACGTTGTTTCCGAAATCCACACAACAGCATTTTTCGTATAAATCTACGCAGAAAAAGCTACCGCTGGGCATGAAGAAGTGAGCAGGTACTTTCCATTGATTTATTCATGGAAGGGGTTCCTTCAGATGATTTGGTGTGTGTGTGTGCGCGCGCGCGTGTGTGTGTGTGAGATAGAGAGCTAGGGTGAAATAAAGGTGTCAATCAAATCTATAAAATGGAACTGAAGCTGGTAAGGCGGTGAAGTAGCATTGTTACACATCATGCACTGGACATGGATAGACTATACGTATTTGTATACTTTAGAACAAAATTGACTGATTTACCAACCCTGATCTTGCATAGCCTATGCGGTCCGAAACGCATGCTGCGCAACAATGAGCAGAACGCTAATTTTCATTGGCTGACGCGACAATATAAAGTTCAGCAGTGTCATAACTCGGCGCATACCGCTGGCAGCAAGCTTCATCGAAGGTGTACTGTACAGCATCCCGGCAGAATGCACTGATAACTGACAGAGGATTTTACACGTGTTTTTCTTTCGCATATCAATTTATTGTGTTCGTCAACCAAATCGTATTCACAATGAAGGAAAGGAGACTTACCCAGCCTCTGGTGGCGAGATGTAAACTGGTGTTGGTTGGGGATGTTCAATGCGGAAAAACGGCGATGTTGCAAGTCCTTGCCAAGGATTCCTATCCTGAGGTATGCAATGTCTACAGCTGGCACGTTTGACTGGATTATAATACCCATGTCCTAAATACATGCGGAATAGGCTACATACACATACTATAAAGAGATGACAATAGCAATATAAATGTCATTCTAATTCTACGATAATAACGAATAGAAGTTTAATATTGCATTGTTATCTGGACTTGGAAAGATTGATTGAGTAAACTGGAACGGAAATGCAAATCAGTACAATTCCTCTGAGAACTTCAATATTGAGAGACATTTCCAATTGTGCTTAATTTCAAATGGAGTGTTTAGCACGTAGAGCTCACTCTACAGACTTGTTGGATGCATTTGCAGTTGGTTTTGGCCGTGTTTCAGATGATGTTGTTCCCAATAGAAATGAACGGTGATTAAATAATGTATTGTGTCCTGTTGGAGTCATGAAAGCATTATTCACGATTCATTCATGATTATTTGTAATAATGGTACCATCCACATGAATGTAGAAGTGTTCAGAAACATATTCTATTCTTATTTACAGTGAAAGTGACTCGAAAATCACACAATATATCATTTAATCACCATTCATTTCTATTGGGAAGAACATCATCTGAAACACAACCAAAACAAACTGCAAATGCATCCAAGTTTGTAGAGTCACATGCTTAACGTAGTGCTAGGAATATGGGACCAAATGCTACACTTTAGCCTACTTCAATACGCATACAAGTGAATAGGTCCAAATACAAAGGGGCAGGACTAGATGTATAAAATTATTCCCTTTCTAAACAGTACAACTGTTCAGATGCCTTATTTGGTCAGACAGACAGGACATTAGCCACAGACTGGGATGATCATTATGTGTCAATCTAATACGGCTGATGATTACTGGGGTGACTGTTTCACAATGACTGACCGTACTGTAATGCGTAGCTAATGAACTCGCTCCTTTCTGCATCCACAGACCTATGTTCCAACAGTATTTGAGAACTACACAGCGTGTCTGGAGCTGGAGGAGCAGCGCGTAGAGCTCAGTCTCTGGGACACGTCAGGTGAGCATTACACTCTGCACCCCCCGTGCCCACATCCAATATACCTTAGTCATTGAGGCATGGATTTGAGCACATCCATGTTATAATAAGCCTTAATAACGTCTTATACCAAAGGTTGTAGTATGTCGTGTCTCTCTATACAAGATGCTCTACCTGTGTAGCAGGTTTATGATGCGTGAAATTAAGTTCAAGTCCAAAAGCAGCCATTTGAAATTTGTGTCAACGTTCAAGTTCTCAGACTAATTGTACTGTAAAACCTGACTTGTCATTTCTTTCCAGTTTAACATTTCTTTTCCCACCCGCCCGGAAAACAATGCAATCAGAGAGTTTGCGTAAACAACAGTACGCTAACCAAAAGCCCGTTGGCCATTGTCTCACAGTCTTGTCTATTAGCATCATAGTGTATACTGTATGGTTGTTAGTAGTTTGTTATTATTTACCTTTAAGATGGCGATCTGTACTGTTGTCCTGCTGCTTACCAGAGGTAGTGACGTGGTAGGCTGCTGAGGTCCTGGAAGTTTTCTCAGACAGTGACACAACATTTGAATGCAAAATGACCATTTGTGTGCCTGCCTGTTCTCTGTTTCGGTCTCCTCTCCCTTCGATTTATGTTTAGAAGGCATAGAATGATGCAGGCCTAATTCATTTGACACTACAGGGATCCCATTCCCAGGAGACAAATATATCCCCCTCTCACCACCTACCCCCTTACTAGAAGAATGTCTAATAACCTGTTGGCACCTATAGCGGGCACACCCACACACACACACACACACACAGTGTTGTGGTGACCTACTGACAAGGTAGGATCCTTCTACACCTTCCCAACCAGTTCCATGTTGTTGGATTGGCCAGGGGGTTGCCTCTGCATGAGTGGTGGGAAGAGTGTGTGTGTGTGTGTGTGCGTGCAACAACAATGATAATGGTGATCACAAAGACAAGGTCCTTACCTTTTTCAGTGCGCCGTCTAATGAGTCTGAGCGGCTGACGTCGAACCCAATGTGGAGTAGACGTTGAATTGACGTCTGTGCCCAGTGGAAAGCGTGTACAAAATGCCGTGTATAATAGAAAACATCACAGGATTTCATTCTTTCGCTTGGTCTGTTTCACTTCAAAAGAGATGGACCGAGCTGGATCCTCGTCCACTTCGTAGCGAAAGTCCCGTTACATAATTACCTTTACATTTTTCACACCTTGTTTTAAAGCTCTGCCCAGCTCTTCCCACCATTACTTTTTTCTCACAAAACACTCTGGTCACTTCCATCTATCTGAGCTCTGTATACCATGGTTTTCTCTGATTGTACTATCACTAAAGTTGGTGATTATACATATATCGCTATTATCATGTTTACCGATGGTCTGTGGGGGGAGAGAAAGAGAGAGAGAGAAGGCCTACCTGTTGATGATAAAATTATGAACAGCCATATAATTATTTTCTCTGAGGTTGCTCTTATTCTCATGTTATTTCTCTATTTTCCTTGGCTGGGGTGTGTGAAGAGAGGCAGTGTCCCCTTAGGGTCAGGCTGCTGTCTGTGCTCTGCTGTGGAGTGGGCTGTGTTGCTGTGTAACAGAGTTGCTGTGCCTAACGATTCCCCCCGTGCCGCTCCTCTCTGAGTTCATGGTCAAGCTCTGCGGCAGCCTGTTCTCACTGTCTCTCTCTCTCAATTCAATTCAAGGGCTTTATTGGCATGGGAAACATGTGTTAACATTGCCAAAGCAAGTGAGGTAGACAACATACAAAGTGAATATATAAAGTGAAAAACAACAAAAATTAACAGTAAACATTACACATACAGAAGTTTCAAAACAGTAAAGACATTACAAATGTCATATTATATATATATATATACAATGTACAAATAGTTAAAGGACACAAGATAAAATGAATGAAATATCTCTCTCTCGCAGTGATCGGACTCAAAGTGAGATGCCCCGTTTAGTTCTCTTTCCCGTTGCCTCTCCAGCCTCCATCAACAAGCAACCAGTTTATCGTTAGGTTTTTAGTTTTTAGACTCCTCCTTCTCCCAGTGTTGTGTGTGTTTGTGTGTGAGTCCACGTCCAGGTAGGGGAGGTGCGTGTGGGAGGTGTATCACGGCTTGTATCCTCTCTCAGCTCCAGGACTCAGAGCCATCATCATGTCTGTTTCCCCAGTGTTGCATCACCCTGGGCTCCTCTCTGCCAAATGCTGGCATTGTCACCTACTGGAAAAACAAGTCATATCGCTACTAATCAGTTGCCTCGTTCCTTGCCTCGACACACTTGACTGTCCATACAGTCATTCCCTGTGAACGTCAGACAATTGTCTCCCTCACAGGAGAGCGTTTGTTAGGCTTTTAGTAATGGATTGGATCTGAAGACTGTGTCACGCTGACAGTAGCAGGAGGGGATCCTATATCATCCAAATGCATTTCGCACTACCCATAGAGGCATACGTAGGTCATACATCCACAGGTGAAGCTTTTCTTAATTCATTCTTACCTGGTTGAGTTCGTGTTCAATACGTTTCCGGAGCAGGGAGAGGAAACTGAATCTGTGGCTGGTGTGCGAAGCGACGAGGGAGCACACCAGAGGAAGGACATTCGGTGAAGCATCTGTTTTTAGCCACAGGGACCTCCCTTTGCAACAATAGCATACTAACATACTTTTACACTTCGATGTGTAGGCCCGCAAGCATATACGCACGCACGCACACATGCACACACACACACAACGCTCACAACACACAGATTTTCTTCGCAATTGTCTTCAATTTATAACACGAGAAGCATTTACTTTTTAGTTTAGCGGTCATTGCTAACGACGTTGTGCATACATACAGCATGTGTATTGAATCACGTCAGTGTGTTGCTTCATATATGATACACTCTTAGAACAACAATCTATGAAAGTGTCTCCCTTGACAGAGAGCTCTTTATTTCTTCTATCTGATTTCAATTGGGATTTCTGCACAGACAAAGGGTTCAATATAAACCTTTTGGGTAACGCAGGGGTGCGATTGGGATAGAGTTATAGTGTACAGTCTGCTTGTGTGTTCATGTGATTTATTGGCGAGTTCCTCTACTGAGTGGGAAGGCGTGGGGCTTTAGTGAAATGACTTACTGTAGATCCGAGAGTGAGGGAGGAGGAAAATTGGAGTGTGTGTGTGTGTGCGGAGAATGGTTTGGGTGCAGGGGGGTAGTAAAATAGAGGGTTGGATTCAAGCATTGTCTACCAAGGCTGTTGCCGTAGTTACCAGGGGGGAGTGGGTGGTGTCCGGTGCTGTGTGGGGGGGACTGACTCCTTGTGTTAATAGTCTGAGAGCAGTACTCAAGCATCTTTGTCTGACTGCACCCAGCAGCCATCGTTAGCCTATAGCATCCATGCACCCAGCCCTGGCCTTTACTATAGCATCCCAGCACCCAACCCTGCAATACACCAAGCACTTAACACTCCTCGTTCTTGGTCTTTAGTGGGGATGAAAATTGCCCCAGGGACCTCACGATATGATATTATCATGATACTTAAGTCCCTGTATCCGATGCTTACTGCGATTCTCACAGGTCTATGTGTATTGCAATTGGATACACTGATTTTTATTGAGATTCGATGTTCCAAATATATTGCACACCGTATTGTCTGCTGTAGAGGGACAAGAGAGCCATGAGAAAACGATCAGTCATAAAGTGCTGAAAACAAATTGGCTCCCTATTTAAATACTAGAGTTTTGGTGCAGGTACAACAAACTAGCAGAAAAATAATATTGTCAAAACGATACGATATTTAGTCAAAAATAATATTCCAATAGGTAACTGTATACTGTTCTGGTACGAACCATTCTTATTGCAACTAATGGAGCCTTATTAGTTTGGTACTGTCCTTTTGAAAGCCCTGTGACTAACCCTAGCCGATCTGTTTGACCCTACAGGCTCTCCGTACTACGATAACGTCAGACCCCTGTGCTACAGCGACTCAGACGCTGTGCTCCTCTGTTTCGACATCAGCCGCCCAGACTCATTTGACGGTGCACTGAAAAAGGTGAGGATCTTGTCATTGTGATCGTCGTCATCATCATTGCTGCTGTCAATTTCTTCTTCCTCCTCCTCCTTGTCATCGTCACAATCATCGTGATCATTCTCTCTGTGTACCATGTACATTACAGCTGTGGTTATGATACATTACAACAACCTTATAACAGTCATGTCCTTTTCATTGCAGTGGAAGACAGAGATCCTGGATTTCTGCCCCAGCACACGCATCCTCCTGATAGGCTGTAAAACAGACCTGCGCACGGACGTGTGCACGCTTATGGAGCTGTCCAATCAGAAGCAGACACCCATCTCACATGAGCAAGTGAGTCTTTCTCCCTTTCTCTCTCGCTCTCTCTCTCTCTCTCTCCCCATCTCACTCTTGTTCTTCCCCATCGTGTTGCAGGGGTCCTCCATGGCCAAGCAACTAGGTGCGGAGGCCTACCTGGAGTGTTCAGCCTTCACCTCAGAGAAGAGCATCCACAGTGTGTTCCGTACTGCAGCCCTGGCCTGCATCAACAAGCTGCAGCCCTCCACCAAGCCCAGCCCCGCCCGACGCCTCTCCAAGAGACTCCTTTTCCTGCCCGGCAAGTCTGACCTCCTCTCCTCCACCTTCGGCAAGGACAAGGCCAAGGGCTGCTCCATCATGTGAGGGAAGGGAGTAGAACCCAGACAGTGGTGGCCAGAGAGGCACTCCATTGACCGGTCCAGCGGATAAAGGGGGGTGTGGGGTGGGGAAGGGAAGGGAAAGTAAGGGGGAAGGAAGGGGTTTCTGTTTAATCCCTCTGGTCTCCCCAAACATCCTCCCCACCCCCACTGACGGCCCTCTTTAAAAAAAAGAATGCTACCCCTCCATGGTTTACTCTGTGTAGTCTATACTGGTCTTCTTCATGACCCCCCCCCCCCCCCCCATCCCCCCAAAACACATACACAACAGACCCACGCACACACACAGACACACACCTCACCAGCATACTGTAGGTTAGTGCAGACTTCCTTTTATAATGCCAGTGAGAGCGAAATGATATAAGAAAACATCAATTGTAAACACAGCATCTCACCTCTTTGTAATGTTGATGTGTGTACCATCCATCATCCTTGCCCTAAATTAAACTTGAAAATGTTAACATTAAAATTGGGATCTTTGCTAAAAAGAAAAAAGGATGAGGTGGCCACCTCTACATTCCTGGCAATGAGAGGGAACGGTACCCAGAGTACCCAGTGTGACGCAACCGGGGAGGTTTGAGAGAGTGGGCCTTAAATGAAATTATTTCCATGGCGACCTCTACAGTATTTTTTTTTTTTTTAGGACATTGAATCTGTCAGCAATGAAACAGGGTCTGGAGGAGGGACATGGCAAGCACACCGCTCTTAAAAGAGGTCGTGGGGAGGATAGACTGAGCGAGTCTGAAGGAGTGCTATGTGACTAAACATTCACACGGGCCATTAACAGTAAGACTGGGGACATGCTGTGCTGAGAGCAGAAGAAAAAGAACTGAGGATGAGAGGGAGAGACTTGTTTTTCTTCCTCCTTTAGTCAGCCACTATCTTCTTCATCTCAAGGTGTTTAACTTCAGACGTTGATGGAGTGGGGTGATATTTATACGGCCACTTTTACTGTCCAATAGTCTTTGATATTTGATTTTACCAGAAGGAGAAGAGTCCCCCCTGGTTCCTCTAAGCCTCATTTGGATCATTCTTAAATCCTCTGACCTTGCGTTTTACGTAACACATAAAAGGTCAATCATTCTTCACTATGAGCTTTTAACCGTAGCATTGAAGGAGTCAGGAGCTCACTCACTACGCCTCGAGAAGCTTACCGGTGGCAGGGATAAGCTGATCATGTCATTGTCAACACTGGGTTGAAAGAGAAGTCTCCTTGCTCCATGATTGGTCACCTGAGATGAGACTCTCTGGAGTTGTCATTCTTATAGTGTAGTACAGGATCAAAGCCTTTACAAAGCTGGGTATCTCATTCATACTGTGTGAAGAAGAGCTTAAGAAATGTAAAGGGTCCTGGGTGTGGTAAGGGGTGGGGGTGTGATGGGTTGGGTTGTGCCGAAACAGAACTAACAGGCTGGTCCTGTCTGAAGAAAGTTATTTTTCCATTTTTGTTCTGCTTTGTATTCAAATATTTTAAGTATAAGTTGATTTCATTTTTTTGGTTTTCTTCTCATTTGAAATCTGCTTTCTGCCCAGTCCTTTTTTTAACTGTTTATTGTGCTCTGCTGTTTTTGTTGCTGTTGTACTTACTGACGTCATCTTGTATTAGGAGCTGTCTACGGCTCAGCTAACGGAGGACTTCATGATTTATTTGGACATACAGAACACTGGAATTTAACATGTTGCTTAGCAACAGTGCGAGCAGGGGCAGGCGTGAGCAGGGCTGCGGTGACTGGGATGCAGTTCCTGTCTCTGGGAGAAAAGAAAGATGTCTTGTCAACTGGGCTCCTCACCATTACTTTGTAGCACCAGACAGAGACCACTACTAAGGTGATGGCTGGACATTTCAGTAAGTAGAACACAGCTGAAAAATATCTGAAAAAACTCATTTGAAGCCTCCAGCTCAGTGGCAGGTGTAAGAACAACACAGGGATTTTCAAAAAGCAATGTGAGTGAGTACCTTTCCAAACTGAGTTCCAACCAAAACACTATTTTTTTTAGCAGTGAGTGACGAAGCATGTTGTTGAAACGAAACAAAGCGTTTGGGATATGTAAAATGGCTTGACCTTGGTTTATTAATGAGATACTGTATCGCTCAATGTTGTCAAAAGATAAAAATGACATTTTTAATTTGAACGGACACTTGAGATTTCGGTCCGCCCTTTTTCTGTCGGGATCTGAATAAAGTTTGCTTTTGTTCCATCATACACTCAGATGTTTCCGAGTTTTTGTGGGGTTAAGGTTTGGTGGGCCGTATGGGGGGAAAGCAACATCTATAAGTTGTTTTGAATGTTTATGAGGCATTATAACATGTGATGGTGGTGCCATACGTAACGTGTTATCAGCATAGCATACAGCATGACACTTAAACAAGTAGCTACACCCTCAAAGGCACCGTCACACTCCCTGTGATGAGGAAGACTCTCGGGCACTAGCAGCCCTGTTGGGCTCATCAAGCTCTCATCTTAATTCTGTTGAGGAGTCTTTGGCTAAAATCACGTCCTTGAAGTTAATGAAGATGTTGCAGTAAAACGTGAGCCATAAAGAATAACTTGAGTTAAGAGCCACTCACAAATATAGCTAATTGCCTCTTACCTTTGGGCCTACTGGGGCGGCAGGGTAGCCTAGTGGTTAGAGCGTTGGACTAGTAACCGGAAGGTTGCAATTTCAGACCCCGGAGCTGACAAGGTACAAGTCTGTTGTTCTGCCCCTGAACAGGCAGTTAACCCACTGTTCCTAGGCTGTCATTGAAAATAAGAATTTGTTCTTAACTGACTTGCCTAGTTAAATAAAATAATAATAATAATACTTTGAGATAATGTTAACGGATGATACACGTGCTAGGACTAAGAAGGCTCAGCCTAATAGCACCGGGGCATAAGTGATCACATTTCTGAGGGTGTGTTGTAATTTAGTCCACATTAAATGCCCGATTTGATCATCTTTAACCGAAAAACAACATGAGCACCGGTGACACTGAGAGCTATAATGATATGAATGATCCCCACACTGCACCTTAGAAGGATATCATTTTGGCTATTAGAGCGCGAACAGGGCTATTACGCTAATGCATCACATCCACTTGTAGAGAAACCACTTCAGACACTTCATGCTCTGCTATACTGTGATGGCAGAAACAAGTTGCCCTAAGTAAGATTGCAGCTTCATAGCATTTGTTAAGTAGAAAAGTATATCGATGCATTGTCTTTCAGCTTTACTTTGAGCTATGATGTAGGGTAAATCAAATGCAATCAATCCTTGTGTGTCTTAACCATAACATTAAAGTGGTGTTGGGTCAACTAAGCTTACTTCAAGGTTCTTACACCAAAGGAATGTAGGATAGATAGGGATACAGCTATTTATTGTGTTTTGTCTTCAAAGAAGAGTGACGTGGTTGTTTTATCCCAGGTTCCAGGGTCCAATAGTCTGCGAGCTGTATGTTTGGCCTCTGTGTCTACTGATATTAAATAATATTGAGATTATTTGAAAAATTGAAATGGTGGGAACTAAATGTAACCAAAATGTGTATAGCTCATATGGCCTTGGTGCCACCCCTCCCCAAAAACACGCACACACACACAGGTTCAGTATTTTAGTCATGTAACATTACCCTGTGGTAATGCTCACTGCAGAAGTGACCTATTGGGCAAACCCAGCACTAAAACACATCCAAGCATCTCTGAACTGCCCTGGTCTGTGTCCAACCTCAGTAACTCTCTCTCTCTTTCTCTTTCTCTCTCTCTCATACAGTCACTCTCTCACTCACCCTCGTCTCTCTCTTTCTCTCTCCGTTGCTCCCCCCTCTCACCCTCATCTCTCTCTTTCTCTCTCCGTTGCTCCCTCCTCTCACCCTCGTCTCTCTTTCTCTCTCTGTTGCTCCCTCCTCTCACCCTCTTCACTTAAAGCTGTCCTTCTCCCCCTCTGTATTGATATATTTCCATCTAACGATCTTTGTCCTTCGCTGTGTCTTGGTCTGTGTCCTATTGTCACTCTCTGTGCCATGATGGACACATGGGAGCGGAGGAGAGTTTGTGATTCCTGAGCTCACATAGAAAGACTACCTTATCCTAAGTTGTCTTGGTTGGATAGGATAAAGTAATCCCTCTCACCCCCCTTAAAAGATTTAGATGCACTACTGTTCCACTGGATGTCATAAGGTGAATGCACCAATTTGTAAGTCGCTCTGGATAAGAGCGTCTGCTAAATGACTTAAATGTAAATGTAAATGACACACACACACATCTCGCATACACGTAGACGTACAAACAAACACACATTTCTCCATAATTTCTCCATCTCCTCGACAGAGGGGCAGAGGCACATCTGTCCAGGCTCAGAGAGCATCTGGGCTGGGGTGGTGTCTGTGCTTGTGGGGGTGTCTGAGACACAGGGAAAGCTAGCAGAAAGTGGCCGAGGTGGGAACACACTGCTGTTACCAATCTACAACAGATCTCCTCTTCTGCCAGATCCTGACAATAATCCTTGGATCAGTGGATCAGGGGACAGGTGTTGCATCTCCAGCCGTATGTTGCACACTAGATATACAGTGCATTTGGAAATGATTCAGACCTCTTGACTTTCTCCACATTTTGTTACGTTACAACCTTATTCTAAAATTGATTAAATTGTTTTTTCCCCTCATCAATCTACACACAATACTTCAAAATGACAAAGCAAAAACAGGTTTTTAGAGATTTTTGCAAATCTATTAAATATATATATATTTTTTTACATTTACATGAGTATTCAGACCCTTTACTCGGTGCTTTGTTGAAGCACCTTTGGCAGCGATTACAGCCTCGGGTCTTCTTGAGTATAACGCTACAAGCTTGGCACACCTGTATTTGGGGAGTTTCTCTCATTCCTCTCTGCAGATCCTCTCAAGCTCTGTCAGGTTGGATGGGGAGCGTCACTACACATCTATTTTCAGGTCTCTCCAGAGATGTTTGATTGGGTTCATGTCCGGGCTCTGGCTGGGCCACTCAAAGACATTCAGAGATTTGTCCCAAAGCCACTCCTGCGTTGTCTTGGTTGTGTTCTTAGGGTCGTTGTCCTGTTGGAAGGTGAAACTTCGCCCCCAGTCTGATGTTCTGAGCACTCTGGTTTTCATCAAGGATCTCTCTGTACTTTGCTCCGTTCATCTTTGCCTCAATCCTGACTAAACATTCCCACAGCATGATGCTGCCACCACCATGCTTCACCGTAGGGATGATGCCAGGTTTCCTCCAGACGTGACACTTGGCATTCAGGCCAAAGAGCTCAATCTTGGTTTCATCAGACCAGATAATCTTGTTTCTAATGGTTTGAGAGTCGTTCGGTGCCTTTTGGCAAACTCCAAGTGGGGTGATATGTGCCTTTTTTTGAGGAGTGACTTCCGGCTGGCCACTCTACCATAAAGGCCTGATTGGTGGAGTGTTGCAGAGATGGTTGTCCTTCTGGAAGGTTCTCCCATCAACACATAAGAACTCTAGAGCTCTGTCAGAGTGACCATCAGGTTCTTGGTCACCTCCCTGACCAAGGCCCTTTTCCCCCGATTGCTCAGTTTGGCTGGGAGGCCAGCTCTAGGAAGAGTCTTTGTGGTTCCAAACTTCTTCCATTTAAGAATGATGGCGGCCAATGTGTTCTTGGGGACCGTCAAATGCTGCAGACATTTTTTGGTACCCTTCCCCAGATCTGTCTCGGAGCTCTACGTACAATTCCCTTGACCTCATGGCTGTGTTTTTGCTCTGAAATGCACTGTCAACTGTGGGACCTTGTATAGACAGGTGTGTGCCTTTCCAAATCATGTCCAATCAATTGAATTTACCACAGGTGGACTCCAATCAAGTTGTAGAAACGTCTCAAGGATGATCAATGGAAACAGGATGCACCTGAGCTCAATTTTGAGTCTCATAGCAGAGGGTCTGAATACTTATGTAAATAAGGTATTTCTGTTTCTTTGCGAACATTTCTATAAATCTGTGTGCACCTTGTAGGTTATAGGTTATTGTGTGTAGATTACTGAGGAAGAAAAATATTTAATTCATTTTAGAAGAAGGCTGTAACATAACAAAATGTGTTTTTTTTTTACTCTTTACGTTACAATTGACCTCAGTGCTAATGGGCAGAGTGTTGAAGATAGAACGTTTGTGGTGATTCACTAAATATTTACTATGTCTGTCTGTCTCTTTCTACAGGATATGCAGTACATAGGCCTAGCACTCATTATAATGCATGTACGCACGCACACACAAAGCACACATGCACGCACACACTCTCACACACACAGGGTTGGAAAAAATGCTTAGCATATAGGAGTCCTGGCAAATTAGGCAAACATCTGGCCAGACAGCATGTTCATTTAGCCAGTGAGCTGTGGAAGTTTGCTCCAGGCCATGCATATGGTGAATTGATGAGCTCTTCTGCCATAGACTGCAGCTGTTTAATAAGGCGGACATTTTGTTTTCACAGTTGTTATTGTTGTATAAAATGTTTGGATCCAAATACAGCACCTCTAGTTTGGTGTTGAAGAAGTTCCCAGAACATGCTCCAAATACAACAGGTATTACCTTACTGTGAAATGCTTACTTAGAAGCCATTAACCAACAATGCAGTTCAAGAAATAGAGTTAGGAAGAAAAATAATTGCTCTGGGGTGGCAAGGTAGCCTAGTGGTTAGAGCGTTGGACTAGAAACTGGAAGGTTGCAAGTTCAAACCCCCGAGCTGACAAGGTACAACTCTGTCGTTCTGCCCCTGAACAGGCAGTTAACCCACTGTTCCTAGGCCATCATTGAAAATAAGAATTTGTTCTTAACTGATTCATTTAACTGATTTAGTTAAATAAAGGTAAAACAAATATTTAAAAAAATGCAAAATAAACTAAAGTAAAATTTTGATAAAAAGTAACAGAATAAAAGTACATAGCAATAACGAGTCAATGCACAGGATCCTGGTTGGGATATGTACGTACAGTTTACGTGGGGACGTTGTCCACGTAGTTATTGATGAAGCTGAGGTGAGGTGGTATACTCCTCATTGCCATTGGATGAATCACAGAACATATTCCAGTTTGTGCTAGCAAAACAGTCCTGTAGCGTAGCATCCGCATCATCTGAACACTTCCGTATTGAGCGAGTCACTGGTACTTCCTGCTTTAGTTTTTCCTTGTAAGCAGGAATCAGGTGGATAGAATTATGGTCAGATTTGCCAAATTGAGGGCAAATTTTTCCCTCTAGTTGTACATATGACTTTCTGGTAGAAATGAGGTGAAACGGATTTAATTTTGCCTGCATTATACAGCCACTAGGAACGTTACTTCTGGATGAGCATTTTCTTCTTTGCTTATTGCCTTATACAGCTCGTTGAGTGTGGTCTTAGTGCTAGCATCGGTTTGTGGTGGTAAATAGACAGCTACGAATAATACAGATGAGAACTCTCTTGGTTGATAGTGTGGTCTACAGCTTATCATGAGGTACTCTACCTCAGGCGAGCAATACCTCTAGATTTTTTAAATATTAGACGTTGCATACCAGCAGTTATTGACAAATACACATACACTCCCGCCCCTCGTCTTAACAGACGTAGCTTCTCTGTCCTGCCGATGCGTGGAAAACCCAGCCAGCTCTATATTATCCGTGTCGTCGTTCAGCCATGACATAACATAAGATATTACAGTTTTTAATGTCCCGTTGGTAGGATAGTCTCGACCTTAGATCATGGAGTATGTTTTCCAGTGATTGCACATTGGCCAACAAAACCGATGGTAGTGGCTATTCACTCACTCGCCTCCGAATCCTCACAATTCACCACGACCTTCTCCCTCTGTATCTCCGCCTTTTCTTCATGCAAATGACGGGGATTTGGGCCTGGTCTCCGGAAAGCAGCATATCCTTTGCGCCAGGACTCATTAAAGAATAAAATCTTTGTCCAGTTTGAGGTGTGTAATTGCTGTTCTGATGTCCAGAAGCTATTTTCGGTCATAAGAGACAGTAGCAGAAACTTTATGTACAAAATAAGTTACAAACAATGCGAAATAAACAAATAAAATAGCAGTTGGTTGGAATTTGCATTGTGTTGTTGGATAAGACTCATGAGTACAAAGCCAAACATCATGATGACAAAATATCCTAACATAAATCAACCTGTTTGTTTAAAAAAAAAATCTAGCACATTTCTGAAACGTGTCATCAACATTGGATAAAGGCCCAATCATCATGACCATAAATATGCTATTTATTTTTCTTTTCCCCCAGCCATTGTGAATGGATGCATTGTAAGAAATAGAGCTGTATGACCATGGTCATATATATATACAGTAATATAAAACAAAGGGGTTGGCCGGATGTTTCAGCAACTGGTCTATGAAGTCTTGACAAAGGGCAATTTACTCTTCTTCCACGTGGATGGAAGAGAGAGGCGAAAGTTGGTGGGAGGCGGTGAGGGGTTAGCCGAGGTGGGGGACCTGGCAGGGGGGAATTAGGAGCAAAGAGAGGATGATTTAGGGGAAGAGTTCTGCCCAACTGGTCTGAAATCCTCTTGAGGAGCGATGGTTGTTCAACTATTAGACGGGGAAAATGGCCGATCTGCAGTGATGCTCGTTACCAAATAAGTACATCATCTATCAGACATGGCACCCCGCGTGCACACACACACACATGCACACAACGCCTCTATCAGACACGGCACTGCAACAGCAGGAGGGAGAGACGGGGTGAGGGAGGGGATTCAGGGCTATGCTGCATGATTACTGATGGGCTATCTGCACCCAATGACACACAGACAACACAAAGCCTCCCTCTGCCTCCCTCTGAGCGAGCGGTGCTGCGGCCACTGTGACTGCCATAATTCCTGTCTCGTGGTGTAGAAACGGGGCTCTAAAACACAGGCTCGATAGAGCTAGGAGGGAGGGGCGGCTGTGTTTATTTGTATTTTTGATGTTTGTATGCACGCGTGCAGATCTGTTTCTCTCGACCAATTTAACATCCCCAGTTAATAAGACAGAGGAACACACAGAAGCGTAACCCCCCGCACACTGATTTGGTACCAAACCCCGTATATATAGCCTCGATATTATTATGTTATTGTTGCTTTTTTATTTTTTACTTTAGTTTATTTAGTAAATATTTTTCTTAACTCTTATTTTTCTTAAAACTGCATTGTTGGTAAGGGCTTGTAAGTAAGCATTTCATTGTAAGGTCTACTACACCTGTTGTATTCGGTGCATGTGACAAATATATATATTGATTTGAGAAATAAAGCAGCGCTTCTATGATCACATAGGACTTCATATAAGTGAACCTCAGTCATGACATATATTCCTGTTCGATTTCTCTATCCAGAGCTATTTTGATGTAATGACTTCAGGCAGCCCTGTAGCATCAGTCTGTGCATGGCTGTGTGCTCTGGGGTTCCCAATGAATCACGTCGACTTCCCCAGACAGCATATGCCAGGGCCTTTCTGTTGTCCCCGCACCCGCAGGACATAGCCATATACTGTAAATATGAGCTATATTAAACCAGTTTAGCATACTTAATGTGCTCACAATCAAATCCAACGTGTACCTAATTTATTGTAAAATGTCTACCACTGATAGTATAGCCCTTTCTCTTAATACGACGCTCCTATTATTCAATCAGTCTTCTCTGTCTGGTTTACCATCTATTGCTCATCATCATTTGTATTTTATTTATTGAACCTTTATTTAACTAGGCAAGTCAGTTAAGATCAAATTCTTATTTATAATCAACCTATATGATGGTGATGGTAATTGGAGCAGTGGGATGAGCAATAGTGGTTCTAAGAATGTGTGCTATGGCCTGAACCCTACGTTATTGACGCGTACCCATGTGTTTCTATGTTCAGTCCTATGTGGTTCCTTTTATCTGTTTGTGTGCGTGCGTGCGTGTACATCTGTTCTGTGTATACTACTAAGCAGTTTATCCTGTGTGCTCTGCATATCTCTCATTCCCATGTGTATTTCGATAGAGGTAAGCAGCAGCGGCCCAGTTGGCGCTCACGCATGACTGCACTCTGTTCACGTCTGCTGGAGCGACGTCCTCTTATGTGACTATCAGCCGCCCCTCCCCCCCCCCCCCAGCCAAACCCTCTCCCCCATCTGCCCTACTACAGAGACCCCATAAGTTTACCCATGCTGGCCCCCCTCACCTTGCCATCCTCCCCATCCCCCTGCCTGTCCCAAACCCCCCAGTTTGGCTTGTCCCGTGGGCATGTTCAAAGTGAATGCGCTCATTTAGCTATCTAATTAGACAACGGTGCTTGGCATCGGGGGGGGGCATAAGGAGTTGGGGCTCGGGCGCAGGGCGTTTTGGGGGTTTGGGATGTGGGTAGGGGGTGGGTTGCTGGACGTTTATGTTGTAGGTCTGAGGTGTATAGATATATGGAGGTCAGGTCAAGTTACTGTAGCTCATCTGCTGATTGGAGGTTTTGTTTGGTCTAGTTTGCATTATAGTCTTAATTTTCCTTGAAACAAATAGCACGGCTTATCTTTCCTGCATTCCCTTGACTCAAGACAAGGTTGTGCGTAGGCTGAAACTGATAGATCAGCAATCCACCATTTGTGTGCATTTCAAAGACAAAAAAATTATAATCTGAAACAAGCAAATGATTTTGAAACCAAAATGAACACTAAAGCAACCCTACATCGCCTTATACAAGAAATCACTGACGTCTTCTTTCAAAGCCTATAGTATAGACACACATCCCTGGGCCATTAGGACAGTGTGACGGCGTGTATTACGCAACACTTGCTAAAAGTGCTTCAACTTGCACACTCCTAACGATCATGCAAAATGACCAATGATCTCACATGGCAGAGCTACCAAACCATGTACCTACCATAACAGAGATGAACTAAACTTGCTGGATAAACAAAAGCCAATTAGGTCAGTTAGAATTCCCAATCGCGTTCGAATATTCATGGTAAATCACCTGTGCGCTATTCAGTTCTCATGCCAGTCCTTGTGTTGGCTACTCACTACATTCACTGCAGAATAGGGTACAGTACATAAAGTGCTTCCAGAAAGTATTCACACCCCTTAATTTTTTTTAATGCTACAGCCTGAATTTAAAATGGATTAAATTGAGATGTTTTGGTCAATGGCCGACACACCCTACCCTATAATGTCAAAGTGCCATTTTTTTTCTATACATCTACGTATATATATTTCTATACAAATGAATTAAGAATTAAAAACTGAAATGTCTTGAGTCGGTAAGTATTCAACCCCTGTGTTATGGCAAGCCAAAATAAATAACAAGTCACATAACAAGATGCATGGACTCACTGTATGTGCAATAATAATGCTTAACGTGATTTTTGAATGACTACCTCATCTCTGTACCCAACACATATAATTATCTGTAAGGTCCCTCAGTCAAGTGGTGAATTGCAAACACAGATTCAACCACAAAGACCAGGGAGGTTTTCCAATGCCTCGCAAAGAAGGGCACCCTATTGGTAGATGGGTAAAATAAAATAAATAGCAGACATTGAATATCCCTATTAGCAAAGTTATTAATAATTACAGTTTTTATTACATTTTGGATGGTGTATCAGTACATCCATTCACTGCAAAGATATAAGCTAACTCAGTTGCCGGAGAGGAAGGAAACCCCTCAGGGATTTCACCATGTGCCCGATGGTGACTTTAAAACAGTTACAGAGTTTAATGGCTGTGATAGGAGAAATCTGAGGATGGATCAACAACATTGTAGTTACTCCACAATACTCACCTCATTGACAAGAGTGAAAAGAAGGAAGCCTGAACAGAATAGAAAATATTCCAAAACGTGCATCCTGTTTGCAACAAGGCACTAAAGTAATATTGCAAAAAATGTGGCAAAGCTATACAAAGTCCTGAATAGAAAGTGTTATGTTGGGGGAAAATACAATACAACACACTACTGAGTACCACTCTCCATATTTTCAAGCATAGTGGTGGCTGCATCATGTTATCGGTATGTTTGTAATCATTAAGGACAGGGGGGGGGGATAAAAAAAACGGAATGGAGCTAAACATAGACAAAATCCTAGATGAAAACCTGGTTCAGTCTGTTTTCCACCAGACACTGGGAGATTAATTCACCTTTCAGCAGGACAATAACCTCAAACCCAAGGCCAAATGTCTACTGAAGTTGCATACCAAGAAGACGTTGAATGTTCCTGAGTGGCCGAGTTACAGTTTGGCAAGACCTGAAAGTGGTTGTCTAGCAATGATCAACAAACAATTTGACAAAGCTTAAAGAATTTTGAAAAGAATAATGGGCAAATGTTGCACAATCCAGGTGTGGAAAGCTCTTATAGACTTGCCCAGTTAGACTCACAGCTGTAATAGCTGCCAAAGGTAATTCAAACATGTAATTGACTCAGGGGTTTGAATACTGACCTAATCAAGATATATTAGTGGGTTTTTTTCATGAATCCTTTACAAATGTTAGAATGTTTCTTCCACTTTGTCATTATAGAGTATTTCCTTTAGAACGTTGACTTGAAACGACAATTCAATCCATTTGAATTCCACTTTGTAATACACACAACAAAAAAGTCAACGGGTGTGAATAATTTCTGAAGGCTCTGTGTACTGTAGAACAGACAACTGCAGCTACTCTGTGGTCATTGGATGGGTGTACACCGCACAACAACTGCTCTTCTCTGCTGTTTGAGGACTATTGTGGCCTTTGGAAAGGCTGAGCCCTCTGCCAAGGTGTATGAACTCTGGACATTCCTCTGGGACAGAGGCATTCCTTCCTCACACAGGAGAAGCAGGAGGGAACATCCATCCAGTAAGAGCGCGTCACATCGTATCAGGTCGATGATACACTGTAAATAATATATTATCAAGTAACTGGTTCCACGGCCTCTTTTGTTTAGTCCACTTTTCAGTCAAGTGTTACCTGAACTGAAATAATTGTTGGCCCAAACTTAGCTCCCACTTGCGAAAACGTAGACAAAAATTCAGTCAACTTTAAAATGATGTGTTTGCTCAACTTGTCTCGTATTCAACTAGAAATTATTATTTGTTCATCTTATCTAAAAAAAAAAGGCTGTTGAACTCATAAAACACACACACAATGCTTTTAACATAGAATGTTTTCAACTTACATAAGTTGACATAGATGATTACATTATGCATGTTCATGTATACAGTAATTATTATTCAACTGGGATTTGAACTCACAACCTCTTATGCCACGTTCAAAACCATTGGGAACTTGGAAAAATACCAGGTCAAATCATGACGTCAGTAATCTTCAGATCGAAAGTTTGAGCTCTAGAAGAGACCCGAGTTCCCAAGTTGGAATTCCGAGTTGGATGACCGTTCAAATCGATTTTTCCCAGTCGGAGCTCGTATTTTTCAGAGTTCCCGGTTGTTTTGAACATGGCATTCTGATCTTCCTGCTTTGTCTCAATGGGTGTGTCAATTATCAGTTAATCTGACTATTAGTGATTTCAGCTATTTCTTTTTCTTTTTCTGTAGAGTTGTCTAATGTTGGTGGGGCATATTGGCGCCGCCATGGACCGCGTTGTCCAAACTATGGACCGCTGGGAGAGACAGGGAGTTCCTCCCACGCCTCCACCAGTACAACCAGGGTCTCCATTACTCGCCCTCCCCTTCACCCGGTCCCAGTGAGATTCGTCTCGCCCTTTCCCGGGAGTATGACAGGACGGCTGCACGCTGCCAGGGTTTCCTGTTACAGTTCGACCTCTACCTGGCAACCGTCCACCCGGCTCCTTCAGGTCGTGAGAAGGTGTCCCCCCTCGTCTCGTGCTTCTCTGGGAAAGCCTTGGAGTGGGCCAACGCCGTGTGGGGAAGAAGGAGTGGCGGCACTGGACCATTTTGAGGATTTCACCCGCCGCTTCCGGGCAGTCTTTGACCATCCACCCAGGGGTGAACGTCTCTTCCATCTGAGGCAGGGGACGAGGAGCGCCCAGGAGTTCCCCATGGATTTTCGGACCCTGGCCGCCGACGCAGGATGGAATGATAGGGCCCTGATCGACCACTATCGCTGCAGTTTGTGCGAGGACGTACGTCTGGAGTTGGCCTGCAGGAACACCACCCTCACTTTCGACCAGCTGGTGGACCTGTCCATTCGGCTGGATATCCTGCTGGCCACCCACGGACGTCCAGATCGGGTTCTATTGGTTCCATCCCCCAGCACCGCCACTCTGGTACCCATGGAGCTGGGAGGTGCTGTGCGTAGAGAGACTGGAGGAGGTTCTGGCTCGTGCACCATCTGTGGCCGCAGAGGTCACACTGCCGGTCGGTGCCGGGTTGGTTGTGGATCGAGGCAGCAGGCAGGGCACTCTGGCCTCATCCCAGGTGAGCCGGCACCCTTCTCACCTAGAGCCCTCTGTTGCACACATGTTTTTGTAAGTTTCTTTCCCTGAGATTTCCCCACATTCCCAGCATAAGGCGCTCCTTGATTCAGGCATAAGGCGCTCCTTGATCCACCGCTGGGAATTTTATAGATAGATCGTTCGCCCTTAGTTTAGGGATCCCCATTGTTCCCGTGGTTGTGCCCTTCCCCGTTCATGCCTTAGACAGTCAACCATTAGGCTCAGGGTTGATTAGGGAGGCCACCGCTCCTCTGGGTATGGTGACGCAGGGGGGTCACAAGGAGAGAATTAGTCTCTTCCTCATTGACTCTCCTGCATTTCCCGTGGTACTAGGCCTACCCTGGTTAGGTTGTCATGACCCCACTGTTTCTTGGCAACCGAGGGCTCTCACGGGGTGGTCCCGAGTGTGCTCGGGGAGGTGTTTAGGGGTTTCCGGGTTTCCGTTGGTGCTACTACGGTGGAAAGTCCAGACCAGGTCTCCACCGTGCGCATTCCCCCCTGAATATGCCGATTTGGCTCTCGCCTTCTCCAAAAAGAATGCACCTCAATTACCACCCCATCGACGGGGCGATTGTGCGAGAAATCTCCTGGTAGACGCTGCACTTCCCAGGAGTCACGTGTATCCCCTCTCACAGGTGGAGATGGAGGCTATGGAAACATATGTCTCTGAATCCCTGCGTCAGGGGTACATTCGGTCCTCCACTTCACCTGCGTCCTAGAGTTTATTTTTTGTGAAGAAGAAGGATGGAGGTCTATACCCGTGTATTGACTACCGAGGCCTAAATAAGATCACGGTGAGGTACAGTTACCCGCTACCTCTTATCGCCATGGCGATTGAGTCAATGCACGGAGCACGCTTCTTCACCAAACTAGATCTCAGGAGTGCTTACAACATGGTGCGTATCCGGGAGGGAGACGAGTAGAAGATGGGGATTTCTATGTTTCGGCCTAGTATGGTTCTCAATCAGAGGCAGGTGTTATTAGTTGTCTCTGATTGAGAATCATACTTAGGTAGCCTGGGTTGCACTGTTTGTTTGTGGGTGATTGTCTATGTTGATTGCTTGTTTCAGTACAGTTCTCATTAGCTTCACGGTTGTTATTTCGGTTATTGTTTTTGTATAGTGTTTCAGTGATCAGTGTTTTCTTTATTAAAATTAATGAACACATACCACGCCGAATTTTGGTCCTCCGATCCTTCTCGCCTCTCCTCTTCAGATGAAGAGGAGGACGACCGTGACAAAGACGGCGTTCAGTACGACCTCAGGGCATTATGAGTACCTTGTCATGCTGTACGGGTTGATGAATGCTCCATCAGTCTTCCAAGCCTTTGTAGATGAGATTTTCAGGGACCTGCACGGGCAGGGTATAGTGGTGTATATTGATGACATTCTGATATACTCCGCTGCACACGCCGAGCATGTGTCCTTGGTGCGCAAGGTGCTTGGTCGCCTGTTGAAGCATGACCTGTATGTCAAGGTTGAGAAATGCCTGTTCTTCCAGCAGTCCGTCTCCTTCCTATGGTACCGCATTTCCACCTCGGGGGTGGAGATGGAGAGAGACCTGTATTTCAGTTGTGCGTAATTGGCCGAATCCCACCACGGTAAAGGAAGTGCAGCGGTCCCTAGGGTTTGCCAATTACTACCTGAGGTTAATCTGGGGGTTTGGCCAGGTAACGGCTCCCATTACCTCACTGCTGAATGGGGCCCCGGTGCGTTTGTAGTGGTCGGCTGAGGCGGACACAACTTTTGGTCACCTGAGGGCTCTGTTTACCTCAGCTCCCGTGCTGGCCCATCCGGATTCCTCTTTGGCGTTCATAGTGGAGGTGGACGCGTCCAAGGCTGGGATTGGAGCGGTTCTCTCTCAGCGCTCGGGTACGCCACCGAAGCTCCGCCCCTGTGCCTTCTTCTCGAAGAAGCTCAGCCCAAGGGAGCGAAACTATGACGTGGGGGACCGGGAGCTTTTGACTGTTGTCAAGGCTCTGAAGGTGTGGAGACATTGGCTTGAGGGGGCTAAACACCCTTTTCTCATCTGGACTGACCACCGCAATCTGGAGTACATCCGGGCAGCGAGGAGACTGACCCCTCGCCAAGCAAGGTGGGCCATGTTTTTCACTCGTTTTGTTTTTTCCCTTTCCTACAGACCAGGTTCCCAAAACATGAAAGCAGACGCACTGTCCCGACTGTATGACACAGAGGAGTGGCCAATGGATCCCACTCCCATACTCCTGGCATCCTGCCTGGTGGCGCCGGTAGTGTGGGAGCTGGACGCGGACATTCAGCAGGCGTTACGTGCAGAGCCCACTCCCCTCCAGTGTCCCGCTAAGCGTCTGCTGTCCGTTACCGGTTGATCTATTGGGCCCACACCACCCTCCTCTGGTCATCCTGGGATCGGTCGGACGGTGCGCTGTTTGGTTGGGAAGTACTGGTGGCCTACCTTGGCCAAGGACGTGAGGGTTTATGTTTCCTCCTGCTCGGTGTGCTCCAAGTGTAAGGCTCCTAGGCACCTGCCCAGAGGGAAGCTACACCCCTTACCCGTTCCACAGTGGCCTTGGTCGCACCTGTCAGTGGACTTTCTTAACCCCTCGTTTCATGTGTCTCTCCTCAGGCTGGTGAAGGTTGGCCCGTTCCAAGAGTCTGAGGTACGGGAGGTTCCTTTGCCCCCTCCGGACATCGAGGGGGCCCCGGTGTACTCCGTTCACTCTATCCTGGATTCCAGGCGTCGGGCGATTGGCCTTCAGTACCTCGTGGAGCGGGAGGGGTACCGTCCGGTGGAGGACGTGTTGGACCCTTCAATGCTGCGGGAGTTCCACCGTCACCGTCCAGATCGCCCTGCGCCTCGCCCTCTGGGTCGTCCCCGAGGCCGGCGTTGGGGGGGGGGGGGGGGGGGGGGGTTACTGTCACGACTTTCGCTCATCGAAGTCGGGTCCTCTCCTTGTTCGGGCGGACTCATTTTCCATGTGTTTTGTCTTGTTTATCCTCACACCGGGTTTCAATTCCCTCAATCATTTGTTGTGTATTTAACCCTCTGTTCCCCCATGTCTTTGTGTGGGATTGTTTATTTGTAAGTGCTTGTGAACGTGTTGTTTGGTGCGTGCCGGGTTTTTGTACCCAATTATTCTTGTTATTTTTTGCCTTGGGTTTTATTATTAAACTGCTCCGGCTATTACCAAGTTTTGCCCTCCTGCGTCTGACTTCCCTGCCACTGATTACACACTCCGTACATTAACTGAATTTTTGGCTATGTTTTTATTTTTATGAATAATGACTAAATGAGGTATACATTTAACGTAGAATTATAACTAATAGAATTATATCCTGTCTGGTGAAGAATGTTTGTACATAGGCCAAGAGGAAGTGTTAACAGACAATTTGTGATCACAGTGAAACTAACAACAGGAAAGATGTCTGGTCCACAACCAGGGAGGGGAGAAACCCTTGGGCTTGCAGTAGATTGTGTAACATGTGGTAGTATATGATAAGCAATATGTATGTGTTGGAATGGAATTGAAAAGCAGCTTTGTCATTGTCTGAGAGGAGGAGGGACATTTATGACGAAATGAGAGGTATATAAACCAATGTACATGAAATGATGGGTAGAGCTCTCGGGAATAAACGCTATTGATTAATATTGAGACTGATCTTTGTCTATTTTATGCAAATAAGAACCTTACAAATTCTTAGAAACGGACAAAGTGTTTTGCTTTGTTATAATTGAATTGGTTAATGAACATATAGGAATTGAATTCTTCTCACATCATGTTGGATCTAAGTTTGGGCCAACTAATTGTTTTTAGTTCAGGTAACACTTGGACTGAAAAGTTAAGTAAACCCAAAAAATAACCAGTTACTTAATAACAAGTAATTGAAACCACTCGATTTTTGGTACAGTTTAGAGCATTTGGGGGATTTTGTTGAATTTTCGCTCCATACTTATTATGATTTAGCCAGGAGCAGGAAAAGAACACATGATAACATTACATTTTCTCTCAAATCTGTCTGTCAGGCAATTTATTTTGTGGCAAGAACTGTTGTCATAGCAACAGTAGGATGGCATAAAGTGTGTGTGTGCGTGTGTGCGCACGCGTGTGTGTGCGTGTGTGTGCGTGTGAACAGTTGGCTGAGGTTTTTCCTACACCAAAAATATACACAATCATACCGTTGACCTTGATGTGTCCATACATTCTTTGTGAGAAAATCCTTTGCCTCAAGACATATTTTGTCATTCAATCAACCTTAAAAATCAATTACGTAGCCTGTATTCCATTCCATTTCAAATCAATACAGTGTTTGATAGACAGTGCATTGCTTTGTTTCACACTGTCACTGAAGCTGTGTATGAATCTGAAGATACAGTATTAACCCTGTCTACAGTTGCGCCTCATTTTCCACCTTTTACTTCTCCTCTTTAGTTCACAGATGAGAAAAGACTAAACAAAATACAGAGAAAGAAAGATTCTCATTGACAGCTTCACCTCATATTCATAACAGCATCCACCGTTACTATACAACTGAGTGAATAATCAATGTATTGTTCCCCCCTGTTATATTTCAGTTTCACCCCTGTTTAGCATCAACTTTGATCTGTCTCCATGCTGATATAGTTTTCTCATCCATAGCTGCTCCACACCTCTCTCTCAATGTCCCCCTGGAGCCAAAGGCGGGCCCAGAATAAGAATCAGTTCCTCTCCCGTCTCAGCTCCTGGCGAGGCTGTCTGTCCTTAAACTCTGTGTTTACCTTTGCACAGACTATAGTAGAGATTGAGATATTAATATGACTATTGAGATATGATATGAAGACAGTTACAGTACAGTGACTGATACTCTGACATAAGCTATCCTGCAAACGCCATAAATTCCCTATCACCCAACCATACTTCCGCTGTAGTAGCCTACTGTGCTATGCCTTGTTGTTCCTGTCTACTTGTCTGTGTGCACAAGTGTGTGTCCTCTCGTGGGATGTGGGATTGTGTCCGTGTGTGTCCTCTCGTGGGATGTGGGATTGTGTCCGTGTGTGTCCTCTCGTGGGATGTGGGATTGTGTCCGTGTGTGTCCTCTCGTGGGATGTGGGATTGTGTCCGTGTGTGTCCTCTTGTGGATGTGGGATTGTGTCCGTGTGTGTCCTCTTGTGGATGTGGGATTGTGTCCGTGTGTGTCCTCTTGTGGATGTGGGATTGTGTCTCCAAATGGCAGATAAAGCAAATCCTTTAACCAGATCTTCCAGATACAACAATCCTAAATTTCAGAGAGAGGCATTCTGCTTTGAAAATCTGCAGACTACGGTGCAGAGTCGGTAGAGAGTGGAGCATATAACACACGTGGCTCATAGTGGAATAGGGAGAGGCGGGCCCAGGAATCTAGTGGCGGCTGCAAGGGACTGTACAGAGGGGGTAAAGGGGAACAATAAGGACAGATGGGGGAAAGGTGAGGGGCAGCCGGGCAGGAATTGGTTCTGAGAGAAACACCTGTGATTCAATGACTGGAACGTGATTGATAGTCTCTACATGAATAGATGGCTGACTAAATCACACCTGGCTAAATGAAACTGGGTGTCTCTTTTCCCCTTTCCCTCCATCTCTCGATCACCTAACTGTTTCGTGATACTGCAGATGAATGCGAAGGCCCTTCTCAATAATAGGCAATATACACAGTTAGGGGAAATTTTCGATGTTGCATGGTGGATTTCCTTTCCTTTTAATGTTATACTAAAGTCATAGTGAAATATCAAATCAAATGTGAGTATAGAAGTGGAATGCCACAAATTAATTTCAACCAATGTAAGCCTAATGGATTGATAGAATGTTTCCGTTCTCTTCTCCGGAACATTGTAATAAGATAACTCTAATGGAGTGTTCCTCTCTCAATGGAAGGGAAACACAGATTATTAAACCATTATCAACATCCATCATCTAAGAATAAAATTACCACCATTTATATAAGTAGAAGCATTATTAGAATGCAGTCTTCCTTTCAGTTGTCCGACGGGCTCTGATTAAATTCCAATTTGCTAAAGATTCCTCAATACTCGAAGATTCCATGTACTGTTTGTTCCATTTAGACGGGGGACCAGGGATTAACAAGTAAACTAGGTTCCAAACAAATAAAAGAAAGAATGCAAACATAATTTGCTACAATACATGTAACTCATGAGAACATTCTGCAGGATGCATCTCATAATATAAGGACTCTTCTCTTGTTTATTGCATAAACTTGGGGATCTTCAATGAATAAATGTGTGGAACAGTCTCTTTATATCTCGCCTACTGTATCCATAGGCTGTATTACGTTGTTTACATAGGCTACTACATCATTGACTCGACTATCTATCAGAGCGTAGCAGATTTGCTTCTCGTTTGTTGAAAACACATAAGCAAGTTTGCGCCACCTTGCGTTTCAAACGTGCATAACAGCTCAACGAATTACCACGCAGGCATTTAGGTATCCTTGTTCTAAACAATGTGGGCCCTAACCTTGTTCCGGTGTTTCTTGGGAAATGTAGGGAAATGGTTTTAACACCATGCTGAACCTACACTGTGCAACGCCTTTGTAAACCACAATTACCAGACTCAGAATCCGCTGTTCTTTTCATTTGTGGCGTCGTGCAACATGGCGGCTTGGTAAAACGAAGATAGTTCGTAAGCATCTTGTTTTTAAGAGACCATGGTTCGTATTTGAAGTTATATACATGCATTTTACCTACTTATGTTATGCTGTAAAACCTTACAGTTGCAGTGTTTATAAATAACGTTTGGACTTTAATCCATGAAACGTGTTATTTTTCTATAATCTGTCCCCCAGTCGTTAACGAGCTTGCTTGCTAGCTAGTATTTAAAGTTAGCTATCTAGCTACGTAACGTTAGGAAGTTAAAGATAAAATCCACTAAATCGCTTTTTTTTCTTCTTTAGCCCAGCGTTGATACTGTCCCAGAATGTTTTGCATGTCAAGCAGTCAGGTTTTTAATTCCGCGTTCAAAACAACTGGGAACTCGGAAAAAAACGAGCTCTGACTGGGGTAAAAATCGATTTGAATGGTCATCCAACTCAGAATTCCAACTCAGAAACTCGGGCTTCTTTGTAGAACATCGGCTTTCTGACCTGAAGATCACTGACGTAATGATTTAACCTCGTGTTATTCCGAGTTCCCAGTTGTTTTGAACGTGGCATTTCGACAACAGAACTCTAGGGGGGACCTCAGACTGGTAAAAATCAATTTGAATGGTCATCCAACTCAGAATTCCATCTGGGAACTCGGGCCTCCGAGAATGCTGACTTTCTGACCTAAAGATCGCTGACGTCGTGATTTGACCTTGTAATTTTCAGAGTTCCCAGTTGTCTTGCATGCACCATAAGATATAGGATTTTCAAGAAGCAAATGCCGCGTTCAAAACAACTGGGAACTCAGAGGTCAAATAATTACGTCAGTGATCTAAAGGTCAGTAAGACAGCTCTAGAAAGAGACCCAAGATGGAATTCTGAGTTGGATGACCGTTACAATCGCGTTTCCCCTGTCGGAGCTCGTTTCCCCCCCCTCAATTCCCAGTTGTTTTGAATGCACTGAAGTCTGAGATTTCAGAGTCCTGAGCTCTCAAGTTGTTTAAATGCAGCAAAAGTGTCACTTCCATTTTGTATCATCATGATGATGTGGAAGTGACACAGGTGGTGCTTTCAAGGCAACTGGTGCTGTGTTCAAACTGGGAACTTGGACATTTCTGACCTGAAGATCACTAAGGTCATGATTTAACCAATTTTTTCAGAGTTCCCAGTTGTATTGAACACAGCATGGGCACTCTGGGGAAGAAAAAAAAACTTCAGGTCGGAAAGTACGAGCTCTAAAAAGATGTCTACTTTTCCGACTTGGGATTCTAAGTAGAATGACTGTTCAAAACTGTTTTTCCCAGTCAAAGTTTTTTTTTTTCCCCCTGAGTTCCCAGTTGTCTTGAAACACACTGAAGGTGGAAGTCAGAGAGCTCAGTTGTTTGGAACTCCGTATTTGCTTCTTGGAAGTCCAATATCTTGAAAACTTGACGGCTGACACGCAAAACATTTGGTACTGCATTAACAATGGACTAATGAAGAAAAAAAATAACAAAAGATTGTTTTTGAGTCTTGCAAAAAATAATCATGATGATAATATCATACTTGCTAGTTACCTCAGTAGCTACCTAGGTAGATAATTACCTGACATTTAGCTAGTTCACTAACCAACCACCAACTCATTAGAGAGCTAGCTAGATAGTTATTGAGCGTGCAATTATTTATTCCAACCCAGCACTAAAACACTTGAGTCAAATTATCGTTGTCTTTTTTTTGTGATTAGCTAGTTGATAGGATGATGGTTACACCATTAAGTGTTGTCTCCATTTATCGATTTCATGTACAATCAGAACTTAATAGTGGGGGTTGGGGACGTAATACACTGAGACGATGGTAACGTGGACTTGACGACCTACAACTCGAAGCTATATTCATTCTGTCCTCACAGATGGCTGGTGATCCAACCGACAAGAACAATGCAGCAGAGACCTCAGTAGTCAAGGATAAGGATCGGGAGCGGAAACGCAGTCGCTCACGAGAGCGTGAACGCAAAGGATCCCCGTCCAAGGACCGGAAACCTCGCCAACGCTCTCGTGAACGCAACCGATCCAAATCCGCAGAAAGGTTTGAATGACGCATAATTATTGGTCGTGGGTGAATGAGAACAACCTGCCAGAATGGTTTCAACCTTTCGGGTGCATTAAGTACAGCTTCCCTACAGATTGAAATGCACTGCTGCCATAATCAGGGCAGCGAGGAATCCAGGGATGGACGATGCTGCTGTACCTTTAATATTCCCATTCTCTAAAACAGTGTTTTCCAGCCCTGGTCCTGGCCAAACACTTCATTCAGCTCATTGAGGGCTTGATGATTAGTTGACAAGTTGAGTCAGGTGTGCTTGTCCAGGGTTACAATAAAAAATGTGTACTGTTGGTGGTACTTCAGGACCAGGGTTTGGAAACGCTGTATTTAAACAGCCTTTTTTGTCCTCGTGCTAGGTAGCAGAAGCCACAGCAGCCATTTTTGAATTTTATTTAGACATTTCCACAGCGCAACGAAGTAGTCCATTCTGAGCCTGATTGGCTGACTATCCTTTGTTGTTCAATGCGATGTTCTAAGTGCCGTTCCAAAAGGGTTGGTGTGGCTTCTGCTACCTAGCATGAAAACCAAAAAGGCTGTTTAAATAAAAAAGGAGCAGTATTTCAATCTTCTCGATTTATCAGTTTGTATAAATGGGAATATTAAGAGTACAGCGACATCTTCCATCCCTGGAGTGAGGTACGTTTTTCATGCAGCGGTGCGTATCGACCTGTAGGGAAGATGTGCGACCGACTGATCGAAACTATTCTGGCTAGGTGAACCACGCCTGCTATCTGACTCGGTCTTTCCACTGTATTTGAAAGGTGTCCTGTGTTAAGTTCATGTTTTAAGTATCTCTATATTTCTGTTATTACGGGGCTATCACTCTGTTATTAGTGCGCCTGCGCAGCAGTCTCGTTGATGAACCTGGCCTGAGTGCAATGGCAGCCATGTAGTGCGCTAATACGTTTTAGTAAATGTTAAACTGGAACCTTGTTCTTGTCATTTCAAGTCAACTTCCAGTGGGTTTATCGCAGGTTGGTAATATTTCTATGTCTCTGACCTTTCCTTCCCCCTCCAGAGATCGCCGTCTGAAGGACAAGGAGAGAGAAAAGGAGCACGACCGGGACAAGAACAGAGAGAGGGGTCGCAAGGACCGCGATAAGGACGGTCACCGCAGAGACAAAGACATCAGCAAGAAATCCAGGTCTGTAGGCTTGAATCAGGCTGGTGTTTTTAGTCACCGGGTGACTATTCGGTGCCGGCTTGAGCCGAATAACAAGATCAAGGTGTCCTATTGATATGGTTCCATCCAGAGGCGTTATAAAGATCTGATGGTTCTCAGCAGAATGTTTATCTGGAGCACTCCCACGTTGTGCCGTTCAGGAACTGAGTGTGAGCTATGCGTCTTTAAAACATCACGCAATATGCAGAGACATTTTCAAATCGTTTTCCGCTACCTTTTCAACTTGAGTGGTTACTTCTCCTTACAGAAGCGTCTCCCCCAAGTCCAAGGACAGGATAAAGAGGGAGAAGGATTTGAAGAAAGAGGAGGATGAGGAAGATGAGAAAAAGAAGAAAAGCAAGGTAAGACCAGGGAGTGGTCTCGCTATTCTCCCAAGCCCAGCTAACTACCACGTTGTGATGTACCTCGAGTTGCATTGTGTTTCATAATGAGTATTTCTCTGCATCTCTCTTAGGTCCAGCCACTGTCTCTAGAGGAACTTCTAGCCAAGAAGAAGGCCGAGGAGGAGGCGGAGGCAAAGGTGAGACCTTAACAGTGCTCGTTTGAGAGTCAATCTGTTGGGTGTTGCAGTGAGGAGCGAGATGGGAGTGTACGAATTAAGAATGTTAAGCTAAGTTTCTCCTCATGATTTTGAATGCCTTTCTCTCTCAGCCCAAGTTCCTGTCCAAGGCAGAGCGCGAGGCGGAGGCTCTGAAAAGGAGGCAGCAGCAGACTGAGGAGAGGAAGAAGACTATCGATGAGGACAGGAAGAAGAGGAGGATGTTCCAGGACATCGGGAGGAAGATGATGGGTGAGTAGGAGGGGCTTGGGGTTAGTCGGGAGGAAGATGGTGGGTGAGTAGGAGGGGCTTGGGGTTAGTCGGGAGGAAGATGGTGGGTGAGTTGGAGGGGTTTGGGGTGTTGTAACTTTTAATGGGTTACAGAGTTAATGTTTACAGTCAATTAATTGAGCTGAATCTAAAGATATTTTCTTTACAGTTATTTACATATGTAATTGTATTAGAATTTGTGTGATGGAGATTGAGAGAACTACATTCATATTTATGTTGTATTGGTTAGTATTGGATTACGCTATTAACTTTAAGTACCAGAATGCCTTGCGACAGGTAGTAGAAAAATAAAGAACGTGCCAGTTATGTACAAGTGACAAATGATTATCCTGACTGTCGCTAGCAACTTTCTTTTATTGTTTGTAGAATCTAAAGTTATTAAATGTAACGTGAACGAGTATTGTTACTAAAAGAAGCTTTCACTTCACAACTCGACGTCCCCAGTCATTACTTTGAAGATAGTTATTCTATGTGGGGTTAGTCAGGTCGCAATATTCTGAATGTCGCTGATAGAAATGTCTTCTAAAGAACTTAACTGATTCCCTATTCTACACGACAGAGAAGCACGTCTGTTCTACATCATGTGTTTCTATCTAAACGTTCAGTAACGTTGCACCCCACTGAACATGACCTAGGTTTCTGGAAGTTGGGTATCTAACTGTTAGACCTCTGGTTCGGTCTCTGACGGTGCTTGGAGTTAGGATGTAAGTTGTTTTAACAGTTCCATTGAAAATACTGTTGGCTCACAAAGTGTATATCTGTCCGTGTCCCAGAGGACCCCCAGGAGAGGGACAGACGAGAACGGAGAGAGCGGATGGAGCGGGAGAACAACGGGGACCAAGCGGATGATGGAAGACAGAAGATCAGAGAGGAGAAGGATAAGGGCAAGGAGCTCCAGGCCATCAAGGTATGTCTGGAGATTGAGGTTCTGCCATGGGCCGGTTTCAGGAAAACAGGCTCATTTCTGGGTTGTATTCATTCATTAATTCATTCATGGATACCGTAGCAAAACATAGCTACATTTTTTGCAACAGAAAATGGAAACAATGTTTCTTATTGGACAACGTGATGTCGTCCCTGCCTGTTTGAATCTGTCGTCTTGTGTTTGGTGCCTAGTGATTATGACCCTGGACTAAAAACATGTTCACTGGAGATTCTCAGATGAATTTGTTATTTTTTTGTCAAATCAAACTTTCTCATGCGCCGAATACAACAAGTGTAGACTTTACTGTGAAATGCTTACTTACAAGCCCTTAACCAACAGTGCAGTTCAAGAAGGAGAAAATACTTACCAAGTAGACTAAAATAAAAAGTAATAATAAAAAGTAACACAATAACGAGGCTATATACAGGGTGCACCGGTACCGAGTCAGTGTGCGGTGGTACAGGCTAGGAGGAGTGAGCTTTGAAATGATTGGTTGAACTAAGTGTTTGAGCCGGTGTACTGTGCCGTCTCTGTCCAATCAGGAGCGTTACCTGGGCGGGACTAAGAAGCGCCGGCGGACACGTCACCTGAACGACAGGAAGTTTGTCTTCGAGTGGGATGCCTCTGAAGACACGTCTACCGACTACAACCCCATGTGAGTTTGCATATGAACGCTGGGATGATGAATTCAGTTTCACCAACAAGATGTGTCCGAATTAGAGGCCTTCACGGGTCCAACAGAGACGAAATGCGGAGTCATTTGTTATAGGCTGTTTGTAAGGACACGTAACTGGCTAATTTGGTCAATGACACTTGTTTATTTATGGAGCTGGCAGCGTTTGGCTGGAGGTTTCTCTCTCGCTCTCTCTCTCACCGGTTCTGAACGCGTCTCCCAGATCCGAAACATGTACAGGTCTGTTTTTCCACGGTCCTTTTCAGAACGGGTTTGACAGGGCAGTCAGAACCGTTCTGAAAAGGACCGTGGGAAAACAGGCCCGTGATCTGAGAGACGTGTTCCGATCCGAGAGAGCGACGCATATCGCTAACCTTTAACAACTTTGCTCCTTCAATAGACATTTGTCTCTCTCCTATGCCGCCTGCTCTCTTCCCACCTAATATCCCGCTCTGCCTCTGTCTCTCAGTTATAAGGAGAAGCACCAGGTCCAGCTGTATGGCCGGGGCTTCATCGCTGGGATCGACCTCAAGCAACAGAAGAAAGACCAGTCCCATTTCTACGTGGACATGATGGAGACGAGACGTACACTGGAGGAGAAGGAGCAGGAGGAGTGAGTCACGCGCACACAAACACACCTGACAAACTAACACGCCCGCTACAAAGCATTGGAATCGATGCCTTTGAAACGGCTTCAAACGGGTAATTGCCGTCCACTAACCTCTGCGCCGTCCCCTTCCCGCTCCTCAGGGTGCGACTGAAGAAGGTTCATAAGAAGGAGGCCAAGCAGCGTTGGGATGACAGGCACTGGTCGCAGAAGAAGCTGGAGGAGATGGCGGACAGGGACTGGCGTATCTTCAGGGAGGATTACAGTATCACCACCAAGGGTGGCAAGATCCCCCACCCCATCAGGAACTGGAAGGAGTACAACCTGCCCCCACACATCGTGGAGGTCATCGACAACTGTGGCTACAAGGTCAGCTGTGAGGACTTGGCATGCACACGCCACCTTTGGGCCTTTCCCCTGATCCAGCGCTGAAGCCGTTACTTGCTGCATAAAAAATGGCCTCTTTGTTTCCCTTGTTGTCCAGGATCCAACGCCTATCCAGAGACAAGCCATCCCCATTGGCTTACAGAACCGCGACATCATCGGCGTGGCTGAGACGGGTAGCGGTAAAACGGCTGCCTTCCTCATCCCCCTATTGGTCTGGATCACAACCCTGCCTAAGGATGAAAGGTGAGGTGTCGCCTCCCCAACCAGAGGGTTACCCCTCAAACTACTCTCCCAAGAGTTGCATGTCCTTCATTCAAAGCACACATCCTTCTCACCCCCCTCTTTCCCCTGTCCCTGTAGGATTGAGGACTCGGACCAGGGTCCGTATGCAGTGATCCTGGCCCCCACCCGTGAGCTGGCGCAACAGATCGAGGAGGAGACCCTTAAGTTTGGGAAACCTCTGGGCATCCGCACCGTGGCTGTCATTGGAGGTATCTCCAGGGAGGACCAGGGATTCCGCCTCCGGATGGGCTGCGAGGTCAGACACTAGAAAACAACACAAACACACATTTTTGCACACACAACCATGCAGATTCACACGCACAAATTATTATTGCCCATATTAAGATGCGTGCTTGTGAGGTCTGAGTAAACGCGTGTGTTTCCAGATAGTGATAGCCACCCCAGGTCGTCTGATAGACGTGTTGGAGAACAGATACCTGGTCCTGGGCCGCTGTACCTACGTGGTACTGGATGAGGCTGACCGCATGATAGACATGGGCTTCGAGCCTGACGTCCAGAAGATCCTGGAGTACATCCCTGTGACCAATCAGAAACCAGACACGGACGAAGCAGAGGACCCCGAGAAAATGAAGATGAACTTCGAGATGGGAAAACACAAGTACAGACAGGTGAGAGATTGTTAAAGCCGTAGCAGATAAACACACACTGAAGAAAATCTTTTTTTTTTTATAGCTAGCTGTACAATTTAAGAAGAGAATTCTCTTTCCCCTGTCTTTCCTCCTTCCATCCGTCTCTCTCCTTCTCGCTCTGTTTCTCAGACGGTCATGTTCACAGCTACCATGCCCGCGGCGGTAGAGCGGTTGGCCCGTAACTACCTGCGTCGTCCGGCCGTGGTGTACATCGGTTCAGCTGGTAAACCCCACGAGAGAGTGGAACAGAAGGTCCTGCTCATGGGAGAGGGAGAGAAGAGGTAACAGACTCGAGAGACACACACATCACTTCTATCCCTGAAGCTGTAGCTAATGCCGAGTCTCCCTTGTTGTCTCGTCTTCCAGGAAGAGGCTGCTGGATGTTTTGGCGCGCGGGTTCGAGCCGCCCATCATCATCTTCGTCAACCAGAAGAAGGGTGTCGACGTGCTGGCCAAGTCTCTGGAGAAGATGGGGGTGAGACCTCATACTTTCTAATACCTGAGCTGTGCTGTTTTGTTTTTCCGGTACAATGTAACGACTGGAATAGCTCCAAAAGTGCAAACGCAGTGCTAAATCAAGGGCACCTCAAATACATCTATTTTGACCTTTTGGCATCATTTCACCACTACTATGGCTACGCTAGGAACCAGGAGGTTGATAATGGTTCTCTCTCTAATGATGTTTCTCTTTCTCTCCCTCTCACCTGGTCTCTTTCAGTACAATGCTTGCACGTTGCACGGTGGCAAGGGCCAGGAGCAGAGAGAGTTTGCTCTGTCCAACCTGAAGGCTGGAGCCAAGGACATCCTGGTGGCCACCGACGTGGCTGGGAGAGGTATCGACATCCACGACGTCTCCATGGTGCTCAACTACGACATGGCCAAGAACATCGAGGGTAAGACCATGACCTTTGACCCTGGGGTCTCTCGAGCTGGGCGACGTGGAGAAAAATCCATATCGCGATCAAATCCCCGAATTGATGCGATGATGATGATAAATAGAACGATATGTTTATAACATTAATGTGCACCACAGTTGCACTACTAGTTTGATGGTTGTAGCCATCAATTTGCCCATTTAACAATCACATTTCTCTAGTGTAGGCTACTTGTAATAAACGATTTTAGTGAAATGGCTGCGATAAGTGATCGGTATGGTCAGTGTCGATCATTTTCAGTTTTATCGTTCCAGCTCTAGGTCACTCGCCTGTCTGTTGGATTTTGTTACGTCATAGAGACTTTATACTGCCTTCCATATTTGTAGACCGGGGTTAAAGTTCTCCGTCACAGCGGCGTATGGAGTATCTATTCCTCCATCAGTTAAAATATATATATAATATATAAAGAATATCATTTAGAGTCGACTTTGCAAGTTCGCTGTCTTGAGCCTCCAGAGTGCCAGAGAGGACAAATGGAGCACATCTTCACGGCAGTTATGCTTGACAGCGAAGAAAAGTGCTCGTGTCCAGCTCAAACCATTCCAAAAAACATGACCCATATTACCGGAGCGACCTCTCCTTTATATCGCGGAATCACACGCACTTTCTATAATTTCACAAACCGTGAAAGTAATCCCGGGCGTCTACTTATTGGTTTGATCACAAACAACCTTGTTCAGTCATGCTACCTAGCTATATAATAGGCTGGTAACTTGAGAGTACTTGCGTGTAGTCCAATAGGGTGAGCACAAGGAAGAAAGGAAAAACGGCTGCTGCTCATGAGATTGATGTCAGCCTAACCGTATTAAAAATCAACCTCTTTCTGGTGCTCCTTCAATTCTGTTTGGTGCCTAGTGTTTTTAAAGTTGGGCGCAGTGTGTGTGTGTGTGTGGAAGAGTAAAGGTTTCTTGCAGTGTTTTCCCCTAATTGACACAATAGCATGCAGATCGTTAAGCATGTATATTCTGCAAGGTTAACTTGGTCCCAGACAGTCGATCTGAGATTGACTTAAGTTTCAGTCGTGGATTTAGTTTTTAATGCTTTAACTGCTGTGTCGATCTTTTTGTCTTACTACTTATTGTGACGTTGGCCCTTCGCCCTCCCCTCCAGACTACATCCATCGTATCGGTCGTACGGGTCGCGCTGGGAAGAGCGGCGTGGCGCTGACCTTCCTCACCAAGGAGGACTCGTCAGTGTTCTACGACCTGAAGCAGGCCTTCCTGGAGAGCCCCGTGTCCACCTGCCCCCCCGAGCTGTCCAACCACCCCGACGCCCAGCACAAGCCTGGTACCATTCTCACCAAGAAGAGACGCGAGGAGACCATCTTCGCCTGACGTGCCAGATCACGTTAAAGGGTTACGCCACCCTAGGACCTGCCACCACACACACTGGGTTTTCACTCGTTTTAATCATCTGTTTTTGCAGTCTCTCAACACCTACGGTATCCCCCCTCCTTCCTTCCTGTGTCTTCTGTTCTTTTCTCATTTTCTTTCTCTTTCTCAGTCTTGCCACTCTCTTCAGTCCTCCTTTCTCATTCCTCCATTGTTATGCTTCCCCTTCTCTAGCCCGGCTACTGTACGAAATGTTAGGCTGATGGAAGGGCCTGGGGGTTCATATTCTGGTTTTGGAAAAGGTTTTGGTTTTTGCTACAGGAGAATAGAGGGCCTCTTGGTCTGTGTGGGGAAGGGACGTTAATGGAAGGTCATGTGAGCGCCAAACCTACACTTATTTCAAAGAGCCCCTGTAACAACACACAAGCGCTCCCAAAAGGCCAAGACCGAAATGTTGTAGTGTGATTGTGTATTATTATTTTTAAAATTGGAGTTAGCCCTGTTGTGACAAGTTTTAAAGTTGTGTAAAAAGACCAATACATTGAATACCTTTTGTCTCCCAGAGAAACATGGTAGATGTGGTGTTTTTTCTTTCATCAGTCAGCTGGTTATGATGAGTATTTTGGAATGTGATGTTTGCTACGTTGAATTCTATGAAGTGAATAAAACCCAACTTTTGACTGACACCGTTTTTAAAATAAGTCTTTCATAAACTGATCTCACCAGAAGCCCTACAAAGGTTCTCGTCAATCCAGTCCAGGGAATTGATATCAAAGATTGCTGTCCTAAGAACTACAACGTTCAAGAAAGCACATGACAATGGCAGCATTAAAAGTACATAAAATGTCATGTTTATTTTACTTAGTTTTATTTTACTTAGCATTTTTACTAATATATTCTTAAATAGAAAGCATTCTATACAGCGACAGGCAGGAAAGGAGCGTCGGGTCACGCTAGCACACTGTGATTGAGTCCGGTGAATAGATAATACATGGTTATAATTTAGTGCAGTTATTGCATTACAAAGCAACCATCAAAAAAACAAAATTAGTGCAATGGGTTTTTCTTCTACTTACACAAAAAAAGAGGAAGTTCAGAAGGGTTAAGGCGTTTTTAACTCTTTCAATGTTAGGCTTTGTATTGCATACAGAATATAAGACAGGAAACTAAACTATAACCCTTGTATAAATTGTGCTTCATAAATCGAAAGACCTTTTCATTGTCAATTACTACATTGGTCCGCTTTGAAAGTCACATTCCTCCAAAAGTACAGTGAAAATCTCTTAAGTGAGCGAAGACTTGCAAGGCTGCATTTAGCAAGTCGCTCAATCCCTCTCTCTCTCTGATAGGTCGTCGAGGAACGGGTGGGAATAAATAGTTTCAGAGCCAATCCAAACTGTGCTCAATAGAACACACATTATAAAGTAAAACATTTTGTGCAATTAACAAAAAAATCTGCCTTTTTGTTTGTATCGTTAAGAGAGAGAATTCTGGGGGAAGAAAATACTCAACAGTTTTCCGTTTCTAGTGAATACAAGTGTCGGCACCTGTACCCACACTTCTCCTTATTCATTAATGTTGTAATTTTAATCTATGTTTCATTATTCTCCGTTATAGTCAGGTTACTCCATATTTGAGATGCAATTCTGCTTTTTAAATGGTTAATTAATTGTGGTTCATTTGTAACTCAGAGGAGTGACTGCCTTTTTACAAACAGAATCGTCGACAAGAATATTACTAAGAAATAACGAGGAGAATCAGAATCGATGCATTAAAAGTGTAGAAGAACTGCAAAAAGAAACAATCGGGTTTCATGCAACACTTGCATAGAATTATTTTCTTATTTTTTTTCAATCATGCTGTGATTTTTCAAATAATACAGAACACTATAAAGTTGCCTATTAGACATGGAAGCAGTAGACCAGTTAGTCCCCAGACTTGGTCCGCAGGACCCTGTTCATGCAGATCTTTGTTCCACAATATGCCCAACTGATCGGTTCATAGACTAACCATGCAGGTATATGGTATCATGTCACAGTTGCTATAGCTGTGAGTCCTTTCGAAATCCAGGAGACCACATCACAAGTTCCCCACCTAATTAGCCAATGAATGTAGTGATCAGTTGAGCACGAATAAGTGATTGTTTGGATCAAAAACCTTCCGATATAGGTAGACTTGTGGATCTGCTTCGTGAGGTTGACAGTAAAACTGCAGTACACATACAGTATAGAGACAGTTGAAACAAAGGGGTTCAGAGGAGATGCTATGTGCTGAATGTGTCTAACACTTCCAAACAGCCTGAATAGGTTGTGCTTGGTATATGAAGTGCTCTCTCTCTCTTTTGCCTGGTGTTTGGAGACTCATATAAGTGAGTGTGAAAGGGACGTTGTGCGGATGCTACAATAAAAAATGTGCTCCACAACTGGAGGACAATCAGAGGAAGGAGTGAGATCAGCCCACCACTAGGGGCAGCTGGAGTCGTAAAAAAGGCATGCGATATTGCATTATTTTGATGCCTGAATTTGTGTGTGTGTGTCTGCTTGCATGTGCCTCTGTGTGCCACAGGAAGTTGGTGGCACCTTAATGTTTCCATGTGTTTGATGCCATTCCATGTGCTCCTTTCCAGCCATTATTATGAGCCGTCCTCCCCTCAGCAGCCTCCACGGTTGTTTGCTTGTCTGTGTGTGTGTGTGTTAAGAGTAATATTGATTTGTTACATTCCCTTCATAACTCATGGTGATATTCTGTGTGATATGTGTAATGACAGAAACAAGATATGTGAATATACTGCAGCTTTACGGCACTAACATACAGATCACCGTATCGAGGCCTGCGTACCTGTGCCTCTCCCAAAACATTCAGCATCTTCTCAGTAAAAACTATCTGAACTGAAATCAGGAAGAAGTCCATACTGACAAAATTAAATAAACCCCAAAATATAAATACTTATAACAGCCTGGTCTCATAGACTAGACATAACATAGTCAATGTAAATGCAGGACACTCAAATTAGTATGTTATGTTTGGTATGGTTACATAAGACAGAAGGTTACTAAAGGCAAAAAACGATGAGTGATTGAGCAGAGTGGATGAGTGGGAGTATAATGCGAATGTCTAGCAACCCAAAGGTTGCGTGAATCTCATCACTGGCAATTTTAGCAAATGAGCAACTACTACTTTTTAGCTACTTTGCAACTACTTAGCTAACCCTTCCTTGAAAAATAAGCCTAACCTTAACTCATTTGGCTAACCCTTCCCCTAACCCGTTAACCCATCTCCTAACCCTAACCCCTAGTGTAGCTAACGTTAGCCACAACTAATTGGAATTCGTAACATATTATACGTATAGCGAATTCCGTAACATATTGTACGTTTTGCAAATTCTCAACATATTGTACATTTTGCAGATTTGTAACATATCATATGAATTGTAATTGACATATCATATGAAATGACTGATTGACATTCACAAATTAGTACATACCATATGAAACGTAACATATACTTAATTGAGTGTCCAGGATTTACATACAGAATAAGACTAAATGCTCTGAGACCAAGTTGATTATAACCAGGTGCCCATTCAATATGTACAATATATATTCGGATGCATTACTATTTCCCATAGCAGATAAGTAAAATGAAGACATTCCTACTTTTGTTTATCCAGAAAGAGCCTATGGTTCCTGTTCTGACCATAATGTGCAAATAGTCCTAAAATAATCATACATGCAATAAAGATACATAAACGTCTTAGGGATTTAAGGCCAGTAAATGTGTCATTCTAAAATAGAGAAACCTTATGCAAAGAATCTTAACATTTGACTTGACCTACAGCCAGTAGTTATAGCTTGCTATTGTGGAGGTGAGTAGCCCTGTTGACGTATAGCCTTTTATCTGATTAACATGACCCCAGCTAATCAGAATGAGTAAAACCGTAAGCCTGGAAGTGTGTGATTGTAGAAGGTGGTAATGTGCACAGCAATCAGTAATTGTTTTGGGGACAATTGGTACTACATTGTTTCCATAGTTAGGGTGAGTGGTTGGGGACAAGGAGACACAAGAGGGTGTCTTGTGGCCAAAATTGTAGTTTGGGTATAGCTAGTTGTCTTGGGGCCAGTGGTACATTAGAGATGTCAGTAGTTGTCTGGGGCCAGGGGTATGCTAGAGATCTCAGTAGTTGTCTTGGGGCCAGGGGTACGTTAGAGATGTCAGTAGTTGTCTTGGGGCCAGTGGTACGTTAGAGATGTCAGTAGTTGTCTGGGGCCAGTGGTATGCTAGAGATGTCAGTAGTTGTCTTGGGGCCAGGGATACGTTAGAGATGTCAGTAGTTGTCTTGGGGCTTGTCTTGGGGCCAGGGTACGTTAGATGATGTTGTCAGTGGTAGTAGAGATGTCAGTTTGGGACCAGTGGTATGTTAGAGATGTCAGTAGTTGTCTTGGGGCCAGGGGTACGTTAGAGATGTCAGTAGTTGTCTTGGGGCCAGGGGTACGTTAGAGATGTCAGTAGTTGTCTTGGGGCCAGGGGTTCGTTAGAGATGTCAGTAGTTGTCTTGGGGCCAGTGGTATGTTAGAGATGTCAGTAGTTGTCTTGGGGCCAGGGGTACGTTAGAGATGTCAGTAGTTGTCTCGGGCCAGTGGTATGCTAGAGATGTCAGTAGTTGTCTTGGGGCCAGGGTACGTTAGAGATGTCAGTAGTTGTTTCGGGGCCAGTGGTATGCTGGAGATGTCAGTAGTTGTCTTGGGGCCAGGGTACGTTAGAAATGTCAGTAGTTGTCTCGGGGCCAGTGGTATGCTAGAAATGTCAGTAGTTGTCTCGGGGCCAGTGGTATGCTAGAGATGTCAGTAGTTGTCTTGGGGCCAGGGTACGTTAGAAATGTCAGTAGTTGTCTCGGGGCCAGGGGCGGCTGCGTTGGCAGTTGTTGCGCTGGTTGTGCCCCTGCTGGGCATCGCGCTGGAGCAGCCTGTCCTGTGATTCATGCCCGTTGGTGCTGTGGACGCCCCCGCGGTGACCGCGGTGAGGGGGGTACCTGTCCCTGTAAGTTTGGGCATGGCAAGGGGACTCAAACTCATCCTCCTCATCTAGTTCCTCTTCTAATTCCTCCACCAGCTCCTCGTCCTCCTCGTCCCCCCGGAGGCGTGGGCCCCCAAGGAGGCCGCGGGACAGGGAGTCGCTGCCTTCTTCAGACGGCATCAGGCTGTCCTGCTCCAGAGGGGAGTGGGCCTCCACCTCCTCACCCTCCACCCCCACACTGCTGTGCTGCACTGGTGGCTGGTTCTTATTCTGGGTCTGGGGTTTGGTGTTGGAGAGGGGGGAGGGAGATAATAAAAAAGATTCCATCACAGGGTCTGAGACAGATTCCTAAGTAAACTGCTCTTTTTACGATCCTCATCACACCAAAGACAAATGCTAAAGCTACCACACGTGGGCACACATACAGTGTGTTCGGAAAGTATTCAGACCCCTTGACTTTTTCCACATTTTGTTCCATTAGAGCCTTATTCTAAAATGTATTAAATAGTCCCCCCCATTAATCAAATTTTTGCACATTAAAAATAAAACTGAAATATCACATTTACATAAGTATTCAGACCCTTTACTCATTACTCTGTTGAAGCACCTTTGGCAGCGATTACAGCCTCGAGTCTTCTTATGTATGACGCTACAAGCTTGGCACACCTGTATTTGAGGAGTTTCTCCCATTCTTCTCTGCAGATTCTGTCAAGCTCTGTCAGGTTGGATGGGGATTGTCACTACACAGATATTTTGAGGTCTCTCCAGAGATGTTCGATCAGGTTCAAGTCTGGGCTCACCCGCGATCTGCAACTTTTCAGGGCAGTTAGGAACCAATATACACAGGCAGTTAGGAAAGCAAAGGCTAGCTTTTTCAAACAGAAATTTGCATCCTGTAGCACAAACTCCAAAAAGTTCTGGGACACTGTAAAGTCCATGGAGAATAAGAGCACCCTCCTCCCAGCTGCCCACTGCACTGACTCTAGGAAACACTGTCACCACTTATAAATCTACAATAATTGAACATTTCAATAAGCATTTTTCTACGGCTGGCCATGCTTTCCACCTGGCTACCCCTTCCCCCGGTCAACGTCTCTGCACCCCCCACAGCAACTTGCCCAAGCCTCCCCATTTCTCCTTCACCCAAATCCAGATTGTGTTCTGAAATGTTCTGAAGAGCTGCAAAATCTGGACCCCTACAAATCAGCTTAGCTAGACAATCTGGACACTATCTTTCTAAAATTATCCACCGCAATTGTTGCAACCCCTATTACTAGCCTGTTCAACCTCTCTTTCGTATCGTCTGAGATCCCTAAAGATTGGAAAGCTGCCGCGGTCATCCCCCTCTTCAAAGGGGGTGACACTCTAGACCCAAACTGTTACAGACCTATATCTATCCTACCCTGCCTTCTAACAGATCACCGAACATTTTGAATCCCACTGTACCTTCTCCGCTATGCAATCTGGTTTCCGAGCTGGTCGTGGGTGCACCTCAGCCACGCTCAAGGTCCTAAACGATATCATAACCGCCATTGATAAAAGACAATACTGTGCAGCCGTATTCATCTACCTGGCCAAGGCTTTCGACTCTGTCAATCACCACATTCTTATCGGCAGACTCAATATCCTTGGTTTCTCAAATGACTGTCTCGCCTGGTTCACCAACTACTCCTCAGACAGTGTTCAGTGTGTCAAATCGGAGGGCCTGTTGTCCGGACCTCTGGCAGTCTCTATGGGGGTGCCACAGGGTTCAATTCTCTGGCCAACTCTTTTGTCTGTATACATCAATGATGTCACTCTTGCTGCTGCTGATTCTCTGATCCACCTCTACGCAGACGACACCATTCTGTATACTTCTGGCCCGTCTTCGGACACTGTGTTAACAAACTTCTAGACGAGCTTCAATGCCATACAACTCTCCTTCCGTGGCCTCCAACTGCTCTTGAATGCAAGAAAAACTAAATGCATGCTCTTCAACCGATCGCTGCCCTCACCCGCCCGCCCGTCTAGCATCACTACTCTGGGCGGTTCTGACTTAGAATATGTGGACAACTACAAATACCTAGGTGTCTGGTTAGACTATAAACTCTCCTTCCAGACTCACATTCAGCATCTCCAATCCAAAAATAAATCTAGAATCGGCTTCCTATTTCGCAACAAAGCATCCTTCACTGCCAAACATACCCTCGTAAAACGGACTATCTTACCGATCCTTGACTTTGGCGATGTCATTTACAAAATAGCCTCCAACAATCTACTCAGCAAACTGGATGTAGTCTCACAGTGCCATCCGTTTTATCACCAAAGCCCCATATACTACCCACCACTGCGACCTGTATGCTCTCGTTGGCTGGCCCTTACTTCATATTCGTTGCCAAACCCACTGGCTCCAGGACATCTATACTCTATAAGACTAGTCATTCAACTGAGACTGCTCTTCTCTGTATCACGGAGGCCCTCCGCACTGCTAAAGCTAACTCTCTCTCCTCTGCTCTCATCCTTCTAGACCTATCGGCTGCCTTCGATACTGTGAACCATCAGATCCTCCTCTCCACCCTCTCAGAGTTGGGCATCTCCGGCGCGGCCCACGCTTGGATTGCGTCCTACCTGACAGGTCGCTCCTACCAGGTGGCGTGGCGCGAATCTGTCTCCTCACCACGCGCTCTCACCACTGGCGTCCCCCAGGGCTCTGTTCTAGGCCCTCTCCTATTCTCGCTATACACCAAGTCACTTGGCTCTGTCATAACCTCACATGGTCTCTCCTATCATTGCTATGCAGACGACACACAATTAATCTTCTCCTTTCCCCCTTCTGATGACCAGGTGGCGAATCGCATCTCTGCATGTCTGGCAGACATATCAGTGTGGATGACGGATCACCACCTCAAGCTGAACCTCGGCAAGACGGAGCTGCTCTTCCTCCCGGGGAAGGACTGCCCGTTCCATGATCTCGCCATCACGGTTGACAACTCCATTGTGTCCTCCTCCCAGAGCGCTAAGAACCTTGGCGTGATCCTGGACAACACCCTGTCGTTCTCAACTAACATCAAGGCGGTGGCCCGTTCTTGTAGGTTCATGCTCTACAACATCCGTAGAGTACGACCCTGCCTCACACAGGAAGCGGCGCAGGTCCTAATCCAGGCACTTGTCATCTCCCGTCTGGATTACTGCAACTCGCTGTTGGCTGGGCTCCCTGCCTGTGCCATTAAACCCCTACAACTCATCCAGAACGCCGCAGCCCGTCTGGTGTTAAACCTTCCCAAGTTCTCTCACGTCACCCCGCTCCTCCGCTCTCTCCACTGGCTTCCAGTTGAAGCTCGCATCCGCTACAAGACCATGGTGCTTGCCTACGGAGCTGTGAGGGGAACGGCACCTCAGTACCTCCAGGCTCTGATCAGGCCCTACACCCAAACAAGGGCACTGCGTTCATCCACCTCTGGCCTGCTCGCCTCCCTACCACTGAGGAAGTACAGTTCCCGCGCAGCCCAGTCAAAACTGTTCGCTGCTCTGGCCCCCCAATGGTGGAACAAACTCCCTCACGACGCCAGGACAGCGGAGTCAATCACCACCTTCCGGAGACACCTGAAACCCCACCTCTTTCAGGAATACCTAGGATAGGATAAAGTAATCCTTCTCACCCCCCTTAAAAGATTTAGATGCACTATTGTAAAGTGGCTGTTCCACTGGATGTCTTAAGGTGAACGCACCAATTTGTAAGTCGCTCTGGATAAGAGCGTCTGCTAAATGACTTAAATGTAAATGTAAATCTATACGTCTTTGCTAGGTAAAGCCCCACCTTATCTCAACTCACTGGTCACCACAGCAGCACCCACCCGTAGTACGCGCTACAGCAGGTATATTTCACTGGTCACCCCCAAAGCCAACTCCTCATTTGGCCGCCTTTCCTTACAGTTCTCTGCTGCCAATAACTGGAACGAATTGCAAAAATCACTGAAGCTGGAGACTTACATCTCCCTCACTAACTTTAAGCATCAGCTGTCAGAGCAGCTTACTGATCATTGCAGCTCTACAGAGCCCATCTGTAAATAGCCCACCCAACTACCTCATTCCCATGTTGTTGTTTTTGCTCCTTTGCACTCCAGTATCTCTACTTGCACATTCATCTTCTGCGCATAATTATTTTGCCACTATGGCCAATTTTTTTGCCTTACCTCCCTAATCTTACTACATTTGCACACACTGTATATAGACTTTTCTATTGTGTTAATGACTGTACTTTTGTTTATCCTGTGTTGTTTGTGTCGCACTGCTTTGCTCTATCTTGACCAGGTCACAGTTGTAAATGAGAACTTGTTCTCAGTTGCCCTACCTGGTTAAATAAAGGTGAAATAAAATAAAAATGAATACAACTGTGCTCCATTTTCCCTCGATCCTGGCTAGTCTCCCAGTCCCTGCTGCTGAAAAACATCCCCACTGCATGATGCTGCCACTATCATGCTTCACCGTAGGTATGGGGGCAGGTTTCCTCCAGATTCATCAGACCAGAGAGTCTTGTTTCTTATGGTCTGAGTCCTTTAGATGGCTTTTGGAAAACTCAAGCGGGCTATCAGAGTGGCCATCGGTTCTTGGTCACCTCCCCGATCAAGGCCCTTCTCCCCCATTTGCTCAGTTTGGCCACCCAGCTCTAGGAAGAGTCTTGGTGGTTCTCAACTTCTTCTATTTAAGAACGATGAAGGCCGCTGTGTCCTTGGGGGCCTTCAATGCTGCAGAAATGTTTTGGTACCCGTCCCCTTATCTGTGCCTTGACACAATCTTGTCTCGGAGCTCTACTGACAATTCCTTCAACCTCATGGCTTGGCTCTGACATGCACTGCCAACTGTGGGACATTATAGAGACAGGTGTGTTCCTGTCCTATCAATTGAATTTACCACAGGTGGACTCCAATCAAGTCGTAGAAACATCTCAAGGATGATCAATGGAAACAGGACGCACCTGAGCTCAATTTCGAGTCTCATAGCAAAGGGCCTGAATACTTATGTAAATAAGGTATTTCTGTTTTTTCTATTAAAAAAAACTTTTTCGTTTTGTCATTATGGGGTATTGTGTGTAGATTGATGGTTCACTTAATCCATTTTAGAATAAGGCTGTAACGTAACAAACAAGTCAAGGGGTCTGAATACTTTCCGAGTGCACTGTTAGATTAGATTAGAGAGTTTAATAGTCACATGTTCAGGGTTGCAGATGTAATGATGTACAGTGAAATTCTTGCGCTCCGAATCTCCTAAAATTGACACTACTCTACACGAAGGCAATGACAGTCGAACAGTTAAATGGATAACATGGCATTACAGTGTTAAGAACATTGTTAACTTAAATTGGCATGGTTTGCATTTTTTTATTTTTTTATTTTCTTAACCAATCACATTGAGATCACTTCTTAACACTATCCTTCCCACTGGAGCAATCGCAACCATTACATTGTTTATGCATTGTTCCGTCGTGCTTCAATTTGACAATCATTTCAATCACTTTATGCTCACCAAAGGTTTCATTCAGGGTAGCATTCTGTGCCAGCGTGAGAGAGTGTGCCATTCACAAAGCATGAGTATGGTCATGGTACAGCTCCCTTTGTTTACCACAGATTTATAGTACGTCCACTGTGCATTATGGCGTACAGGTAACTGCCAAAATAATGGAAACACTTGAGTAAATGAGGGACACAAAGTATATTGAAAGCAAGTGCTTCCACACAGGTGTGGTCCCTGAGTTAATTAAGCAGTTGACCTCCCATCGTGCTTAGGGTCATGTATAGAAATGCCCAGTTGCCCATTATTTTGGCTTCCATGGCTAGAATAGATCTCGGTGACTTTGAAAGAGGGGTCTTAAAGTGAGCGCACGTCTGTGTGTCTCAGTCACCAGATCTCAACCCAATTGAACACTTATGTAAGATTCTGAAGTGGCAAATGGAGAAAGCATTGTCCACCACAAAACACCAAATGACGGAATTTCTCGTGGAAGAATTGTGTCGCATCCCTCCAATAGAGGCCCAGATACTTGTATAATCTAGGCTACGATTCGTTGAAGCTGTTCTGGCTCACGGTGGCCCAACCCCCTATTAGGACACTTTAAGTTGGTGTTTCCTTTTATCTTGGCAGTTACCTGTGTATGCCATTTAGCAGACTTCATTACATTCATATAGCCTGTCACATGACTATATCAAGCCCTGAACCTGCTGCTGCTTTTTTGGATCTCATCATATAACCTTTGACGTTTGTAGCACAGTGTCAATCAAATGTGCAAAGACTGTGAGGTGGCAGGTGGATAAGAGATGGGAAGGGGTCTACATTCTGTAGGTATCAGTGGCTTGTGTGTGTGTGTGTGTGTGGGGGGGTTATTGTGTGAGAGGGAAATAAGACACATTGGTTGATCTTATTCCACCGAGTGTGGTTGGTGTGGAGGGGTGGGGTGGGGTGTGGGTGGGGTTAAGGGGTGGTAGGGGTTATCGGGTGGAGAAGTAATGTACATACATAAACCCTCCTACTCACCCCATACGGTAAGCGATCATTCAATTAATTCCTGTGTTTCAGAAAACTGCAAAAACGTTAAGCAGGGATGAGTGAGAAGACGGACAAACAGACAGACATGAGAAAGGGGATAGAGGGAATCTGGTATAGTACTGTAAGGACAGATGCAACACACAACCACATAAACAACCCCCTCCCACTAAAGCAGTGTTTCATCCTCCTGGTCCTGTGGACACAAAGGGGGGCACATTTTTGTTTTTGCCCTAGCACTACACAGCTGATTCAAATGATCAACTCATCATCTTTGACAATTTGAATCAGGCGTGTAAATGCTAAGGCAAAAACCAAAATGTGCCCCCCTTTGGTTCCCCGGGACCAGGATGAAGAAACACTGCCCTACAAAAACCTTACTATCCCATTATATCTGTCCTTTTTCCATTCTCCCATCTCCAATTGTCTCTGTTCCCCTCCACCTTCCCTCCTCCATCCACATAGAAGCATCTCACCTGTAGGCTAGAGTTGGCTGAGGGCGGGGTCATGAGGTTCTGCTCTAATAGCGGGTTGATGGGGGTGGTGTCGGGAAGATGAGTGGCGCGCCAGTACACTTCTAGGTATTCAGCCAAGTGCTCACACGCATCCTCCAATTGGTTCTCATCCAAAATGACATCAAACATCTCCTATGAAGGAACAGTGGGAGGGAGATCAATTTCAGACAGTTGGTTGAATTGTAATAGTAGCTGTGAATACTACTGTATGATGGGGTGTCCACGTACAGGGGGGCATTGAGACAGTTTGTCTCCGGCCATCATCTGCACGTTCAGGTGTTTGCTCTGAGACTTCCCCCGGGACTTGATCAGCCTCTGGAGCACCTGAGAGAGAGAGGGGAGGAGAGACAGAAAAGGGGGAGGAGAGAGAGAGAAAAGGGGAGGAGAGAGAGAGAAAAGGGGAGGAGAGAGAGAGAAAAGGGGAGGAGAGATAAAAAGGGGGAGGAGAGAGAGAAAAGGGGGAGGAGAGAGAGACGAAATGGGGAGGAGAGAGAGAAAAAGGGGAGGAGAGACAGAAAAAGGAAGGAAACAGAAAAAGGGGAGGAGAGAGAGTGAGCAAGAGAGAGAGAGAGGGAAAAGAGAAGGAAAGAGACAGGGAGAGAGGGTAGCTTTATAAAGAAGGCTTTATAAAGGCTTCATAAAGAAGAGAAATTCAAAAGATGAAAAGATATCTTCATCTAAGTCCACTCACACTACATCTGCAGGACATGTACGAAGTGAGGTTGTCTAGCTATGTACCTTTGGCGAGGACACTTTGACGTATACGATGATAGGGGCCAAGGAAGTCTTGGCTAGCTGGGCCGGGTGGTTGATGGTGTCTGCATCCAGAACCACCAGCTGGAGGGTTTTGGCCAGCTCAAATATCCTCTCTATCTCACTCTGGACCTCGGCTGTAGGGGAGAGAGATACATAACATTACAGTACCTGACCTAGAGATCAATCCATGCACTTTGGACGCTTACACACTTAATAGTGTTTACATCGAACGAATGTGCATGTTAAAGGGAATGTGTGTGTGTGTGTGTGTGCGCGCATGTGTGTCACAGGAGGTTGGTGGCACCTTATTTAGGGAGGACAGGCTTGTGGTAATGGCTGGAGTGGAATGGTATCAAATACATCAAACACATGGTTTGATGCTGTTCCATTCACTCAAGTCCAGCCATTATGAGCCGTCCTCCCCTCAGCAGCCTCCACTGGTGTGTGTGTGTACTCACCCAGGCTGGAGCGAGTATTGGATCTCTCCATGATTGGCCTCTTGTTGAGCACAGATCTCTTGGCCAGAGATAGGTCTGCCGTAACGCGTGTGATGGAGATTCTGCAGGTGTCCGAAACAAAACAGGATCAACCCACAATAAACAACACCGACTACAAATACGCTGCTAATACACACTACAGACAAAAAAAAGATCACAGCGATGAATGTCATGGAGGTTCAGAGAGAGATCAAACTGAGGGCGAGCAAACAAAAGAACACCTGTGTCATAGATGTACATAAAAGAGAGAAGTAGCCTAGCGGTTAAGAGCGTTGGGCCAGTAACCCGAAAGGTCGTTGGTTCAAATTCCCGAGCCGACTAGATGAAAAACCTATCTGTGCCCTTGAGCAAGGCACTTAACCCTAATTGTCTCTCTGGATAAGAGCGTCTGCTAAGTGGCGCAAATGTTAACAAACAACTAGCTACTTTAATGTGCAGCTGACGATTAGTCAGGATGCCTGTATATACAGTACTAACCTTCCGTCGAACCTGTGTTTCAGGAAGTCAAACAGAGCTTTCTGCATCATATCTGTCACCTGAGAGAGGGTAGAGAAAGACAAAGATCTTGGATGCATATCATTGTCAATCAAACTATCTCAGCATCAGTGGAACAAATGTACAACTCTACCACCATTGCTTCTAAGTCTAAGCCCCCAGCGTCAAAAAGCACACTTGGCAAGACAATCAACAAGTGTGTGAGGAATCCTGTTGCCTAAAGAAGTTTACACTGAGTGTATACAAAACATTAAGAACACCTTCCTGGGGCCTCCCGGGTGGCGCAGTGGTTAAGGGCGCTGTACTGCAGCGCCAGCTGTGCCATCAGAGTCCCTGGGTTCGCGCCCAGGCTCTGTCGTAACCGGCCGCGACCGGGAGGTCCGTGGGGCGATGCACAAGTCGGTAGGGATGTCCTTGTCTCATCGCGCACCAGCGACTCCTGTGGCGGGCCGGGCGCAATGGTGAGTCTGGCTTCCGGGTTGGATGTGCGCTGTGTTAAGAAGCAGTACGGGTTGTGTATCGGAGGACGCATGACTTTCAACCTTCGTCTCTCCCGAGCCCGTACGGGAGTTGTAGCGATGAGACAAGATAGTAGCTACTACAACAATTGGATACCACGAAATTGGGGAGAAAAAGGGGTAAAATTCAACAAAAACTAAAAAACTAAAAAAAGAACACCTTCCTAATATTGAGTTGCAACCCCCCCCCCCCCTTTTGCCCTCAGAACAGCCTCAATTCGTCAGGGCAATTAGATTGAGATCTGGTGACTGGGCAGGCCACTGCAGTAAGCTGAATTCACTGTCATGTTCATGGAACCATTCCTGGACAATCCTAGCCCTTGTGCCATGGGGAATTATATTAGCAGATGGATACACTGCTGCCATGAAGCGATGTACCTGATTGGCCATGATGTTCAGATGTCCTGTGGCATTCAAACATTGCTCCACTTTTATCAAGGTGCCCAATATGTGCCATGAAAACACACGCCACACCATCACACCACCACCAGCCTGCAATGTTGACACACGACGCATGATGGATGCATGTACTCGTGGTTTCCTCCCATCAGCGTGAAACAGTGTCCAGGGTTTTTGTTCTTTAACCCACAGCAACTGCAGTTCCTTGTTTTTTGCTCAAAGAAGTAGGAACTCTGTAAGGTCGTCGGCTGCCAAACCCCATTCGTGTCTGGGTACGACGAGTTGTGTACCCTTCTATGAGTCTTCAGGGCCCAATGTTGTAATGGACTGTCAGTTGACTAACTGTAGCCCGTCTGTTGCTCTGCACAATTCGTGTCCGTCTCCTTTGTCGTCTTTTATCAATGACCCGTTTTCAACCACTTGTCACGAACCGGCTCAAAGCCCGTAACAAAGGGAGACAACGTGGAGATAATGAGTAGAAAGATATATATTTATTACCTAAAGCAAATAAATATAATATACAATGGTGTGTGTAATCAGTAATCAGTAGTGTAAGTGAGTGTTTTGCATGCGTGAATGTGATAATGCAGGGTGATGAAAGGTGCCAAAGCAAACAAACAAACGGCCATCAAGAACCACAACACAATCTACAGAGGGTGTCTGCATGGAGAGAGTCTCCTCCATGAATGGGGAAGTGGTGTATTTATCCTGGGAGACACCGGGCCCAGGTGTTTCCCATGTAGCTGACGACCCTCCCAACTCCGCCCACCAGCATCCTAATAAGGAAATAACAGAGAATACGGCAGACAGAGTGGGAGGGTCGTCACATCCCCCCCCATAAAACCGGGGACCAACAAGTACCCCGGAACAAAATACCAGTCTCTAAGTTCCAAATAAACAGCGCACCCGGTCAGACCGGCGACAACCCTGTTCATAAGTCGCTGAAAAGTGGCAGGTGCATTGCGCAGACCGAAACTCATAACTGAATACGAGTACAGACCAAAGGGTGTAATAAAGGCAGAGATTTCACGTGCCCTACTCGTCAGTGGCACCTGCCAATAGCCTTTTAACAGGTCAAATTTGCTCACAAACTTAGCTGCACCGACTTGATCAACACAGTCCTCTATCCGAGGAAGAGGAAATGAATCTGGTTTTGTGACACTGTTTACCTTACGGTAGTCCGTACAAAAACGGTTTGTTCCATCCGGTTTACTGACCAAGATACAGGGAGAAGCCCAACTGGAGAAAGAAGGCTCTGCTATCTTACTCTCCAGCATGTACTTGACCTCAGCATCCAGACAACGTAGTTTCTCTGAAGAAACTCTATAGAAGCGTTGACGAATGGGGTCAGCACCTCCAATGTCAATATCATGTTCTATTAAGTTTGTACGTGTAGGTGTATCAGAAAACAAACCTGGAAATCTCTGAATCAGACCAACTATCTCTTTCCGCCCATCAACAGGTAGGTGAGTGAGAAGACTGTCTAAAATATCCAGTGTTTCTGAATCTACCCTGCAATATACAATCGTCAGGACCAGGAACATCTTCCTCCTCATGCACAGATCTAGCATGACAAGAACCCAAGGAAACAACGGTATCAGCCAAAAGAACAGGTTTACCGTCCTCTGTAGAATCCCACTGTTCAGTCTCAGAGGAACGTGCATAATAGGGTTTTAACAGATTTACATGGCACAGCTGGTGTGCTTTCCTCCGTTCTGGAGTGGCAACTAGATCATTTTGCTCAGTGCACTGGCGCACCACTGTATATGGACCTTGAAACTTGGCTTGAAAAGGAGAACCAACAATTGGCAGCAGAGCAAGAACCTGGTCACCTGGACTAAAGTGACGAGGCTCAGTTCGGCGATCAAATATGCCCTTCATCCTCTCCTGTGAAGATGATAACTTCTCTTTAGCCATTTCACAAGCGGCATACAGCCGTCGCCGGAAATCACACACATACGATAACAGGGACTGAGGAGGCTCGGGAGACTTCCAGTCATTCTGGAGAACAGATAAAAGTCCACGCACCCTATGTCCAAACACAAGGTCATTTGGACTGAAACCTGTGCTCTCCTGTGAAACTTCCCTAGCAGCTAACAGTAACCAAGGCAACCCCTCCTCCCAATCCTTATCCATCTCAGTACAATAAGCTCTCAACAAAGACTTTAGTGTTTGATGGAAACGTTCCAGTGCTCCTTGACTTTGCGCGTGATAGGCGCTAGACAAATTGTGTTTAATATGGAGCTGTTGAAGAACCTGACCAAACAGATTAGAGGTAAAATTAGATCCTTGATCACTCTGAATGACCTTAGGGATTCCAAACAATGAGAGAAACTGAGTCAAAGCTTTTAACACCGATTTAGTCGTGATAGATCGGAGAGGATAGGCAGCAGGAAACCTAGTGGTCTGACACATCACAGTGAACAGGTAACTACTACGCTTTTTAGAACGAGGCAGAGGACCCACACAGTCAATAATCAGATACTCAAAAGGTTGGCTGAGTACAGGAATAGGAAACAATGGTACTGGTTTAATAGCTTGATTAGGCTTACCAGTTAATTGACAGGTGTGACAAGTTTTGATAAAATCAGAAACATCCCTCTTTAATCTAGGTCAAAAGAAATGTCTTAATATGCGATTGTAGGTTTTCCTCACCCCCATATGTCCAGCCACGTCGCTGTGAGAAGTTTCCAACACCAACTTACGAAGCTTAACTGGTACAACAACCTGACTAATTGCCTCCCCCAGAAAAACACTGTCATGAGACACCCACTTTCTCATCAGGACATCCTCTTGGAGAAAATAGCCATGGGCGACATCTCCCAACTGTTCTATAGGCACAATTTGATCACGCAACTCTTCCAACGTGGGGTCATCCCATTGCGCATTGATTAGATCTGAGCGGGTTACAGATAACGGGATAACAGGGAAAACAGTGACATACTTTGTATTATTATCATTAGTCGGCGCAGTGACCAGTTCGCCACGGCTCATAGAACGTGTCACTGCACACGCAGAGAACACCTCTGGGAAACTCTGTACACTCTCATCAGGAATCCCAACAAATGACGACTTAGTGGAAACCACTAGAGATGGAGACACGACAGGCCATACACGCTCACCAGCCAAGTTATTCGATACCCTCAATAGGCAACGAAGGACGCACACCCACAACAACTTCACCCTTCACCAGCCCACAATCCAACATCAGTTTATGCAATGGAACTGACAGAGTGTTCAAACCTATTCCCCTAATTAGAACACTATTCCCCGAATCAGTCTCAGCAGAAAAGGGTAACACAGACTCCAACACAAATGATTCAGAGGCACCTGTGTCTCTCAGGATCTTCACTGGCACTAGGTCTTTACTTCCTAACATAGACACAAAACCTTCTGTAATGAAAGGTAAATAGTCTGGATCAATATGGACTTTCACATTCTCCTGGGCCTGAGGAAATGAGTTATGAATGAACTGATGTGGAACAGGTGCAGCTAATGCAGTAGGCTTAGATTTAGCGTAAGCACCCTTTGACCTGAGAAGTGGACATTCGTTTTTCCAATGCCCTGAACCTTGACAGTAGTGACACTCCTGCCCAAAGTCAGCTTTACCATGGGAGTCAGGTTCAACCCTAGTTGAATAGAACTCTGCCCGAGAACCAAAGTATCTCGGTGAGCGAAGCCCAAATCTATCCGAACGCCCCCACTCTTTCCGAATACGGGGTTCTGCAAAGACACTTTTGTGAGTCAACACATACTCGTCTGCCAAAACTGCAGCTTCAGCAACATTCTTTACTTTCTGTTCATTAATATACGTGGCAATACGATCAGGAATTGTGTCCTTAAATTGCTCTAACATAATCAGATCACACAGCCCTTGGAAAGTCACAACTGCAGAGGCGGAACACCAGCGATTAAACTGTAAAGACAACTGTCGCGCAAACTCAACATGAGTCTGGTTATCATCCCTTTTTAAAGTTCTAAATCGTTGGCGGTAAGCCTCAGGGACCAATTCATAAATCTGTAACACAGCTGTTTTAACTTTATCATAACTGGCACTATCGTGTACACTAAGAGCTGAATATGCTTCCTGCGCTTTACCAGTCAGCACACACTGCAACATTAAAGTGCGGTCAGAATCAGGCCAACTCCTAGCGTCAGCAACCCGCTCAAACAACGAAAAGAATGTCTCGGGGTCCCTTTCATTAAACCGAGGCAATAACCGTAAGTTCCCAACAATATCAAATGTCTCTGGGGCACGACCAAAAGCGGAACTACCCCTAGGTAAATCTGGGTCACCTTCCCAAAACAAACTCTCCCCTGAGATCTTTCCTTCCCTAACCAAATCTATACGTTCTTGTTGCAACTTGATTTTAGCACGCTCCATATCTTGTTTAAATGCCAATTCCTTTTCATATTTTACACGATCATGCTCTAGCTTCTCACGATCATGCTTTAGCTTCTCACGATCATGCTCCAGCTGTAACAAAAGCAGTTCTTTCTGCTGTTCAAAAAGAAGGCTACTAGGACTAACCGATGGAATGGCCATTGTAACGTTATGGGGAGACGACAAATCCTCAGCAGAGGCTGGCCCAGTGGTAACTTCTAGAATACCACTCTCCATCAGATTGGCCTTCAATATCAACCTAATAGAATTCTTTAGACGTTTATCACTAATCTCAACCTTGTAGTGTTCCGCGACCTTCAACAGCTGTTCTTTAGTACCTAAATCTAACAATTCCTCTGATGGAGAGCGAATGAACTTATCTACATAAGACGCCATAATCACACACACAAAAAAAAATTCTGGCTCTTCCCTTCTGCTGAGCACACCAGACCACAACCCGAGAATTACAATCACCCTGAGTACCACAGAAGAGAGATGGATACGGAGCTTCCCCAAAACCTACAATAACTCAACCCTAGTCTTCGTGCAGATTTGCGGTGGGAATTTACGCACTGTAGCCCGCTGGCAAGGAAATAGAACTCCCCAGCATGCTGGAAAAATTCCACCAAGCCACGGATGTGCCCCCGAGACAACTGCTCAGTCCACAGACACCACACAAAAATAACAAACATTAACCATGCCCAACATATTCCAAAAATTGAAACACGTCGCTAAACCTATCAGGGGAAAAAGGCTATAGCTCCGGGTAGCAAGTTTCACTACCCTACCCAAATCTCCCACCGAGGTACACAGCAGATTACTCACCTCAGACTGATGTCCCAACAGAAAGTAGAACAAGAGTTCAGGCTAGGCAGGGCCTGGAAACTAACCATTATAGTCTCTCCAACACAGCACACAAACCAAACAACAAAAGGCAACCAATACTGGGCCTATCAAACTCAAACAAAATATGCAAACCAAACACGTACCTCCACGGTCTCCCAAACCAATAGTTCAAATATCCCGGACGAGCCCCCACTTGTCACGAACCGGCTCAAAGCCCGTAACAAAGGGAGACAACGTGGAGATAATGAGTAGAAAGATATATATTTATTACCTAAAGCAAATAAATATAATATACAATGGTGTGTGTAATCAGTAATCAGTAGTGTAAGTGAGTGTTTTGCATGCGTGAATGTGATAATGCAGGGTGATGAAAGGTGCCAAAGCAAACAAACAAACGGCCATCAAGAACCACAACACAATCTACAGAGGGTGTCTGCATGGAGAGAGTCTCCTCCATGAATGGGGAAGTGGTGTATTTATCCTGGGAGACACCGGGCCCAGGTGTTTCCCATGTAGCTGACGACCCTCCCAACTCCGCCCACCAGCATCCTAATAAGGAAATAACAGAGAGAATACGGCAGACAGAGTGGGAGGGTCGTCACACACTGGCCTGCCGTTGGCTTGATGTCCTTTGGGTGGTGGACCATTCTTGATACACACGGTAAACTGTTGAGCGTGAAGAACCCTGCAGCGTTGCAGTTCTCGAACCGGTGCGCATGGCACACTCAAACCGGTGCGCCTACTACCATACCCCGTTCAAAGGCACTTCAATCTTTTGTCTTGCCCATTCACCCTCTGAATGGCGGACATACACCATCCATGTCTCAATTGTCTCAAGGGTTTAAAAAAAAAAAAAAAAAAAAAACTTATTTGACCCGTCTCCTCCCCTTCATCTACACTGATGGAAGTGGATTTAACAGGTGACATCAATAAGGGATCCTATCTTTCCCCTGGATGCACCTGGCCAGTCTGTGTCGTGGAAAGAGCAGGTGTACTAGTGTTCTGTACACTCAGTGTACTTTGAAATTCATTGAAACTGAAACCCAGATGAAAGAAGCATCTAAAAATAGATCAATGAATTAGCCATGCTTGGTGTTCATTCCACTGTCTGAATTGGGATGTTATTATTCAGCTGTGGAGAGAAATGTGAATCATTATCACTAGATGGAGCTGACAAGAGGCGGTTCTTAACTGGTTCTAGTGTTTCTTAACCAACCGCTCCTTCAGACGGTTAGCTTAGCTGACCGCCATTTGCAAGTGTAATTCAGTCCTCCAAAGTAGAAGGACCAAAGGTCGCCTTCCCCTAGTAGAAACGTTGTTCTTGGCCTTGCTAGAAGGGCGAACGAGCGAGCGAGAGACACTTACCTCATACCCCTTCAGTGACGGCCCCACTAAGACCACCGGCCGCATAGACGGGACCACGTCATACGGAGGAATGTGTTCCTGTGTGAAACAAGAGAGAAAGAGATCAAGAGAAAGACAGAGAGCGTGTCAATCAAAGTTCCTGTCGGTTTCACCCTTTGAAACAGGTTCATGTTTTTTTTTTATAGAGAAGACGACATTAAAAACGTACCTGCTTTTGTTTCGGTTTGTCTTTTGAAAACGAGAAAAGTACAATCAGTGACATAAGATATTATATCAGTGAGTGAGAAGAAAGATCAAGGTTGAATTTATAATACATTATTCGATTCCTGAGAAAAAGGTCTGAGTGTGTAATGCTTATACTCACCACCAGATGGCGGCGTTGTCCTCCAGCTCCCAGACACCATGTCACCCAGACTGGAGGAAGAGTTCCCCCCTCTTTTCCTGCACAACAGGCATTTCAGAACAAAGGTGACGGGTTAATTATAAAGAAGCCCAGTTCATTGTTAGTTTGAGGATACGTTACAATATGAAATTATGACCACGATATTCCTCTAATGTCCCATATTCTTACAAACATCAGGACATTGTTGGTTCACCTTTGCTCGTGTTTGAGTCTCATAGCCTCCAGGCGTAAAGGGCTGGGGATGAAGGTGATGTCTGCCCCCTCCTTCACCAGACGACCAATCCACCAATCATTGTTGTACTTCTGTTACAACAATATAACTCAACATTACACCATGGGCACTGCTTGATCCAGGTCATTATTGTAGCTACTTCTGGAAGTACAATGGACAGTATTTCTCAATATCACCTAACACAGCACGATACAAATCAGATAATATCTAACCCGATTAACATAATTACGTGGAATGACCGTGCGGATGCTTTCCACAGCGGCTGTTGTTTCCATGATGAACAGAGGGGAGAGGGGTGAGAAGAGTGAGTACTGTCCTCCCTCCACAGTTCCTCACCTCCTTAATGTGCAGGAAGTCTTTGGCTTCGAAGTTGATTGCAGCTCCTTGAACGGGACAGTCCTCATCCAGAGCCCCACAGAAAGCCACGTTGGTCTTCACCGCAAACGCTACAGGTTTAGACTGCAGGGACCGACAACAAACAACATTTCAGTTAGCGTTACCAATAGTGTGTGTGTGTGTGTGTGTGTGTGTGTGTGTGCGTCCGTGCGTGCCCAATATGTACCATGAAAACACACCCCACACCATCACACCACCACCAGCCTGCAATAACAAAACGCACCTTAGCTCTGTCGAGCTGGAGCTGGGCCTGGCGCTCGGCTTCACGCCGATACGCCTCACGGTCCTCCTCCGCTGACAGGTCGGAGTCCGACGGTCTACTGGTGTACGAATCAGCCGACTCCTGGAGAGGGAGAGGAGAGGTTACGTAAAAACACCTTTCACTGCACCTATGTATGCGACAACACAACATATTTTTTACATTTACTTGTATTGGTTGTGAGACAAATATAGAGGTGGTGGTGGTTGATATCAGGACAGGGGTCTGAGGTGAAGTAAGAGCCCTGAAGAACCGTACACAAAGACAGCCTCTCTCTTACACACACACGGGTATGCACACACGCACGCACACACACACACACACACACACACACACACACACACACACACACACACACACACACACACACACACACACACACACACAACCTGCTACATCACATTCCTGCTGTCATCTAAAGAGTGGTGTGGTGACAGTCACAGATCACACAGACAATAGCCTGCAGACTGAAACCTATTCTTCTGTTGTGTCATACTGGAGGCAATATACACACACTCTAACACATCCTCTTTTCTCTTTCTTTGACATTTATCTCTTCATCATCATCCACTTTGTCTCCTACTTCCTCTCCCCCACACTAGCTCTCTGCTTGGTACACCAAATATAGCACAAAGGATATAGTGGCCTCCTCTATCTTCTGCCCCCCTCATCCCTCAGCAATGCGGTGCAGCACACATACATCCCTTATCCTCCCTGCATATCCTCTATGGACTTCTGCTTGTTAGTAAAATATACTGTCCATACATCTCGTTAATAATTGAGTGGCCTAATATGAGGACACGCCCCAGGATCCTGTCGTGGATGACAATGGTATTGTGAGAGAAGTGGATGAAAACAATGACTTCATAGTGTTGATAAACAAACGCCTTGCTGACATTAAGATGCATTATTCGGTCAGAGTAGCTAATGGTCCTGCACAGGTGCTATCTAGTAGGCTATTTATCAAATGGTGTCAAATGATTCAGCGGATGAATGCGGAAAACCACAAGGCTGTAAGAGTTATTCAAACTATCAACCACGATAGGGATACATGAGCAAAATGAAAGTCCTTTGCCAAAAACAGAAAAGGGAGGGAAAAAAAGATCATATTTGTACTTCTCAACAGAGGAGAGAGAGACAGAAGTGTTGTGCTTGGTGCAGTCTGGGCGGAGTACAGTATATCTCTGCTCCCCTATATTTGGCTCCTCTGAAGAAACTCAGCCCTGATTCTGTCAACACTACAGCAAACAAAGCCGGCCGGACAGGGGAACAGAGTTAGAGCAGAGAGAGAAAGGGGTGGATAGAGATGGGGTTGGGGGGGGGGGCTGAGGGGAGGAGAGAAAACACTCTGGGGCTTTATGAACCTCTCTGTGCTGATGTACACACACACACACACACACACACACACACACACACACACACACACACACACACACACTTCTATTACCTACAGCTCTATTCATCTGACCAGCCTCAGCACTCGTAACAACAATACGACGCCATCTTGAATTTTCCTACCTGCATCATACTATATAGATAATGTTGAGACAGCACAAAGCAGTCATTTGAATACGACGACAGGGGGAGCCTTGAATGCTCTATCACTAGGCTTCTATGGTATAACTGAATCAGATTTTCAGCACAAACATTCTTCAAGCCAACACTGCACCAATGCTAGAGTGGTCTGTGCCTGAGAGAGAGAGAGAGAGAGAGAGAGAAAGAGAAGAGAGAAAGAAAGAAAGGGGAGGTGGGGGGGGTAGAGTTAAGAGGCGTATATTAAAGGGGAAAGACACAGAGATGAGCAATGGAAAGGGGAAACGAGAGAGATGCATTCAAAGATAAGGAGAGGTGCAGAAAGTGCTGGAGGGAGGGAGGGAGGGAGGGAGGGAGGGGGAGGGAGGGAGGGAGGGAGGGAGGGGAGAAAGAAAGAAAGAAAGAAAGGGTTTATGTAATGAGATACGCATAGGTGATCTTAGGATTTAGATTAGACAATAAAATTGTGTGAAGGAGGGGAGGTACAGAGTGATGGTGGTTGGTGGAGGAGATTGTGAGACAGACAGACAGACATACAGACATACAGACAGACAGACAGACAGACAGACAGACAGACAGGCTGGCAGGCAGACAGACAGACAGACAGACAGACAGACAGACAGACAGACAGACAGACAGACAGACAGACAGACAGACAGACAGACAGACAGACAGACAGGCAGACAGACAGGCAGGCAGACAGACACGGACGGACGGACAGACAGACAGGCAGACAGGCAGGCAGGCAGGCAGGCAGGCAGACAGACAGACAGACGTACATGGCAGGAGTGGGAAAAGGGCCGGGTCTAAGTGCTTCTTAATGACGTTAGCGTGCTAAGAGAGTCGCCTGGGCTGCCTTGCCCAGCCATTATTAAAGTGTAGAGATCAGCTCTGAGAGAGTCTCCTGGGCTGCCATGCCCAGCCATTATTAAAGTGTAGAGATCAGCTCTGAGAGAGTCTCCTGGGCTGCCATGCCCAGCCATTATTAAAGTGTAGAGATCAGCTCTGAGAGAGTCTCCTGGGCTGCCATGTCCAGCCATTATTCAAGTGTAGAGATCAGCTCTGAGAGAGTCTCCTGGGCTGCCATGCCCAGCCATTATTAAAGTGTAGAGATCAGCTCTGAGAGAGTCTCCTGGGCTGCCATGTCCAGCCATTATTAAAGTGTAGAGATCAGCTCTGAGAGAGTCTCCTGGGCTGCCATGTCCAGCCATTATTAAAGTGTAGAGATCAGCTCTGAGAGAGTCTCCTGGGCTGCCATGCCCAGCCATTATTAAAGTGTAGAGATCAGCTCTGAGAGAGTCTCCTGGGCTGCCATGCCCAGCCATTATTAACGTGTAGAGATCAGCTCTGAAAGAGTCTCCTGGGCTGCCATGCCCAGCCATTATTAAAGTGAGCACTGGATCAGGGGACCTCACACCTGCTGCTGGAATCCCTCCACTCACACTTACACACACACACTTACACACACACACACACACACACACACACACACACACACACACACACACACACACACACACACACACACACACACACACACACACACACACACACACACACACACACACACACACACACACACACACCCTCTTACTCCTTCTTTCCCTATCTCTTTCATATTCATTAATCTGGAACAGTGGTTCCCAAACTTTTATAGTCGCGTACCCCTTCAAACATTCAACCTTCAGCTGCGTACCCCCTCTAGCACTCTCAAATGTTGTTATTTGCCATCATTGTAAGCCTGCCACACACACACTATACGATACATTTATTAAACACAAGAATGAGTGGGAGTTTTTGTTTCAACCCGGCTCGTGGGAAGTGACAAAGAGCTCTTATAAGACCAGGGCACAAATAATAATATTATAATAATCAATACTTTTGCTCTTTATTTAACCATCTTACATATAAAACCTTATTTGTTTATTGAAAATTGTGAATAACTCACCACAGGTTAATGTGAATGGTGTGCTTGTTGGGTTGTATTGGAGAGAGTCTCAGTCTTAAATCATTTTCCACACACAGTTTGTGCCTGTATTTAGTTTTCATGCTAATGAGGGCCGAGAATCCACTCTCACATGGGTATGTGGTTGCAAAGGGCATCAGTGTCTTAACAGCGTGATTTGCCAAGGCAGGATACTCTGAGCGCAGCCCAATCCAGAAATCTGGCAGTGGCTTCTGATTAAATAAAATTTTTGCAGAACTTCTTGTTGCAATTTCGATGAGGCTCTCTTGTTCAGATATCGCTAAGTGGACTGGAGGCAGGGCATGAACGGGATAATGAATCCAGTTGTTTGTATCATCCGTTTTGGGAAAGAACCTGCGTATTTGCGCACCCAACTCACTCGGGTGCTTAGCTATTTCACATTTGACATTGTCCATAAGCTTGATTTGCACACAACAAAAATCATACAATGATGGAAAGACCTGTGTGTTGTCCTTGTTAATGCTGACAGAAAATAGCTTCTTAATCATAGCCTCAATATTGTCCCGCACATTGAATATAGTTGCGGAGAGTCCCTGTAATCCTAGATTCAGATCATTCAGGTGAGAAAAAACATCACCCAGATAGGCCAGTTGTGTGAGAAACTCATCATCATCATGCAAGAGGTCAGACAAGTGAAACTTTAAGCTCGTCTCTCAAAAACACATGTCAATACTTTTCCCCTTGATAACCAGCGCACTTCGGTATGTTGTAAAAGTGTTACATGGTCGCTGCCCATATCATTGCATAGTGCAGAAAATACACGACAGTTCAGGGGCCTTACTTTTAACAAAGTTAACCATTTTCACTGTAGTGTCCAAAACGTCTATCAAGCTGTCAGGCATTCCCTTGGCAGCAAGGGCCTCTCGGTGGATGCTGCAGTGTACCCAAGTGGCGTCGGGAGCAACTGCTTGTACGGGCGTTAACACTTCACTATGTCTCCCTGTCATGGCTTTTGCGCCATCAGTATAGATACCAAAACATCTTGACCCCCAAAAGTCCATTTGATGTCACAAAGCTGTCCAGTACTTAAAGAATATCCTCTCCTGTTGTCCTGGTTTGCAGTGGTTTACAGAAGAGGATGTCTTCCTTAATTGACCCCCCATAAACGTAACAGACATATACCAGGAGCTGTGCCAGGTCCACCACGTCTGTTGACTCATCCAGCTGTAACACATATAATTCACTGGCTTGTATGCGAAGCAGTAAATGTTTCAAAACATCTCCTGCCATGTCACTGATGTGTCGTGAAACAGTGTTGTTTGATGAAGGCATTGTCTGTATAGTTTTTTTTGGCCTTTTCCCCTCAGCATTATCCCAGCCATATCCGCGGCAGCAGGAAGAAAGAAGTCCTCCACAATAGTATGGGGCTTGCCTGTCCTAGCCACTCGGTAGCTCACCATATAAGACGATTCTAGCCCCTTCTTATTCATGGTATCTGTTGCTTTTATACATGTCTTACTACTAGAAAGTCATCTTAATTCTCGCTCAAAAAACTCCCGTGGCTTATTTTAAAAATTTTTGGTTTCTAAATGTCTGCGCAAGAGTGAAGGTTTCATGAAGTTGTGAGATAGTACTTTTGCAAATTTAACACACCGTGGCTGAGGAAAGGCACTACTCCCAATATAATTGAACCCCAAATCAATGTAGTTCTCATCATATTTGCACCTCTTCGATGGTCCAACATCCCTGTCTGTTGTTCGGTGTTTTCCTGGGTAAGGTGGCAGTAGCTCTTTGGCTGCATCAGATTCACAACTGTCAGTGTCCATGCTAGCTGGGCTAACAACAAATGTAGAATTACTCATTCTAGCATTGGATGTGTTCGTGGAAGCAGAACAACTTGTGTCGTCGACAGGTGCAGGTGTAGTACTGCTGGTAGTAGCAGTACTACCAGTAGATGTCACGCTCGTCGTAATGAGTAGACCAAGGTGCAGCATGAGTAGAGTTCCACATATTTTTTATAAATCGAAACTCAATAAACAAAAACAATAAAGCACAAACGAAACGTGACGCTACTGGTGTGCACTCAGGCAACTAAATGTAGACAAGATCCCAAGAATAACAATGGGAAATGACTACCTAAATATGATTCCCAATGAGAGACAATGATAAACAGCTGCCTCTGATTGGGAACCATATCAGGCCACCATAGAAATACATTTCATCTAGACGACCGTGGATAGTCGCCGGAGGCTCCAGACCGTGGATCGTTGCCGGAGGAACCGGACCATAGATCGTCGCAGGAGGCTCTGGACTGAGAACCCCTGCTGAAGGCTCTGGACCGCCGACCGTCGCTGGAGGCTCCGGACCGCCAACTGTAGACCGCCTCAGGAGGTTCCGGACTGTAGACTGTCTCAGGAAGTTCCGGACCCGAGACCGTCTCAGGAGGTTTCGGACTGTGAAACGTCGCCGGAAGCTCTGGACTGGAAACAGTCGCCGGAAGCTCTGGACTGGGAACTGTCGCCGGAAGCTCTGGACTGTGGAGGCGCACTGGAGGCCTGATGCGTGGTGCCGGCACTGGTGGTACCGGGCTGGTGACACGCACCTCAGGGCGAGTGTGGGGAGGAGGCACAGGACGTACTGGACTGTGGAGGCGCACTGAAGGCCTGATGTGTGGGACCGGTACAGGTGGCACCGGGCTGATGACACGCACCTCAGGGCGAGTGCGGGAAGGAGGCACAGGACGCACTGGACTGTGGAGGCACACTGGAGGTTTAGAGCGCAGAGCTGGCACAACCCTTCCTGACTGGATGCTCACTCCAGCCCGACAAGTGCGGGAAGCTGGCACAGGATATCCTGGACCGAGGAGACGTACTGGAGACCAGGAGCGTTGAGCCGGCACAATCCGTCCTGGCTGAATGCCCACTCTAGCACGGCAACTGTGGGAAGCTGGAACAGAGCGCACCAGGCTGTGAATGCGCACTGGAGACACAGTGCGCATCACCGCATAGCACGGTGCCTGACCGGTCACACGTTCCCCACGGTAAGCACGGGGAGTTGGCTCAGGTCTAAACCCTGACTCCGCCAATTTCCCCGTGTGCCCCCCCCACACACATTTTTTGGGGCTGCCTGTCATCTATTGTCATATTATGTCTTGTTCCTGTTCTTTCTCTTCACTCCGTCTCCCTCTGCTGGTCGTATTAGGTTACCTTCTCTTTCTCTCCTCCCCCCAGCTGTTCCTCATCTTCTCTAACTACCTCGTTCACCCTTTTCCCACCTGTTCCCTTTTTCCCTCTGATTAGGTCTCTATTTCTCTCTCTGTTCCTGCTTCTTTCTTTGTCAGATTCTCGTTTGAGTTTCTCATGCCAGAACCAAACTATCATCTGGTTTGCTTCACCCTTGTCCCGTCCTGTCGGAATCTGCCTGTTCTTCTGATGCTACGTGTGATCAGGTACCTCTGTCCTCTACGACCCGCGCCTACCCAGAGAGACCAGCAGTCTGTCGCCGCTGACCCAGCTATTCTCCTCTGCTGCTAAGAAGGGGACTCTAACCCAGCTATTCTCCTCTGCTGCTAAGAAGGGGACTCTTTTGACTCTGTTTTTGTTAAACCGCTTTTGGGTCCTCACTCAAGTGCATAACACTGCCTCTCTCCCCAACCAACACAGAGAATAAACAGCTTACTATGGTCAGGGCGTGACAGTAGAGCTGTTATGTGTCTCTAAGGGCCTTACTTTTTTTTGACCATTTATCAATTTTCGAGCAAATGGAATGAGCAGCAGCTATGTTTGGCTACATACGTACCATTAGTGGAATTCCCGTGACGAGTAATGGTTAATGTGATTGGATGTTAATTATTTGACTAGGCTACCTGTATTTGACATTGTGTTGTTATTTCGATGAACACTAGATGGTTTAATTTTATTTTTTGGCAGTGAAACGAGGCTACTCAGGCAAGAAGAAAAACTCACCCAAATGTATGGCCCCGTTGGAAAATATAAATGGACTGTTTTTTGTATGTTTATTTGGTGTACCCAGACGGCATTGCTTACCCCATTTTGGGAATACCTGATCTGGAAGAATTCAGGGGATGTGACAAATGAACTCGAAACGGGGGAATGTTTACTGGTTGCTCAGGAGGGGGAAGTCAGATGGAATAAATTTGACTAGTTGTGGAAAATACTGGAGATCTAGAAAAAGAAGGTAAGGAGCCAGCACTGCGTACATATTGTGTGCCAAACAGGTGCCGTTAGATTCCAATATAATTTCTCTGGCCTTTTGGAACAATGTAAATACCAGAGAGTCTGTTGTAACATTTTTTTTGTTTTTGCCTTTTTGCCTTTATTACAGCAAAGACTAAAACCAGTCGCATTCATTCATGAATGCAATTTCCAACATGGAACGGTTTATTTTTTGTTTGTGCTCATTTTTCAAGGGTCACTTTGTTATTTTATTTAAAACTAAAATGCTTGAATGCATGTCAAATCGTGAGCGACGGGTATGCTGTGTGATGATATTAATAAATTAATGATTGATTGATACAGTACTGTAGCCTTTATACGTTTTGAAATATAGGTCTAAGTAAGTTCCGCTATTCAGACTGAACAGGATGCTTAGTCTGGCCTACAGCTCGATGGTGGTTATACAAGGCTCCTATACTAAGCCTACTAATGATAATGACATGACTTATTATTGTAATAATGATGATCATAACAATGATAGTAATAAGAACAATAAGAAGATCAAGAAAAAGGAGGGTTATTATTTTTTATAAATAGTCTATTATTTTTATGACAATTTGGAACTAACTATATGTAAATAACACTACATAGATTATAAATAATACCAGAGAGTCTGTTCTAAAGGAAAAAGTGTAAAGTCTTCATTACAGTATAGCAAAGATCAAAACCAGCCGAATGTGTTTATGTTGTGGTTGCATGAGGCTTGGTTCTCCTGGAATCAGTAGGCTATTAAACAAACACTCAAACAGGCAACAGAAGCACGATCTGTCTTGTCTTCAAAAATATGTTCCTCAGCAATCTACACACAAAACCCCATAATGACAAAGAAAACATGTTTTTAGACATTTTTGCTAATTTATTTAAAAAAAATAAGAAACAGAAATACCTTATTTACATGAGTATTCAGACCCTTTGCTTGAAATTTAACTCAGGTGCATCCTGTTTTCAATTATCATCCTTGAGATGTTTTTACAACTTGATTGGAGTCCACCTGTGGTATATTCAATTGGTTGACATGATTTGGAAAGGCACACACTTGTCTATATAAGGTCGCACAGTTGACAGTGCATGTCAGAGCAAAGAACAAGCCATGAGATTGAAGGAATTGCCCGTAGAGCTCCAAAACAGGATTGTGTTGAGGCACAGACCTGGGGAAGGGTGCCAAAAAATGTCTGCAGCATTGAAGGTCCCCAAGAACACAGTGGCCTACATCATTCTTAAATAGAAGACATTTGGAACCACCAAGACTCTTCCGAGAGCTGGCCGTCCCAGCCAAACTGAGCAATCGGGGGAGAAGGGCCTTGGTCAGGGAGGTGACCAAGAACCCGATGGCCACTCTGACAGAGCCATAGAGTTATTCTGCGGCGATAAGAGAACCTTCCAGAAGGACAACCATTTCTGCAGCACTCCACCAATTAAGCCTTTATGGTAGAGTCACCAGACGGAAGCCACTCCTCAGTAAAATACACATGACAGCCCGCTTGGTTTGACAAAAAGCACCTAAAGACTCTCAGACCATGAGAAACAAGATTCTCTGGTCTGATGAATCCAAGATTGAACTCTTTGGCCTGAATGCCACGTGTCACGTCTGGAGGAAATCTGGCACCATCCCTATGGTGAAGCATGGCGGTGGCAGCATCATGCTGTGGGGATGTTTTTCAGCGGCATGGACTGGGAGACAAGTCAGGATCGAGGCAAAGATTAACGGAGCAAAGTACAGAGAGATCCTTGATGAAAAGATCGCTCCGGACCTCAGACTGGGGCAAAGGTTCACCTTCCAACAGGACAACGATCCTAAGCGCACAGACAAGACAACGCAGGAGTGGCTTCGGGACAAGTCTCTGAATGTCCTTGAGTAGCTTGAACCCGATCAAACATCTCTGGAGAGACCTGAAGATAGCTGTGGTGTAACGCTCCCCATCCAACCTGAAAGAGCTTGAGAGGATCTGCAGAAAGGAATGGGAGAAACCCCCCAAATACAGGTGTGCCAAGCTTGTAGTGTCATACTCAAGAAGACCCGAGGCTGTAATCGCTGCCAAATGTGCTTCAACAAAGTACTGAGTAAAGGGTCTGAATTCCTTTTGCTTTGTCATTATTGGGTATTGTGTGTAGATTGATGAGGGAAAATAACAATTGAATAAATTTTAGAATAAGGCTGTAACGTAACAAAATGTGGATAAAGTCAAGGGGTCTGAATACTTTCTGAATGGACTGTAAAAGCCAGGCACGTTTAACATTTCGGTCATTGATTATAGACCCAATTAAGTTGGCGTTTCCTCTCTCCCCACTTTTCTTCTACAATTAGGAAACAGGCTGTTTTTTCACCTCCTAACTCCGCTGCTGCCTCCACTGCATTGTTCTCAACGCCGATATGCTGGTTAACTTTGCTATTATGCACACAGCAACATAGTCTAGGAAAAGACGACAACTCAACAGTGCACTGATGTGTTTCAGAACCGCGGACAGCGACCGCTAACAAACATGGAAGAAAGCGCATCTGTCATAAAATAATACAATTTGTATTAGTGTTGCACCATACATAATATAGCCATATACAATTTCAGTAGCCCATCTTAGAGTGGACTGTCCCATCCCCACGGCCTCCACAATGGATCAGTCCATTCAGAAAGGCACCAATCAGACAGGTGTACACCATTATATTTTTTTCTTTTTTTGCTACTGCTCACTTAAGAAATCTCGGTCGACCAACAGCCTAACGAACAAACAATTGACCAGTCGACTAAATGGGGTCAACCCTACATCATACACACACACACACACACACACACACACACACACACACACACACACACACACACACACACACACACACACACACACACACACACACACACACACACACACACACACACACACACACACAGGCACACACACATGCAGGCACACACACCATCATGAATGATTATGACTGGTTCCAATATTCCAAGCACGACGCCGGAGGGTGTAAATGCAAACTGGGTACATCTACTTTAGTTGTAAAACGGGTGATTAAGTAAAGGCAAGTTGCTCCTTTAACAGTCAACGAGGCGTACATACACTCATAGATCACAGACCACAGCCCCAACAATCACTACCAATGAAGATCTGATCTGAAATGATCTGAAATAGGCAACTCATAGGAAGCATAATTTCAATGAATGTGGTACTTGGATTTAATGGGAAGAATGAAGAGGAAGAATAAGAAGTAAAAGAGAGAAACAGAGAAGAGAGGGAAACAGAACGACTAGGGGGCTTCACAGAGAAATAGAGATGTGAAGGGAATGAAAAACAGAAGAGGATGTAGAGAGTTGTGAAGGAGGGGGAGAGAGAACGTTGAAGATATAAAGAGCAGGGGAGATGAGGAGGAGAACGGCTGACAGGAACAGAGGACATGGAGAGACAATGAGGAGAGGAGGGGAAGAGACAGAGAGAGGAAGAGATGGTGATGGCTCCTGAGGGAGTCTGTGTACTTACTCAGTGTGGTGATAGAGCCAGCCTGTCCTTCCTCTAGGCTACATGCTGTATACGGTCATACTGGACTGTGCTCCTTCCCCGAACCAGGGAGGACATGCACTGGAATATACTCATTTGACACCCTCTCTTCCTCCTTCTACATCTCTCTCTCTCTCTCTCTCTCTCTCTCTCTCTCTCTCTCTCTCTTTCTCTCTCTCTCTCTCTCTCTCTCTCTCTCTCTCTCACTCTCTCTCTCTCACACACTCTCTCCCTCACACCAATCACATACGCACAGACCTTCTGCTAAGAGCTAAAGTACGTCACTTCAAATCCACCTTCCTCTTTCTCTCTCATCGCTCTCTCTCTCTCTCTCTCTCTCTCCGCTATCTCTCTCTCCCTCTCTTGCCTTCGATCCGTTCCTGTCTTCTCAGTCCTGTAGTCAGAGGAAAACTTGATCATGTCTCATCAAGTCAAGCTACTCGTGTTAACATAGCCCTTCCCTCCACTCACACACTGTCACTACAGCATCTGAGAATGGGAACAGATCAGTATTTAACTTCACAGCATTATAAACAAGATTTCTACCACAGCTATGTTCATGAGGCTGTTGTGAATGTATATTACTACTATCAGGTTGTGTATATTTCACATAGTGTACATTGTACTTGTGGAAACACATACCAGCAGTATATTGTGCTCTACTGTCTGCAGTAATGAGTCATACTGCTACGCTATAGGTGGAACCCATATCCATCCCTATTACAAGGAAAACATATTTAAACAAAGAAAGTACAAAGTACCTGTCTTGTTTAAGGCATTTTCCGTTCTTTTGGTAGCCTTTTCCTGCAGTCAATGACCAAAAGCGTCCTCTTTGGCCTCATGGGTGGAATGTTATTCATATTTTTCATAATTTCATCCTTAATAAAGATTATTATTTTAAACCTGATGAAAATCTGGTGTTTCTATGACAGGTTTTGTTATATTTCAGTCTTTTGTGATGTATATAAAGTGTAATGTTGGAATGCAAACTCTAAATGGAATACATTTCAAGTCTATATATATGACATGGTGTCTTCTTTTTTTAAACCCATAACCATGTGTATGAGGTGTATACTTTTGTTTCAAAGTAGATTTGTTTAAGACTACCCAGAAACACTCTGTGTGACCCTGATTTAGCACACCGAGGTAAAGGCTTAATAATTTGTAATATTATGGTATTATCAAGTGCTAATAAGTAGCAACAACAACCCAGCAATCCACCAAATACTGAGACACTCATGCACACACACACACACACACACACACACACACACACACACACAAACCTCAATGAAATGAGAGGGAACGATACAACTGTATCTGTATAGGTGTAAGGTGCGAAGCTGGTGAGATATAGAAGGTTAAACACACCACCTCACCCCGGACCTGGAAAAGAGTCCAATTCATATTGAAGACCCTGCGATATTCTCAGGGATTACGGAAGTTTTCACTGAGCCACTAATCGGTATAACTAATGTCCCCTCCTAAATAAAACGTCTGTTTCAGCCATTTCTCCTCCATCCCTTCTTCCCTGGCTCGCACCAACGCTTCTGACAACTAGCTACATTTCTCACTCTTTCTTCATACTTATTTCCTTATACTGTTCTCAGTGCATGTTTCAGTTATGCCTTTTTTGACAGATACTCCGGTGACTGATTGAGTGGATTCGTCTTTACTGCTGTGCACAAAGAAAGAAGGTAAAAAAAAATATATAAAGAAACACGAGGCCCAAACCAGAGAGGATAAAGGGGGGTCATATGGATTGTAAAACCTGTGTGAAAACCTAGAGGCCTTAAGAAGAACAAGACCTAAACCAAGCACCCAGTGTACCAGCGCTCAGAAACATTTGCCTCTCCCTGTTAACCGGTGTCTGGTACACATACACATTATTCCATTTGCCGAGGGGTGTAAGGATCCACCCCAGGCTTTTTGGCATTCCCTTTGCTCCCATAATCATGGGGAAGAAGAGGCCTCTGACTCACAGCGTTGTTGTCAGTCTTGGACTCATGCAGTGTAACCTGATTGAAGCTCTTTGATTTCTCCACATAGAGCTTCTACAGGGGCTCAGAGGTCCCCTCTACTGGGCCAGACGCTACACTGCAGCCGCCTGGATGGTTACTGCACTGACACGCTTACCAAGTCCAATTCATCTGCAGATACAGAGCATGGAGAACATACATCAAACATACATCAAGCATACAGAATGGAAAAAAACACTTCCTGAATTCACAGCAGGACATTATTAGGGGAAAAGAGACCCAAAAAGGTTCTGTGGTGACAAATCTAAATTCAAGGGCAGTGTTATCTTAACCTAATTTCTCTCTCCCTTTTTTCACCAGCTATTGAGATTCTCTTAAATAAGATCTGCACCCCTTGCCACTCGCGCTTGCTTGACCTGAAAGCATGAATTAAACACTGAGGCTGGGATGGGATTTTCATGTAACAAACTGCTGCTACAAATCCAATACTGCCCTCCACTGGACATGTTAAGAATTACATTCAAACGTTTTACCAGTAAAAGCTCATTCAACCACAGGAGGTTGGTGGCACCTTCATCGGGGAGGATGGGCTCATAGTAATGGCTGGAACGGAATAAATGGAATGGTATCAAACTCATCAAACACCTGGTGTCCCTGTGTTTGGTACCATTCCATTCACTCCATTCCAGACGTTATTATGAGCCCTCCTCCCCTCAGCCGCCTATTGTGAATTAAACCAAATAAAACGCCTCATAGTAAAGACATCGCAGTGATTGGTTACTATAAGATTGAGAATAAAACCAAGGCAATGGTCCCTTTCAAAAACCTAAACCGAAAAGTATCTCGCGCCCTTTCGTTTCGTTAGTGCTTGTGGAATGTGGCATGACAGTGTTGAATTGACACAAGATCCTTGGTTATGCCATTCACACTGCACACTGACCATGGCAACAGGAGCTAGTGAAGCTGGAGGTTACCTGTCTTTTGATGAAGCTGGAGGTGGTGTCTGAGGACGTACTGCCATCCGAACGTTTGAACCGACTTTTCCTCTTAGGCAACTTCCTGGGCAGCTGTTGCAGAGGAGAGAGGGGTGAGAAAGGAAAGGAAGAGAGAGGAGGCAACGAGCGATGAGATAGGAATCGGAATGACATAAAACGACGCGGGGAAAGAAGGGGTGTAAAGTAAGATGAGGACAAAGTTTTAAAAAGAGAGAGGGGCATTAAGAACAAAGAGAATTAAGAGGAAAGCGAGAGAAATGATAATAAAGGATGAAAGAGAGTGAGAAATGAGAAAATAAGAGAAAATGGGTAGAGAGGGGAAGAGAGGGGATAGTCAACGGTACAAGATATTAGGCTTTGGCAGCATTATAACAAACCTTGCTGTTGCTTCACCCTGCTAGCATTCACCAGTGTTATGGCTGCAATGCAGAGCTATAGATTGGTCATTTTTACCTAGCCTATTACCCTTTCCTGAAACGAGTGGCTTTAATATATATGTTATATCATGTACATGTTTACTCATGTATTTCTATAGATAGAGACTAGAACAAGTCAAGTGCATTGTCAAATAGCTCAATTTCTCAAATCCTATTACAAGGTATGATAGATCAATGTCTAAAACAAACTATTCTTCTGGCTGGATATATGGGTCGTTCCACCAATTCGGTGCATCTTAAGAGGTTCGATTAAAAAAAAAGACTATATTAAGTGCCTATTAAGTGTCAAATTAAGTAACAGGGATGACAATTTCTTCCCTTGTGACAGGGAATCTTTTTGTGTGCAACAGGAAGTGGCAATTGTTATGCTCAACCCGGTCAGTTTCCCACCACATTTGACTATTAGATGTTCATTGCTCCTTCAGATTTTTTAAATCTTTTATTTTTAAGAATAGTTTCAACATATTAAAATGAGAGTTCAGTTCACGTAACAGGGTTGACCTAAAAATAAGAGACAGGTTTTTTTTTTACCTTAAAATGAATCACTAATTACAATGAATAAATTATAATCTTCAGAAATGACTTTGTCAAAGCAACGTAATAATAGGGGCTTTTCAACGAAACTTAGATAAACGTTGGGGAGAAGTGGTTTAGAATCTTCCTACAAGTCACTGAATTTGGGCACTTTAGCAAGTTTTTATTCATATTCAAAATCAGAATTTCTGAAACATGTCCATATGGACCATATTAAAGTGAATTTCATTTAATATGAGGTTTTTAAAATACAATATGTGTGCACAATTTCTACCTAAAATATCAAAGGGACACAAAATGTACTCATTTCGTGGAATGACCCATATGTAATGACTGTCTGCATAATAATACGTGTCTAGTAGTGGATGATATTTCTCAAACCATTGATTAAATTTATTTATTGGGGACAAAGGCTGACGCAGAACTGTAAATAGTCATGAACCATGCAGGCAATTGGGCACACCTTGTTCTGGACTACCCTGTGAGTGCGAGCGTAGCATTTTATTGGTAGATAAGTTTATAAAAATAAATAAAAATGGGGGGGGGTGAAAATGGACATGCATTCACAATACAGAATATGGACAGACTGTTATACGTACAGCCAGCCAGCCCACTGTAGATCTATAAGAATCCCCGACTCAATAAAGTCTCGTTGGATTGGATTTAGCTCCCACCCAACAGTTACTTTGATGCCAAAACCTGATGCTAGAGTGCCTTTGCAATTGCGTTTTAATAAAAGCGCAGAAATAAGTAGGCTACAGGTGAGCCAATCTACTCGAACAAGAAGTGCTTGATATTCACGGTTTCTTACCCGCCACAGATGAAACCTTAAAACAGTTAAATATAAGACACGTGATATCTGTTTTTGGTTGAGTATAACGCATTGTACGCAGATCTTAAGCAGGACATGCATTCAAATAAATAAGAAAACACCATTTCACAATACATATTGAAAATCAGAAGAATAGAGGCCCGAATTGCGGTTAGAAATCAGAGTGAGTGAAGAACACACTTTAGCAATAAACATTGTAGACCTATCAATCATCTTATCGACTTTCTTTATAACGACAATTAAATAGCCTAGATAACCGATCGAATTAAACGGATAATATAATCCCATCGTGTGGCATAGCCTTTTGCTTATTTTCATCAATCGGCAGTTTCAAAACGATATTCCACTGGCGTAGGTAGAAACTATTGCCAAGGCTGTACGCTTTCATTTCAACAACAAGTAGCAAAACGTTAACCATTTTCAAGCTCTACTTTGCTGAGTGCTATCTAAAAAGAAGAGACCTACCTGAAAATTGTGAGACTGTGAGCCTGTTTCGACACCAGGCAGTGGGTCTGCGGACGATTTGGACATTTTGACTTGCACCATCTATTTGAGAGCGCAGGGAGGCGGGATGCACACAGACATCGGTTATTGGAAAAAACGCTGATACCAACATTACATCTATGTGCAGTGGAAGAAGGAGGGTGTACCGTAGTAGAATAGGGTGAGGGTGTGGGGCGAGAGAGCTACGTGGATATATGATAAACAAAATATATTTTCTGCATCAAGGAAGGAAAAAGATATCACTATAAAAAAATATATCGAGTCAAGATGTATACTATACTAGCCGATGAGCTCTCATTTGCCCTCGATAGAGTATCCCTGTATATTTGCGTCGCATCCTCTTTCTCTCTCTCTCTCTCTCTCTCTCTCTCTCTCTCTCTCTCTCTCTCTCTCTCTCTCTCCCTCTCTCTCTCTTTCTATCTCCCTCTTTCCTTCTGTCTCTCCCTGTGCTCGCTATGAGAGGGTCTCACAGAAGGCTGCTTAATTGGCATAACAGCTAATCCGTGCAGAAATGAAATGATTCTGTTTTTCAAGTTGGTATTATAAAATGTGGGTCATTCATTTGAGCAAATGTTCTTTTTTAAATAAATAACAACAGAAATATTGTTTTAGTACTATTTCAATTCTGTGTGCAAAATAAAAGTAAAGGATTAGTGTTTCCTACTGAATATGGTTGAGTGATGTGTTTCATCATTTGGAATACCATGTAAACTATAGTTATCTATTATAGGCCAAGTGGATACTGGGGACAGGTGTAACATATTTGAGATTTTTCTATTTCTGTTTGAGTTAGAGGTATTCAAATTCACCATGATAACATTCATCTATTGGTAGAATTTCGAGTAAGCCCACATTAGTCGAGGTTGGTGGTAACCATGCAATGGGTCAGTTGTAGCACTTTCTTTAATGGTAAAAATGAAGGCGTATTGTCATCTCCTCTTAAATCAATATATTGATTAATACACAATCTAAAAATATATAATATTTTCTTTAGTTGGTCATAATATTCCTAGCTGTTTTTTCTTCAGTAAATTTTAGAGTAACCTATGTCAAAAGCCGCAGGTAGCCTAAATAAGGCCTACTAACGACATACTGAAGTTGTCTGCGTGAATCCATTGTGCCCTGTACCGCCGCACAAACATTCAGCACCATGGACAGCGCCACCATCAAACCAGAGAGGATTTCAGCACCACCGGTCGCCGGTCAGCGCCGCACCTATATTACCGCGCCCTGCCCACCTCACTGCTCGTAATAAGTATACACAGCTCACCTGTGCTGAGGTTTGTTCTAGTGGTCTGCTTATTGGTCTGCTTATCGTGGACAGATTTTGACGGGAGTAAACCCTCTCACTGTGCCTCGTCTTCTCGGGTGTGGCTCTGTGCAGGAGGAAGGATTGGAGGAGGAAGGAGGATTGCCATGATCTTTGCTATTGCTCCCTTTCCCCTCATTTGGAATAGTTCACGTTTAGAAAATAAATGGAAGATAATGGCAGCTACTGCTTCTTTGGCATCCATTGGACTCGTGCTAAACTGTGGTCCTTAGTTAGGCTATCATGTACATTACAATGCCATTTACTGGAACCATTATTAAGTCCCAGTTGAGACCAAAGTATATTTTCCAAGGCAGCCCTGCATGGTAAGACCAAGCAATTACAACTACACTATGAAACAAAGACAAATGACATAAAGAATGTCAATAAAAGCTTTGGAGCACCTTCAATGAAATCTTGGGGGAAAAATGTGAAAAAGGCGAAAAAAGGGCGAACTCCATCATTCATTGAATCAGATGGCTCATTTATCACAAAAACCACTGATATTGCCAACTACTTTAATGCTTTTTTCATCGGTAAGATTGGCAAACTCAGGGATGACATGCCAGCAACAAACACTGACACGACACATCCAAGTACTGTATATCTGACCAAATTCTGAAAGACAAGAATTGTCATTTAGAATTCCGCTAAGTGAGTGTGGAAGAGGCAAACAAATTATAGTTTTCTATCAACAATGACAAGCTTGGATGGAAAATTACTGAGTATAAAAGCAGATGATATTGCCATATTTTCAATTTAAGCCTACTAGAAAGTGTGTGCCCTTAGGCCTGGAGGGAAGCAAAAGTCATTCCGCTAACTAAGAATAGTAAAGCCCCCTTTAATGGCTGAAATAGCCGACCAATCAGCCTGTTACCAACCTTTGGTAAAGTTTTGAAAAAAAAAGATTTTTGACCAATGCTATTTTACAGTAAACAAATTGACAACAGACTTTCAGCATGCTTATAAGGAAGGACATTCAACAAGCACAGCACTTACAGAAATGGCTGATGATTCAATGTGGCTTTTGACTTTATCGATCATAGTCTGCTGCTGTAAAACGCATGTGTTATTGTCACGCCCTGACCTTAGAGCTTTTTATGTCTCTATTTTGGTTTGGTCAGGGTGTGATTTGGGTGGGCATTCTATGTTCTTTTTTCTATGTTTTTGTATTTCTTTGTTTTGGCCGGGTATGGTTCTCAATCAGGGGCAGCTGTCTATCGTTGTCTCTGATTGGGAACCATACTTAGGTAGCTTTTTCCCACATGGTTTTTGTGGGTAGTTATTTTCTGTTTAGTGTTTTGCACCTTACAGGACTGTTTCGGTCATTCGCGTTGTTATTTTTGTTTAGTGTTCAGTGAAAATAAAAAGTCATGAACACTTATCACGCTGCGCTTTGGTCCGATTCCTCTTCAGACGATGAAAACTGTGACAGTTATGGCTTTACATCCCCTGCTATGTTGTGGATAAATAGTTACCTGTCTAACAGAACACAGAGGGTGTTCTTTAATGGAAGCCTCTCCAACATAATGAGGGTAGAATCAGCAATTCCCCAGGGCAGCTGTCTAGGCCTCTTAATTTTAAATGTTTTTACTAACGGCATGCCACTGGCTTTGACTAAAGTATGTGGATGACAGAACACTATGCATGTCAGCTACAACAGTGACCAAAATGACTGAAACACTTAACAAAGAGCTGCAGTTAGTTTCAGAATGGGTGGCAAGGAATAAGTTAGTCCTGTCACGTTCTGACCATAGTTATTGTGTTAATTGTTTGTTTTAGTTGGTCAGGACGTGAGTTGGGTGGGCATTCTATGTTTTGTACGTCTAGGTTGTTTTTCTGTGTTCTGCCTAGTATGGTTCTCAATCAGAGGCAGGTGTCATTAGTTGTCTCTGATTGAGAATCATACTTAGGTAGCCTGGGTTTCACTGTTTGTTTGTGGGTGATTGTTTCCTGTCTTTGTGTTTTCTGCACCAGTTAGGACTGTTTCGTTTTTGCCACGTTTATTGTTTTGTATTCTGTTCATGTTTAGTTTCTCTTATTAAAAAAAACATTAACTCTAACCACACTGCGTTTTGGTCCGCCTCTCCTTCCCAGGAAGAAAGCCGTTACAGAATCACCCACCAACCAAGGACCAAGCGACGTGGTAAACAGAAGCAGCAGCAGGAGAAACAACAGGTGCAGCAGGAGAAGCAGCAGCAGGAGCAACAGCAGCAGCAGTGGGAGAGGCAACACTATTTGGAGAAGTGGACTTGGGAGGAGATCCTAGACGGGAAAGGACCCTGGGCAGAGCCAGGGGAATATTGCCGCCCCAAAGCCGAGCTGGAGGCAGCGAAAGCAGAGAGGCGGCATTATGAGGAGCTAGCACGGCAGAGCGGCTGGAAGCCCGAGAGGCATCCCCAAAAATGTCATGGGGGGGGGGGGTACAGGGAGAGTGTGGCAGAGTCAGGAGCCAGACCTGGGCCAACTCCCCTTGTTTACCGTAAGGAGCCATGGATGTTATCGGAGCTGTCGGCGAAGCTGAGGGCTGAGTCTGAGAGGGTCGAGGAGTTATTGGACAGAATGGAGGAGAGTGAACGGATGGGAGATGAGGAGACACTCGAGGAGGTGTTAATAGAATTGGGGGAGTGTGAAGAGAGAGAGCAGTTGATTTGGCGTAGTATGCAAGGCATTCGCCCTGAGGTGCGTGTCCCCAGCCCGGTACCACCAGTGCCGGCACCCCGCACCAGGCTGTCTCTCTGTCCCATCAATACAGGTGCTCCCGCCTGTCCGGCGCTACCAGAGTTTCCGCCCCTCAGTCCAGAGGCGCCAGAGCCCCTCAGTCCAGAGGTGCCAGAGCTTCTCTGTTCAGCGCTGCCAGAGCCTTCCTCCTCTCCAGCGCAGCCGGAGTCTCCCGCCTGTCCGGTGCTGCCAGAGCTTCCGCCCCTCAGTCCAGAGGCGCCAGAGCTCCTCTGTCCAGCGCTGCCAGTGCCTTCCTCCTCTCCAGCGCTGCCGGAGTCTCCAGTCTGTCCGGAGCCGCCATAGCCGCCAGTCAGCCTGGAGCCGCCAGTCAGCCAGAAGCTGCCAGAGCCGTCAGTCAGCCAGAAGCTGCCAGAGCCGTCAACCAGCCTGAGCTACCCCTCGGTCCTGAGCTACCCCGCTACTCAAAGGACGCTAAGGAGGTGGACTAAGACAATGATGGAGTGGGGTCCACGTCCAGCGCCAGAGCCGCCACCGCGGACAGATGCCTCCACAGACCCTCCCCTATAGGTTTAGGTTGTGCGGTCGGAGTCCGCACCTTGGGGGTGGGTACTGTCACGTTCTGACCATAGTTATTGTGTTAATTGTTTGTTTTAGTTGGTCAGGACGTGAGTTGGGTGGGCATTCTATGTTTTGTATGTCTAGGTTGTTTTTCTGTGTTCTGCCTAGTATGGTTCTCAATCAGAGGCAGGTGTCATTAGTTGTCTCTGATTGAGAATCATACTTAGGTAGCCTGGGTTTCACTGTTTGTTTGTGGGTGATTGTTTCCTGACTTTGTGTTTTCTGCACCAGTTAGGACTGTTTCGGTTTTGCCACGTTTATTGTTTTGTATTCTGTTCATGTTTAGTTTCTCTTATTAAAAAAAACATTAACTCTAACAACGCTGCGTTTTGGTCCGCCTCTCCTTCCCAGGAAGAAAGCCGTTACAGAATCACCCACCAACCACGGACCAAGTGATGTGGTAAACAGAAGCAGCAGCAGGAGAAACAACAGGTGCAGCAGGAGAAGCAGCAGCAGCAGGAGCAACAGCAGCAGCAGTGGGAGAGGCAGCACTATTTGGAGAAGTGGACTTGGGAGGAGATCCTAGACGGGAAAGGACCCTGGGCAGAGCCAGGGGAATATTGCCGCCCCAAAGCCGAGCTGGAGGCAGCGAAAGCAGAGAGGCGGCATTATGAGGAGCTAGCACGGCAGAGCGGCTGGAAGCCCGAGAGGCATCCCCAAAAATTTCATGGGGGGGGACAGGGAGAGTGTGGCAGAGTCAGGAGCCAGACCTGAGCCAACTCCCCTTGTTTACCGTAAGGAGCCATGGATGTTATCGGAGCTGTCGGCGAAGCTGAGGGCTGAGTCTGAGAGGGTCGAGGACTTATTGAACAGAATGGAGGAGAGTGAACGGATGGGAGATGAGGAGACACTTGAGGAGGTGTTAATAGAATTGGGGGAGTGTGAAGAGAGAGAGCAGTTGATTTGGCGTAGTATGCAAGGCATTCGCCCTGAAGTGCGTGTCCCCAGCCCGGTACCACCAGTGCCGGCACCCCGCACCAGGCTATCTCTCTGTCCCATCAATACAGGTGCTCCCGCCTGTCCGGCGCTACCAGAGTTTCCGCCCCTCAGTCCAGAGGAGCCAGAGCCCCTCAGTCCAGAGGCGCCAGAGCCCCTCAGTCCAGAGGCGCCAGAGCTTCTCTGTTCAGCGCTGCCAGAGCCTTCCTCCTCTCCAGCGCAGCCGGAGTCTCCCGCCTGTCCGGTGCTGCCAGAGCTTCCGCCCCTCAGTCCAGAGGCGCCAGAGCTCCTCTGTCCAGCGCTGCCAGAGCCTTCCTCCTCTCCAGCGCCGCCGGAGTCTCCAGTCTGTCCGGAGCCGCCATAGCCGCCAGTCAGCCTGGAGCCGCCAGAGCCGCCAGTCAGTGCAGAGCCGCCAGTCAGCCAGAAGCTGCCAGAGCCGCCAGTCAGCCAGAAGCTGCCAGAGCCGTCAGTCAGCCAGAAGCTGCCAGAGCCGTCAACCAGCCTGAGCTACCTCTCAGTCCTGAGCTACCCCTCAGTCCTGAGCTACCCCTCGGTCCTGAGCTACCCCTCAGTCCTGAGCTACCCCTCGGTCCTGAGCTAACCCGCTACTCAAAGGACGCTAAGGAGGTGGACTAAGACAATGATGGAGTGGGGTCCACGTCCAGCGCCAGAGCCGCCACCGCGGACAGATGCCTCCCCAGACCCTCCCCTATAGGTTTAGGTTGTGCGGTCGGAGTCCGCACCTTGGGGGTGGGTATTGTCACGTTCTGACCATAGTTATTGTGTTAATAGTTTGTTTTAGTTGGTCAGGATGTGAGTTGGGTGGGCATTCTATGTTTTGTATGTCTAGGTTGTTTTTCTGTGTTCGGCCTAGTATGGTTCTCAATCAGAGGCAGGTGTCATTAGTGTTCTCTGATTGAGAATCATACTTAGGTAGCCTGGGTTTCACTGTTTGTTTGTGGGTGATTGTTTTCTGTCTTTGTGTTTTCTGCACCAGTTAGGACTGTTTCGGTTTTGCCACGTTTATTGTTTTGTATTCTGTTCATGTTTAGTTTCTCTTATTAAAAAAAAACATGAACTCTAACCACGCTGCGTTTTGGTCCGCCTCTCCTTCCCAGGAAGAAAGCCGTTACAAGTCCTAAATATTTCAAAAACTAAAAGCATTGTATTTGGGACAAATCATTCACTTAAACCCTAAACCTCAACTAAATATTGTAATAAATTATGTGGAAATTGAGCAAGTTGAGGTGACTCAACTGCTTGGATTAACCCTGGATTGTAAACTGTCATGGTCAAAACATATTGATACAACAGTAGCTAAGATGGGGAGAAATGTGTCCATAATAAAGCGTTGCTCTACCTTAACACCACTATCAACAAGGCAGGTCCTAGTTTTGATGCACCTGGACTACTGTTCAGTCGTGTGGTCAGGTGCCACAAAGAGGGACTTAGGAAAATTGCAATTGGCTCAGAACAGGGCAGCACAGCTGGCTCTTGGATGTACACAGAGAGCAAACAATAATATGCATGTCAATCTCTCCTGGCTCAAAGTGGAGGAGAGATTGACTTCATCATTACTTGTATTTGTGAGAGGTATTGATATGTTGAAAGCACCGAGCTGTCTTTTTATTTATTTTTTATTTTTTTATTTCACCTTTATTTAACCAGGTAGGCAAGTTGAGAACAAGTTCTCATTTACAATTGCGACCTGGCCAAGATAAAGCAAAGCAGTTCGACAGATACAACTACACAGAGTTACACATGGAGTAAAACAAACATACAGTCAATAATACAGTATAAACAAGTCTATATACAATGTGAGCAAATGAGGTGAGAAGGGAGGTAAAGGCAAAAAAGGCCATGGTGGCAAAGTAAATACAATATAGCAAGTAAAACACTGGAATGGTAGTTTTGCAATGGAAGATTGTGCAAAGTAGAAATAAAAATAATGGGGTGCAAAGGAGCAAAATTAATTAATTAATTAAATACCGTTGGGAAAGAGGTAGTTGTTTGGGCTAAATTATAGGTGGGCTATGTACAGGTGCAGTAATCTGTGAGCTGCTCTGACAGTTGGTGCTTAAAGCTAGTGAGGGAGATAAGTGTTTCCAGTTTCAGAGATTTTTGTAGTTCGTTCCAGTCATTGGCAGCAGAGAACTGGAAGGAAAGGCGGCCAAAGAAATAATTGGTTTTGGGGGTGACTAGAGAGATATACCTGCTGGAGCGTGTGCTACAGGTGGGAGATGCTATGGTGACCAGCGAGCTGAGATAAGGGGGGACTTTACCTAGCAGGGTCTTGTAGATGACATGGAGCCAGTGGGTTTGGCGACGAGTATGAAGCGAGGGCCAGCCAACGAGAGCATACAGGTCGCAATGGTGGGTAGTATATGGGGCTTTGGTGACAAAACGGATTGCACTGTGATAGACTGCATCCAATTTGTTGAGTAGGGTATTGGAGGCTATTTTGTAAATGACATCGCCAAAGTCGAGGATTGGTAGGATGGTCAGTTTTACAAGGGTATGTTTGGCAGCATGAGTGAAGGATGCTTTGTTGCAAAATAGGAAGCCAATTCTAGATTTAACTTTGGATTGGAGATGTTTGATATGGGTCTGGAAGGAGAGTTTACAGTCTAACCAGACACCTAAGTATTTGTAGTTGTCCACGTATTCTAAGTCAGAGCCGTCCAGAGTAGTGATGTTGGACAGGCGGGTAGGTGCAGGTAGCGATCGGTTGAAGAGCATGCATTTAGTTTTACTTGTATTTAAGAGCAATTGGAGGCCACGGAAGGAGAGTTGTATGGCATTGAAGCTTGCCTGGAGGGTTGTTAACACAGTGTCCAAAGAAGGGCCAGAAGTATACAGAATGGTGTCGTCTGCGTAGAGGTGGATCAGAGACTCACCAGCAGCAAGAGCGACCTCATTGATGTATACAGAGAAGAGAGTCGGTCCAAGAATTGAACCCTGTGGCACCCCCATAGAGACTGCCAGAGGTCCGGACAGCAGACCCTCTGATTTGACACACTGAACTCTATCAGAGAAGTAGTTGGTGAACCAGGCGAGGCAATCATTTGAGAAACCAAGGCTGTCGAGTCTGCCGATGAGGATGTGGTGATTGACAGAGTCGAAAGCCTTGGCCAGATCAATGAATACGGCTGCACAGTAATGTTTCTTATCGATGGCGGTTAAGATATCGTTTAGGACCTTGAGCGTGGCTGAGGTGCACCCATGACCAGCTCTGAAACCAGATTGCATAGCAGAGAAGGTATGGTGAGATTTGAAATGGTCGATAATCTGTTTGTTGACTTGGCTTTCGAAGACCTTAGAAAGGCATGGTAGGATAGATATAGGTCTGTAGCAGTTTGAGTCAAGAGTGTCCCCCCCTTTGAAGAGGGGGATGACCGCAGCTGCTTTCCAATCTTTGGGAATCTCAGACGACATGAAAGAGAGGTTGAACAGGCTAGTAATAGGGGTGGCAACAATTTCGGCAGATCATTTTAGAAAGAAAGGGTCCAGATTGTCTAGCCCGGCTGATTTGTAGGGGTCCAGATTTTGCAGCTCTTTCAGAACATCAGCTGAACGGATTTGGGAGAAGGAGAAATGGGGAAGGCTTGGGCGAGTTGCTGTTGGGGGTGCAGTGCTGTTGACCGGGGTAGGAGTAGCCAGGTGGAAAGCATGGCCAGCCGTAGAAAAATGCTTATTGAAATTCTCAATTATGGTGGATTTATCAGTGGTGACAGTGTTTCCTATCTTCAGTGCAGTGGGCAGCTGGGAGGAGGTGTTCTTATTCTCCATGGACTTTACAGTGTCCCAGAACTTTTTTGAGTTAGTGTTGCAGGAAGCAAATTTCTGCTTGAAAAAGCTAGCCTTGGCTTTTCTAACTGCCTGTGTATAATGGTTTCTAGCTTCCCTGAACAGCTGCATATCAAGGGGGCTGTTCGATGCTAATGCAGAACGCCATAGGATGTTTTTGTGTTGGTTAAGGGCAGTCAGGTCTGGGGAGAACCAAGGGCTATATCTGTTCCTGGTTCTAAATTTCTTGAATGGGGCATGTTTATTTAAGATGGTTAGGAAGGTATTTAAAAAAAATATCCAAGCATCCTCTACTGACGGGATGAGATCAATATCCTTCCAGGATACCCCGGCCAGGTCGATTAGAAAGGCCTGCTCGCTGAAGTGTTTCAGGGAGCGTTTTACAGTGATGAGTGGAGGTCGTTTGACTGCTGACCCATTACGGATGCAGGCAATGAGGCAGTGATCGCTGAGATCTTGGTTGAAGACAACAGAGGTGTATTTAGAGGGGAAGTTGGTTAGGATGATATCTATGAGGGTGCCCGTGTTTAAGGCTTTGGGGAGGTACCTGGTAGGTTCATTGATGATTTGTGTGAGATTGAGGGCATCAAGTTTAGATTGTAGGATGGCTGGGGTGTTAAGCATGTTCCAGTTTAGGTCGCCTAGCAGCACGAGCTCTGAAGATAGATGGGGGGCAATCAGTTCACATATGGTGTCCAGAGCACAGCTGGGGGCAGAGGGTGGTCTATAGCAGGCGGCAACGGTGAGAGACTTGTTTTTAGAGAGGTGGATTTTTAAAAGTAGAAGTTCAAATTGTTTGGGTACAGACCTGGATAGTAGGACAGAACTCTGCAGGCTATCTTTGCAGTAGATTGCAACACCGCCCCCTTTGGCAGTTCTATCTTGTCTGAAAATGTTGTAGTTTGGAATTAAAATTTCAGAATTTTTGGTGGTCTTCCTAAGCCAGGATTCAGACACAGCTAGAACATCCGGGTTGGCAGAGTGTGCTAAAGCAGTGAATAGAACAAACGTAGGGAGGAGGCTTCTAATGTTAACATGCATGAAACCAAGGCTATTACGGTTACAGAAGTCATCAAAAGAGAGCGCCTGGGGAATAGGAGTGGAGCTAGGCACTGCAGGGCCTGGATTCACCTCTACATCGCGAGAGGAACATAGGAGGAGTAGAATAAGGGTGCGGCTAAAAGCAATAAGAATTGGTCGTCTAGAACGTCTGGAACAGAGAGTAAAAGGAGGTTTCTGGGGGCGATAAAATAGCATCAAGGTATAATGTACAGACAAAGGTATGGTAGGATGTGAATACAGTGGAGGTAAACCTAGGTATTGAGTGATGAAGAGAGAGATATTGTCTCTAGAAACATCATTGAAACCAGGAGATGTCATTGCATGTGTGGGTGGTGGAACTAATAGGTTGGATAAGGTATAGTGAGCAGGACTAGAGGCTCTACAGTGAAATAAGCCAATAAACACTAACCAGAACAGCAATGGACAAGACATATTGACATTAAGGAGAGGCATGCTTAGTCGAGTGATCAAAAGGGTCCAGCGAGTGGAGAGGTTGGTTGGGAGTCACGACGATTTAGACAGCTAGCCAGGCCACCGGTAGCAAGCTAGCATAGGATGGAGGTCTGTTATTAGCCACCTCTTACGTTCCGTCAGTAGATTAGTGTGGTTCCGTGTGGTAGAGGGGATTAATCCAAATCACACAACAACAACAAAAATAAAAACAATAGATATAGTTATAGAGGCCCAAGAAGAAAACATAATTATAATAAAAATAAATAAATTGTCCGATTGTCTATTCAGATAGCAGCCGGTAAGACAGCTAACGGTTAGCAGGCCGCAGATGGGCGTTCAGGTAACGTCGCGACGGAGGAGCCAGCCGGATAACTCCTTCGGGTAGATAACGTCGGCAGTCCAGTTGTGAAGGCCCGGTGGGGCTCTGCGTAGGCAGTAAAATGGGTCCGGATAGTTGACTGCAGCCCAGGAGTGATTGATGGAACTCAGGAGTGATTGACGGAGCTGGCTAGCTCCGGGATAATTGATGTTTGCTCCGGAATCGACGAAAGCCGATAGTCACACGGATATCAGCTAGCTAGCTGTGAGATCCAGGTATGAATGTCCAGAGAGCAGTTGAAATCCAGGGACATGGAGAGAAAAATCGGTCCGGTATGTTCCGTTCCAAGCCGCGCTGCGCCGTACAAAACTGGCGATAGATTTTCGAGCTAAAGGATAGCTGATGACCACAAACCGTGGTTAGCTGAATACTAACGATTTGCCAGTAAAGAAGCTAACTAGCTTCTGAACTAGCTTCTGATTAGCTTCTGGATTAGCTTCTGGGCTAGCTTCTGGCTAGCTCCTGGCTAGCTTCTGGCTAGTTTCTGGCTAGCTTCTTGGAGTTTCTGGCTAGCTTCTTGGAGGATTACAGATTTGAGGTAAATAATACTTTTTTATAAATATAAATTGGTGAGGCGGGTTGCAGGAGAGTGTTTTGAAGATGAGTTGATGGAAAATAAAAATAAAATGTATGTGAAAAAAGTTGTAAATATATATATATACGGGACACGACAAGACGAGGACAAAAGACGTCTGAACTGCTATGCCATCTTGGGAATGTCTGTTTAAACAACTAACACACAGCTCGGACACCCATGCATACCCCACAAGACATGCCACCAGAGGTCTCTTCACTGTCCCCAAGTCCAGAACAGATTATGGGAGGCACACAGTACTACATAGAGCCATGACTACATGGAATTACAGTATATTCCACATCAGGTAACTGATGCAAGCAATAGAATCAGATTTAAAAAACAGATGAAAATACACCTCATGGAACAACGGGGACTGTGCAGCAACACAAACATAGAAACATGTATACACACACATGATAACATACGCACTATACACACACACACACATGGATTTTGTGTTGTAGATATGTGGTAGTGGAGTAGGGGCCTGAGGGCACACACTTAGTGTGTTGTGAAATCTATTTTGAATGTTCTGTAATGTTTAAAAATGGTATAACTGCCTTAATTTTTCTGGACCCCAGGAAGAGTAGTCACCTCTTTGGCAGCAGCTAATGGGGATCCATAATAAATACCAATACAAATAAATACAATTACACAATCAAGGCAGGAGCATAGGAAACACACATACACACACACACACACACACACACACACACACACACACAAACACACACACACAAACACAATAAAAACCACATTCCTCACTGAAACGATCCTCTATCAACAATCTGATTTGACAGAAAGGCACCAACGCGTCCAACTGTAGGATATTCTGAAGATTGTTCCATAAGTGAGGTGAGAAGAAACTAAAAGATGTTTGAATACATCTGTGACCTGCAGCACCATCTAGCAGCGATGAGCAGAAAGTGATTCTTCTATAGCAACTTCTAAAACCAATTGGTTCGCTTCAACAGAGAGAGAGAGAGAGAGAGAGAGAGAGAGAGAGAGAGAGAGAGATAAAGAGATTGAGAGAGTAAGTTCATTAGAATTTATTTGGGTAAAAACATGTATAGCAAGATGTAAGTTGGATCCCCAGAGGAAAGCAGTTGAAAGTATGAATTAAAGCACTTCTTTCCAAAGTGGACCTTGATGGTAAAACAAATAACGTCTCATCATTAAAATAGAGTAAGAGAGAGATAGATAGATAGAGAGAGAGGGGGGGGTGGATGGATGGATAGGGAGGGAGGGATAGAGAGAGAGAGAGAGAGAGAGATAGATAGATAGATAGATAGATAGATAGATAGATAGATAGATAGATAGATAGATAGATAGATAGATAGATAGATAGATAGATAGATGGGTCAGCAGTCAAATCTCAGTGATGGATACATATCAGTGGTTGTTGACATAAGAACATCCAGGGGCAATTTCCTGAGTTTCACGCCTGTCACAATCAAACAGCCTAGCTTTCAATCACCTGATGATGAGCACTGTAGGACACCAGGCCCTGACATGTCGGTGGTCAACAGATCCCATGTGATGTGGATATGACAGCAGGAGACAAGTGGTGGCTTATTGACAGCTGGGCTATGCTTTGTACTGGCAATCAGATCTGAATGGTTTGTTAGGCAGGGAGGAAGAGGGATGCTTGGTGGGTAACTTTGAATTGTCAATCATTTAGTATTGGGAGCACTGTGTTCTCTTCATCAATGAGCAGCCATTGGATTGAATTGATCCCTGACTGACATTAATGTAATGATGACGATCTATTCTATTCAACCCCCCACTGCCCTTCAACAGACAGACAGCCAGGCAGGCACCCCCATACACAGAAACACACACACACACATATTTTAGTTTTTTGTTTCTTGCAAAAAGCATTTTTTTTTACCTCGTTGTGCATTGGATGGTGAGAGTGTCATTTGTGAGAGAAAAGGTGTGTAGCCTATCAGTAAGTTTGCACTGTTTGGAACTAGTCAAATAGTAGCAGAAAAAGTGGCAGGCACTGCTCAGTACTACTATCAGGCAACAGTGAACATGCCAAAGGCACCAGGTCGGCTGCAGAGGCAGAGCCATCAGTCAGCTGAGCGCAAGGCAAACACAGCTCTTTTGACTTTGACCTTTTAACGTTTCACTTCCCTCCACCACAGGCATTGGCTCAGTTACAGAGCACATACATTCTCATTTCACTTGCTTTTTTTCATAGCACAAAAAAAGTTTGGTTTGATTTGTTGTTTAGTTCATAGCACACATATAACAGCTATTTTCAGATCTCTCCAGAGATTTTCGATCGGGTTCAAGTCCGAGCTCTGGCTGGGCCACTCAAGGACATTCAGAGACTTGTCCCGAAGTCACTCCTGCGTTGTCTTGGCAGTATGCTTAGAGTCGTTGTCCTGTTGGAAGGTGAACCTTGGCCCTAGTTTGAAGTCCTGAGCGCTCTGGTGCAGGTTTTCATCAAAGATCTCTCTGTACTTTTCTCCATTCATCCTTGCCTTGATCCTGACTAGTCTCCCAGTCCCTGCTGCTGAAAAACATCCCCACGGCATAATTCTGCCACCACCATGCTTCACAGTATTTTATTATAATAACTTTTTTAATTGAACCATTATTTAACCAGGCAAGTCAGTTAAGAACACATTCTTATTTACAATGGCGGCCTACCCCAGCCAAACCCGGACGACGCTGGGCCAATTGTGCGCCATCCTATGGGACTCCCAATCACGGCCGGATGTGATACAACCGGGATTCGAAGAATGGACTGTAATGACACCTCTTGCACTGAGATGCAGTGCCTTAGACCGCTGCTCCATTCGGGAGCCTGTAGGGATGGTGCCAGGTTTCCTCCAGATGTGACACGTGGCATTCAGTCCAAAGTCTTCAATCTTGGTTTCATCAGACCAGAGAATCTTATTTCACCATGGTCTGAGAGTCCTATAGGTGCCTTTTGGCAAACTCCAAGCGAGCTGTCATGTGTATTTTACTGAGGAGTGGCTTCCGTCTGGCCACTCTACCATAAAGGCCTGAGTGGTGGAGTGCTGGAGAGATGGTTGTCCTTCTGGAACGTTCTCCCATCTCCACAGAGGAACTCTGGAGCTCTGTCAGAGTGACCATTGCGTTCTTGGCCAACTCTAAGAAGAGTGTTGGTGGTTCCAAACTTCTTCCATTTAAGAATGATGGAGGCCACTGGGTTATTGGGGACCTTCAATTCTGGAGAAATGTTCTGGTACCCTTTCCCAGATCTGTGTCTCGACACAATCCTGTCTCAGAGCTCTACAGACAATTCCTTCGACCTCATGGCTTGGTCTTTGCTCTGACTTGCACTGTCAACTGTGGGACCTTATATAGACAGGTATGTGTATTTCCAAATCATGTCCAATCAATTGAATTTATCCCAGGTGGACTCCAATCAAGTTGAAGAAACATCTCAAGGAGGATCAATGGAAACAGGATGCACCTGAGCTGAATTTCGAGTCTCATAGCAAAGGGTCTGAATACTTATGTAAATAAGGTATTTCTGTTTTCGCTATGTAATTATGGGGTATTGTGTGTAGATTGATGAGAAAAAAAATGTATTTAATCAATTTTAGAATAAGGCTGTAATGTAACAAAATGTGGAAAAGGTAAAGGGGTCTGAATACTTTACGAATGCACTGTATACACTACCAGTCAAAAGTTTGGACACACCTATTCATTCAAGGGTTTTTCTTTATTTTTTACTATTTTCTACATTGTTGTCACGCCCTGGCCTTAGTTATCTTTGTTTTCTTTATTATTTTGCTTAGGTCAGGGTGTGACATGGGGGATTTATGTGTTTTGTCTGGTCTAGGGGTTTTGTATGTTTATGGGGCTGTCTCCTTTCTAGGTAGTTTGTATGTCTATGGTTGCCTAGATTGGTTCTCAATTAGAGGCAGGTAGGTGTCTGTCGTTGTCTCTGATTGGGAACCATATTTAGGCAGCCATGTTCTTTGGGTAGTTTGTGGGTGATTGTCTTCTGTATTTGTGTCATTGCACCAGATAGGACTGTTTCGGTTTTCACTTTTGTTGTTTTGTATTTTGTAGTGTTCTCATTTATCGTCATTATTAAAGATGTTGAACACTAACCACGCTGCATTTTGGTCCTCCTCTCCTTCAGCGGAAGAAAGCCGTTACAATTGTAGAATAATAGTGAAGACATCAAACTATGAAATAACACATATGGAATCATGTAGTAACTAAAAAAGTATTAAACAAATCAAAATATATTTCATATTTGAGATTCTTCAAGGTAGCCACCCTTTGCCTTGATGACAGCTTTGTACACTCTTGGCATTCTCTCAACCAGCTTCATGAGGAATGCTTTTCAAACAGTCTTGAAGGAGTTCCCACATATGCTGAGCACTTTTTGGCTGCTTCTCCTTCAATTGGGTTGAGGTCAGGTGATTGTGGAGGCCAAGTTATCTGATCAGGCACTCCATTAATTACTCTCCTTCTTGGTCAAATAGCCCTTACACAGCGTGGGATGAGTTGGGTCATATATATATGTGAGAAAGAAAGGAAATCTTCATGAGATAGACCTGGCTAACCAGGTCAAAATCAGACTCTGAAAACCAGCAGACACTGCGGCCCCCAAGGACCAGACCTGTGCACCCCTGTTCTAGTTTAACCAAACAATCGTTGGTGTGTGGTATGATCATTAGATAAACATCAGGACAAACAATCAGGAGTTTGTGATTGGTTGCTGTAACACTGCCTATAACTGTCATACTGTTGTGTGCTATTATCTCTTTATTACTGTATGCTTACACAGCCCAACATCACGACTTGGTTTGATTTATACGCCCTCTAGCTCTTTTGTTGGTAAGTTATCACACTTTGTAATCTGCTGGTAAGAACTCTTAGGTTACAGGTTGGTCATGATAGAAAGTATATTGTACCACAGTAGGCTACATCACACTAGGCTACATTTTTCCAACTACATTTGAGGCATTATTCACTGTTTTGCATCCAATTCCAACAACAATCTTGTTGTCTTTTAGGAATTGGGAAAAGTGCATTGGCCTCTCTGGTGTACAGGGTTTTTGAAAGAATTGGGCATTTTGATGGTGGTTTATCTGGCATCTGATTTGGAAACTAACCATCACGACCTTTCCTCGACACACAAAGTGACAGGTGAGAAAAACAATGGAGTACGTAGGCTGTGTTTTGGTTCCTACAGAGCCAAACACTGTTTCATACCGAGCTGCGCCTCTAGAGGGAGTTGCGAGATGCTGAGCAGAAGACAACTGAGGAGTGTGAGCGGTGGTGCTTCTAAGCTTGGAGAGAGAGGGGGGAGAGGCAGGCAAAGGAGAAGGAAAACATCAGAAGAGGCGTAACGAGAACGATATTGTGCGTTTATGTCTGTTTGTCATCACTGGACTGGTCCCCCATTCTGAACATTCAAACCGTCAACGGTACCAGTGACTTCAATTCGGCCTATCCTGCCCAATAGCGGGTTGTCTCATGCGGTCTAGTTTGGAGGGAAAGAAGCGAGAAGGATGATCACGGTGAGTCCTCTTTCCAGCGTGATCCGGCCGAGTATGCGCATGTTTAATAATATAGGCTTATTTATGCTGTTTAGGGAAGGCCAACCCTTACTAATGCTATCGTACACCCATTTGATTTGAGAAACGGGATTATTGCAATTCCATCAGTGCGTAATTGAGGAGAGTCGGCAGAATTGTATTTTATTAATATAGGGGTTGTGCGCCTGAGACCTCTGTGTTTTTCGCAGTAGTGGCCCAGTGGGCTAATCGATCCGTGTTTCTTACGGCTCAATAATGTCAATAGCCCTGTATAAGCACTGATATCCAAACAAACATACAGTTAACGTTATAGGCTCTAATATCTTGATTTTAAAATCGATGAGTTTGCAGGTTAGAGAAGCACACTAAAATGACTGCTGCCATCCAGGCATCGCTGTCATAGCCACTAACTCAAAGGTCGCAGCTGCAGGAGGTACACGTATAGAATGAATTACCAACCGCAGCACTACTGTTTGTTGCCATGTTCGAGTTATTTAAAATGAAATATAGGCTAGGTCATCATGGTAGGAAGTAAAAAAATAAAATAAAAGTATAGGCTAATGTTTTTGTAGGTTAGCCTACTGATGAGCCAGCCCTACAAAAAATAAACAAGGTGGTGTGATGCGTTGGAATGTGGAATAGTGACACCTCAAGTCCACCAGATCCATCAAACTATTTGCATTCTGGCAGAAGTGATTAATTGTCAATGGATGCAGTGTGTTCCTTGTACCGCAGGCGCTCAATAATTTCAACTCGTGCTCTGCTCTACCGTGCGGTGGTACAAACGGAAGCTTGGTTTTTAGCTAGTTGAAAAGCGAAGCACGTGCTTTCAAGTACGGCGAATGTGGGCTAGACATCCGGCAAAACAAAACACTTATGCATCTGGTGGACTTCGGGCATGACAGTCCACAGTTTGTATTGCCTGTCATGTGTTTATTGATTCATGGCATTTGTTTGTCAGGGCCTGAGGCATGCTTGAATTTCCTCTCCCCTCGCTGGTTGAAGAACAAGACACATAAACTCCTTGGCGGGCGGGTGGGACATGCAACATTGTAGCCTACAAGTAGACTAATCGCACACCGCTACTGTACAAAAACAACACAGCGTCAAAATGGCAATAGCTGTGATCTCTGTTATGGTTGTCACATAGGCAACACTGAACAGTTATGTAAACGAGTGTGTGAATGCCGGCGATAATATAGCCCTCATATAGCCTTTGCATGGAATGATACATTGCATCTAGCCTTGGATACACTCTTATTCGATGTTATTAGGCTACACGGATGTTAGGCCTACATACCATTAATACAACATGTAGTGTATGCTGACATAGGCTATTAATTAAACCAGTCTGCAATAATAAATAGTCTATAACAGACATTATAAACTGGGTGGTTCGAGCCCTGATTGCTGATTGGCTAACAGCCGTGGTATATCAGACCGTATACCACTGGTATGACAAAACACTTATTTTTGCTGCTCTAATTACGTTGGTAACCAGTTTATAATAGCAATAAGGCACATCAGAGTTTGTGGTATATGGCAAATATACCATGGCTAAGAGCTGTATCCAGGCACTCCCCTTAGCCGTGGTATATTGGCCATATATCACACCTCCTCGTGCATTATTGCTTAAATATGGCTGATGATGCGATTATCAAATATGTATTTACTTTGATGCGCTCCTCATAGGCTACAGCACAGTAGACTAAAGCTAAAAGAAATATAAGCTGTAGTCGAAAAACTGAAACAAATGATCTGATTAATAACAATTAGGAATAGATGCCAATTTCAATGCACACGCTGTTTGTATTATGTAACGCCAGTGTGTCGCTGTCCGGTTGATATGTCGTGCAAACCTCCCTGAGGAATAGCCCCCCCACACACATTCTGTCATAAAAGCGCTAGAGAGGTGGGAAAGGATTCACGCAGTATGTCTACAGCCACATAAAAACAGAGATAATTGTTGCTCTTGAACGCCGTACCGATTGGCAACGTCAAGACATTTTGCAACGGGGGCACTGGACAACCTTGTGCGCGGGAGAGAACGGAGTTTTCGGAGCTGGAGGGGCTGTAGTAGCGTCCATTGACTGAAGGCACATCTCCTTGAACTCTCTTGATCCACCAGAAGCCACAATCAGCAGCCTGGACGGATACGTGCCAGAGAAGGCATACTAGCCATCAGGAATAAATTATATTTTTGCTTCAACAACAAAACATGCCTTCCGACATGAGCGCCTGCTCATGTTCCCAGTTCCCACTAAAAATATGCAAGGATAGGCGACAGCAGCACATCAGCATTGCTTTAAGTTGATAGAAGCCATTCTGCACATTCAAGAGCTCTGGTTGTTTTGAGGCCTGTCTGTCCCTGCTATGTTCAGCTGATGCTAGCCTAATGTAGGTAATACTTACGGGAGTACATCAGCTTTGATAATGAAGAGTCGTGATGGTGATCAATCTAATTATTCGGATCATTTTTATGATGTTAAAGGCAATGTGTTCTTTAGTTCTTAGGGAGAACTAGACATATAGTAGCCTAATAATTATATATAACCATATAGTAATAATAAATAATTATGTAAACGATACGCATATATGCCTTAGCTAGAGGTTGAACTAGTCTTACTATTATCATGTATGAGTAGGCCTATAGCTCTGCACAGATGTAAAATCAGTGGTAGTGATTTGTAAGATAAAGCACCTTTAACACGTTAGAAAAACCTATAATGGGGATTCTCTTTCAATGTGCAATTTATATCAGTGGCTAGATTTGTTATTCTTGTGCCCAAATAGACCTCAATTTACAGGAATGAGAAGAATTCCCTTCTTTATCTAATTGATTCAGGAAATGCAAGTCTGATGGGTCATTAGCCTTGATGGTGTACAGTGTCTTGCAAAAGTATTCATCCCCCTTGGCATTTTTCCCATTTTGTTGCATTACAATCTGTAATTTAAATGGATTTTTATTTGGATTTCATGTCATGGACATACACAAAATAGTCAGAATTGGTGAAGTGAAATGAAAAAAGAACAAAACAGAAAACGGAAAAGTGGTTCATGCATATGCATTCACCCCCTTTGCTAGGAATCCCCTAAAATGAGATCTGGTGCAACCAATTACCTTCAGAAGTCACATAATTAGTTAAATAAAGTCCACCTGTGTGTAATTTAAGTGTCACATGATCTCAATTTGTTCTGAAAGGCCCCAGAGTCTGCACCACCACTAAGCAAGGGGCACCACCAAGCATATGGCACCATGAAGATCAAGGAGCTCTCCAAACAGGTCAGGGACAAAGTTGTGGAGAAGTACAGATCAGGGTTGGGTTATAAAAAAATATCAGAAACTGTGAACATCCCACAGAGCACCATTAAATCCATTATTAAAAAATGGAAAGAACATGGCACCACAACAAACCTGCCAAGAGAGGGCCGCCCACCAAAACTCACGGACCAGGCAAGGAGGGAATTAATCAGAGCGGCAACAAAGAGACCAAAGATAACCCTGAAGGAGCTGCAAAGCTTCCCATCGGAGATTGGAGTATCTGTCCAAAGGACCACTTTAAGCCGTACACTCCACAGAGCTGGGCTTTACGGAATAGTGGTCAGAAAAAAGCCATTGCTTAAAGAAATAAATAAACAAACACGTTTGGTGTTCGCCAAAAGACATGTGGGAGACTCCCCCAACATATGGAAGAAGGTACTCTGGTCAGATGAGACTAAAATTGAGCTTTTTTGCCATCAAGGAAAATGCTATGTCTGGCGCAAACCCAACACCTCTCATCATCCTGAGAACACCATCCCCAGTGAAGCATGGTGGTGGCAGCATCATGCTGTGGGGATGTTTTTCATCGACAGGCTGGGAAACTGGTCAGAATTGAAGGAATTATGGATGGTGCTAAATACAGGAAAATTCTTGAGGGAAACCTGTTTCAGTCTTCCTTCCAGAGATTTGAGACTGGGACGGAGGTTCTCCTTTCAGCAGGACAATGACCCTAAGCATATTGCTAAAGCAACACTCAAGTGGTTTAAGGGGAAACCTTTAAATGTCTTGGAATGGCCTAGTCGAAGCCCAGACCACATACCACAGGTTCTCAATTGGATTGACTTAAAGATTGCTGTACACCAGCAGAACCTATCCAACTTGAAGGAGCTGGAGCAGTTTTGCCTTGAAGAATGGGCAAAAAACCAAGTGGCTAGATGTGCCAAGCTTATAGAGACATACCCCAAGAGACTTGCAGCTGTGTTTGCTGCCAAAGGTGGCTCTACAAAGTATTGACTTTGGGGGGGGGGTGAATAGTCTCATCTCTTGTTTGTTTCACAATGAAAAAATATTTTGCATCTTTAAAGTGGTAGGCATGTTGTGTAAATCAAATGATACAACCCCCCCCCAAAAAATCTATTTTAATTCCAGGTTGTAAGGCAACAAAATAGGAAAAAATGCCAAGGGGGGATGAATACTTTCGCAAGCCACTGTAAGGGCTTAGCTGCTCGGAATCAAAGTTGCCACTAAACCACTGATCATGTCCTGCCCTAATCTGTATTGGTAAGCAGACGGAGGAGGGTTGTGATACAGGATGTCCATGATGGTTGCCCAATCTGATTTGTTTCCTGTGGTCTTGTCTTCATCAGTGAGAGAATGAGTCAGTGATAATATTAATGTCTTCTGTGTTTCCTACCGGCGATGCCAGGCTCCCACCACCTGTTATCTCCTTCCTCCTTTACATCTAACGAGTCAAGCCACCAGACTGGTCTATGATGAAATTATAGGCTGAACCTTGACAAATGTTTAAGTTGGGATGATTGTGATGTTGTTGTCTGACATTTCGTTGAAGACACGTATTGATAGTCGCTCTGCATCTCCAACTGATGATTATATAACTTCCACGTATGACTTGTTTTTGGTTGCTGGCACTGACACATGACATAATTGTAGTGTTAATTGGATTTCTGGCGTTCTTACTAACACAACTCTTACTTCTAATGCCCTTCTAATTCCACCTCTATTTGTGTGTGTTTTGTGTCTCTCCTCCCAGACTCAGAAGCACTGGAGATCATAGAGTATCCCCTAAACCTTTCACACCACCTGCTAGGTCCGGAGCTCTGGTCTGACACACCCCTGGACCTGCCCCGGTCACACCCACCCACACCCCTGTAGAACGGCGTCTGAAACCCCTCACTTCTTCAAACCTCTGCCCACTGGAATAAATGAGTGGACCTGCTGGAGAGGATAGGGCTGGGATATATACCAGAACCTACACAGGTAAAGTCCACAGTCATACTGGTGTCCGTAGAATAACAGGTTAACTGTTTTTTATAGGATGTTAGGATAAGACAATTCAAGATGGTTGTCTTTTGTGTTTTTTTTCTGTCGAATTTTCAGAAAGACTGCTTCATGTCTAGTTAAAGTTGGTGGATTTATGAATGATTTTTCAAACTCTAACAGCCCCACCTGCCCTACGCTGTGCTTCTCCCCCTTCCCTCCTACACAGAATGTCCTGGTTCAGCGGCTTCCTAGTGGCCAGAGTCGACGACCGCAAGACCGCGTGGGGGGAGCGCAATGGCAAGAAGTCCAAGCAGAAGGGAGGCTCATCCCTCTGCAACCCGCGTTACATGAGCTGCCTGAGGGACCCGGACGCCATGGAGCCCCCCTCTGGAGCCCCCCTCAACCCCCACCACTGCGGAGGGGGGGCCGGGGCGGCGGGCGGGGGGGGCAACTTCGGTGTGCGCTGCATCTGGCAAGAAGACCACTACGGCAAAGGCGGCATCACCGGTGAAGGGGTGGGGCTCAAATCTGTCGACTTGGGCTTTGAGGACGGGGACCTGAAGGGGAGGAATGGGGGGGTGGGCGGGGAGGCGGGTGACGAGGGCCTCAATGGGGGAGAGGTGGTGACAGCGGCAGACTGCTGGCTGCGGGTGGTGCGGGTGTTCCAGTCCAAGAAGTTCCAGTCTCATAAGCTGGAGCTTCTGTACCAGCGCTACTTCTTCAGGCTCAACCAGAGCTCCCTCACCATGCTGATGGGGGTGCTAGTGATCGTGTGTGGCGTGATGCTGACCTTCCACTGTGTCCACGCGACCCCGGACGTGGCCTACTCCTCGGCCCTCTCCGTGGCCATGGCCCTGTTCATGGCCCTCATGGTTGTGTGTAACCGGAACGGCTTCCACCAGGACTACATGTGGATGGTGAGCTACCTGGTTATCGGGGTCCTGTTGCTGATGCAGGTGTTCGGCGTGCTGATGGTGGCGCCTCGCAGCGCATCTGAGGGCATCTGGTGGTCTGTGTTCTTCATTTACATCATCTACACGCTGCTGCCTGTCAGGATGAGAGCAGCCGTGCTGAGCGGAGGGGTGCTCTCCACCATTCACCTGGTCACCACCTGGCAGTTCAACCACGAAGACGTGTTCCTCTGGAAACAGGTAGGCTCCTTGGCCTACAGTGTGTCATATTCATTTATTTAGATTTTCCTTAGGCTGCAGTGAGTGTCTGGGCACGCTGAGACTTTGTGGTATCTGGGCCTTACTCTTGGGCCTACAGCACAGGCTACAATATTATTATTGTATCAGTGCAGGCAATCATGTGGTTCTAGTCTGACAAGTAGAGATGGGCATTGGAAATGATATCACTATATGAAAAATAACACAATATTTTTTTTCGGATATCTGGATAGTCGAAATACATGTGTTTAAAAAGTATATATGTTTAAAAAAATAAAAATCAATGTAGACTTGCTCGCTCGACTCAAGTGAGAGCCTGCTTGGAAGGGTGGGTGAGGGGTGAGATTGGAGCAGGGGCCGGTGTGTGTGACTATGTGTCTATGTGTGTGGAACGGAGGGAAAGAGAGAGATAGAAAGTAGCCAAACCGACTCATGCTAGTTAGACTAACTTGTTGCTGCCAAAGTTGATCTATCACACCATCTGGTAGTGACTGTCTTGACTGCATCAACTTGTTGTGAAGAAGCTAGCTAGCTACAGTAGCCAGCTAAGTTAGCAAGCGAGCTAAAGTTGCAAGGCTAATTGAGGCTAACTGAGGCTATTTTGAGGCGTCCTTGCCGACAACTCACTTCACTTGCTACACATGGAGCCGCTGGCTGTAGCACCGCATTGATTGACCAACAATAACAACAAGCTACATGAGTGAAACGTGTGTAGGCTACCTGTGCAACTTTCTGTATGAGCCCCCGCATACTTTTTCCCCCCATAAAACACAAGATTTGATATAATGATCTCAAAAATGACTACTCTCCAAAAGAAGATCCAATACTAAAGTTGGAATATTCTAATAACCCTGCCCCTCCCTACTGACAATACATTGTTTTTTGGCAGCTTGTATGAATGTGTTTCACTGTGTTTTGCTCAGTGGGTGGAACAGTGTGTTTGTCGCTGTGTTGCCAGTAGATTTCTGAATGTTTTGTAGGCAGTCTGTGTATCTTTGTGTGTGTGTGTGTATGTGGCCTACTGTATGTTGTTTGTGCGTCATGCCAAGGACCCAGGGGCTAGCTGAAGGTCAATGGGCTGAATGAACCACCTCGGCCGGCCGGATGTGTGTGAGTTTGTGTGTATGTGTCTGCGTGTGTGTGTGCCAGAGAGAGAATACCATAGCCCATAATACTATTAAGCCGTATCACTCAGGTCTCTGTGCTCCCACACAAGGGACACTTTGTGCATTTTTACAATGGTGGGGGTGCTGTATGGAGGCTGAGGCTGGGTGCATTCTGTATTACTGTAACTGTTGTGTAACTGTTTATGACCATTGGGAGAAGGTATGGGAAAGGAATAAGGGGGAGACTATTCCACAAAGACAATGAGGGGACACAAAAGAATGTTTGGCCTAGTTCATGGTGGAACATTAGTCGTTACAATGTTGTTTCCCCCCTTGATTTAAAATAACAGGATTTCTTCCCACTGGGAGAGTGCTCCGCCTCTGTCCAGGTTCACATTTTCAGAAGGCAATTGTTCACGAAATGACTTCACGTCGGAATTATAGGCTTTATATATACTAGTGATGGTGGAAAAATCGACACAGTTACATATCAGGATATTATTTTTGATGATATTATCGTATTATTTTTGATGATATATCGTATTATTTTTGATGATATTATCGTATTATTTTTGATGATATTATCGTATTATTTTTGATGATATTATCGTATTATTTTTGAAGATATATCGTATTATTTTTGATGATATTATCGTATTATTTTTGATGATATATCGTATTATTTTTGATGATATTATCGTATTATTTTTGATGATATATCGTATTATTTTTGATGATATATCGTATTATTTTTGATGATATATCGTATTATTTTTGATGATATTATCATATTATTTTTAATGATATATCGTATTATTTTTGATGATATATCGTATTATTTTTGATGATATATCGTATTATTTTTGATGATATATCGTATTATTTTTGATGATATATCGTATTATTTTTGGGGACAATATCGCAATATAATTTTTCGTGCTAGTCAGCTGTACATGCTTCAGTACTCTAGTATTTTCCCTTCAGAGCTTGTTCTCCATAATCTTTTTAAATAGTGAGCCAATTTGTTTTCAGCACATTGATTTCCACGACTCGTCAAAACTCCCTTTCTAATTGGCTGGCTCTTATCCCTCCACAGCAAACATGATGAGCGATATGTTTGGAAACAACAAAAACGCAATAACATCACAGTATCGAATTGCAATACGTATAGAATTATGAGAATCGCAATACATTGTTTCCTTAACTAAGTATGATGATAATATCGTACTATGAGTTCCCTGGCAATTCCCCAGCCCTGATATATAGACACTATAGACTCCATACACATTATATTTTGTAGAAAGCGTAATTGTTTACCAAAGGATGTTAATGAGGAAGAGGAAAAGGGAACATCTTTGGTTACTTACGAAAGAGAGCTAGGAGATAGTTTACAACCTGTCATACATTGAGACTGAAATATACTAATCTGTCACCTCTGACTAGACTAATGTCTATTATTGATGAGGCATATGTTTGATTGTATTACTCAAGCCACTGTAAGGAAAGGTCACTGCTCAAGACTGTGGTAGCCAACCAACCTCTGTGTGACATCTTTATTGTGTTATATGGTGAGAACTGGGCTACTGGGCATGTGCGTAATGTAATGGTGTTCTCAATGACCCCCACGTCATGCATGTGACACAAAGCACATAGTGTTTTGTTTGCTGAGCTAAAGTGCACGAGGGTTCCTACTGAATGTAATCATATGTGTGTGTACATGGCTGTACAGTAATAAAGTGCCATCCATCACTTTTATATGCTTGTGTGGAAGTATTTCCCCTTTCTCCGATAACTCATTAACCTTGCTGGGTTTCTGTTGGCGTCGTTAGCTACAGATAATGAATTTGTGAAATCTTTACGCACACACACACACATAGTGGAATGACATTGTGGTATAATTAGGATGTAGGGTATGCTGCCTGCCTGCCACATGCGTGGCTGGCCTCACTCCGCCTGTCACTGATCCAAGCCCCCCTGCTGAGAACATGGGCTGGATTAGAAATCTAGACCCAGGATGTGTTTGGGCCTTTGCTCTGCCATGGTCTATGTGGAAACAAGATCTCTTCTTCACTCACTGGCAGTGGAGCCTTTTTACAACAAAAAAATTGAATCGCTTTGGCAGTGTTTTCACAAGTATGTGGTACATTTTCACAACTCTTAGTACAAAACTCCAAACTGTTCACACTTGTAACGCAGCCAGTCCTTCGTTCAAAACCTGTCATTGTGCATTCATTTGGATTGCAAACATTTCTCACCACACCACCATTTATTCAACATACGTTAATTGTGAAATGTAATGAGAACATGGGTTTAATCACCAAAACACAACATAAGGATACCTTTTCAATTTAGTCGTTCTAACTACCAGTTAATCCAATAGCCAACGATGCAAGAAACGTGTTTTAAATCGCCCTTAGAAGTGCTGAAAGTAATATGCTAAAATACTTACATTACCCAATAATATCTATCCAATGTGTAATCAAAAGTGACCTCAAGGGAGACATTCTCTACAATCATTAATGCAAAAAAAACATGTTATTTTTCAGATAGAATTGTGTCATTGGTGTACTGTATGTAATCACATGTACGAAATGACATGAAACAAATGAAATGAATGAAAATAAAACAACATTTAGCACGCATTCATTTGCATCAAGACATGTCTTGAGCCTTTAGCCATAAATTCTCATCCACACCACAGTGAATGTCCTCATTGTTCATGCACTGCGGGATAAACCTTTTGGAATGGTGAATCCAAGCTTGACATTGGTCTGCATTGACGTCGTCGCATGCCTCTTCCATGGCCAGAAGGAGGGTGACACGCTCATGGGGATGGCGATTGTACACCTTCCAACTCCGCGCTGAAAAAAATTCCTCAATAGGGTTGAAGAAAGGAGCGTATGGGGGCAGGTATAGATTGGGTTACAGATTGGAGATGAGTCCGAAACCATGCGTGAACCACCTCTCCATGATGGAACCTGACGTTGTCCCACACAATGACATAGGTGACCCCTTCACCTTGACAGGCCTGCTCAATTTCATTGAGAAACACAATGAGGTGTGCAGCATTGCAGGATCCAAGTAATGGCCTACGTCCTACCACACACCATCTTCAGAGATAGCTGCGCACATGGGGATGTTTCCCCCACGTTGTCCAGGCACTTGGACGTTCGCCCGTTGGCCGATGTGGTTCCTCCCACGGCGCGGCGTTTTGGCCAGGTTGAAGCCCACTCCATCGACAAAGATATACTTGTGATGGTTCACAACAGCCTCAAGCACCATCACCCTCTAAAAATATATTTTGGTTAGTATTCTCTAAAATGAGGCAGCTTAAGGTAGAGAAATGAACATCCAATTATCTGGCAACAGCTCTGGTGGACAATTGCACGCTGCCTCAATTTTAAGACATCTGTGGCATTATTTTTTACAATATAGTTCTAATATGGAGTGGTCAAGTAGCATGTGCATCAAACAGTAAGTGTAATACAGTATATAGTGGTGTACCTGAACATACTTGGCCCGCAATTGTTTCACCCGGTTGTTGTTTCTCTCGAAAGGCACCAGGTAAATGTGTTTCATAGATACCTGCTGCCTCTTCAAAAGGCAGGTGATTGTTGGTAGGCTGAGGGATGTCACATTGGCCAAAGGTGTCATCATTCTCCTCATTGGCCTGCTCTATTTCGGAAGCCATATGTCATTCCTGGCCCTTACCATTTTCACCGCTGCCCACTCCTGCTGGTCGGTCAGCTCACGGCCACGGACACAACCATGTGTTCTGTCAATTCTGAGGTTAGAACATAGTATACTGTCAATAGATCATACTGGAAGAATAATGTAGCATGTTTTGGGAACTTACATGCGTTACAGTATGTTATCTACTGTAAATATATTGGTAAAGCGTAGTGCATATCCTGCAGACGTTTTTCTTGGTGAAATGTTCTCACGTTCGAATTGACAGATGATCTTTTCAGATTGGGGGGGGGGACTAATCTGGCAAGCCTCTGTTTACCCCATGGTCAACCAAGATGGCCCGGACTTCATTAGACACAACAGTTCCATGCCGTTTACCTCCCTCTCTCTGATGCCCACCTCTTTGAAAGGGCCCATACCCACCTCTTTGACCTCTTTGACAGGGCCCATTCCCACCTCTTTGACCTCTTTGAAAGGGCCCATGCCCACCTCTTTGACCTCTTTGTTTCAGGGCTCATGCCCACCTCTTTGACCTCTTTGTTTCAGGGCTCATGCCCACCTCTTTGACGGGCCCCTTGTACACGAGCTCTTTGATTTCCTCCTCTCCCTTGCTGTCTATCCTGTTCCATGTTGAAAGAAATTGCAAGTGTTCACATACCTGCTTTTATATGATGACCAAATCAATTAGCAATAACGAGTAGTCATTATGTAGGGTTATCATGTATCATAGATGTTTATACTTTACAAACACACGTTCTATTTCTGTAGTTCTCAAAATCCATGTATAGTAGACAAACCAGTTGAAAGTCTATAGGTTTACCAAACAGTTAAGTGGTTAACCATTAAGCACTGTTGGATTAAGTGACGGTCAAATGTATTGAAACAAATGAGAAGAGAGTCATATGAAAAGTATTGTGAGCATTTCACCTTGAAAAAGGCAATTACTTTATATGAAAGGAATTTCTAGATGAAACACTGATTAGGTTTGGTGAAAAGGTCACTGTGTGATTTTGTGTGTTTGTACTTAGTCAATTGAAAATGTGCTTAGAGTTTTGAAAATACAGCCTTTTCAATGATCTGTTTTGAGTTGTGAAATTTGACCACATTCTTGTACCAAAGTGATAAAAAAAATATATAATGTGTGTGTTTGTGTATGTATGTGTGTGTTTTGTGTGCCTGTGCCATGTGCGTGGGTACATGTGTGCATTTCTGTATAGGTTGAAGGGACTGCACATATTGTTTCCATTTACAATAATGGAGGGTTCAATGTAAAGACCTTAGTGGGTAGCAGCTGTGTGTGCGTGCACGTGTGTGTGAAAATCCCAATGCAACTCTTATACGTTTTTAAACACTGTAATAATTGCTATTCAGGCTTTATGAAAATCCTGGAATAGCTTTACTGCTGTCTGGGGAGGTAAAGGCCAATTCAGGGTGTCTCCAGGCCAAACCATACCCCCAAATTCTAGACTACGGTTACAAAGGGAGGATATATTACTGGAAACTTTAGAAGTTTACCAATAAACTACCAGAATTTTGGTATCTTTCAAAGACGTTGTGTAATTTATCACAAGACATCTAGTAGGCCCTTTTGGATGCTGCAAATCAAATCCCATTTTATTTGTCACCTGCTTCGTAAACAACAGGCGTAGACTAACGGCGAAATGCAACTATGCAGAGTTAAAGATTAAAAAAAAAATCAATAATAATAATCGAAATAATGACACAAGGAATGAATACACAGTGAATAACGGATAACAATAACGAGTAAAAATAACAACGCTTATGTACCACTACCGAGTCGATGTGCAGGGGTACGAGGTAATTGAGGTAGCTACAGTGCATTCAGAAAGTATTCAGACCCCTTCACCTTTTCTACATTTTGTTATGTTTTCCCTTATCAATCTACACACAATAGCCCATAATGACAAAGCAAAAACTTTTTTTTTTTGTTGTTTTTTTGCAAATGTATTAAACATTCAAAACTGAAATAACCCATTTACATACAGTACCAGTCAAACGTTTGGACACACCTACTCATTCAAGGGTTTTTCTTTATTTTTTTTGTTTACATTGTAGAAAAGTAGTGAAGACATCAAAACTATTGAATAACACATATGGAATCATGCAGTAATCAAAAAGTGTTAAACAAATCCAAATATATTTTATATGTTAGATTCTTCTTCCTTGAAGACAGCTTTGCACACTCTTGGCATTCTCTCAACCAGCTTCACGAGGAATGCTTTTCCAAGAGTCTTGAAGGAGTTTCCACATATGCTGAGCACTTTGTTGGCTGCTTTTACTTCACTCTGCGGTCCAACTCATCCCAAACCATCTCAATTGGGTTGAGGTCGGGTGATTGTGGAGGCCAGGTCATCTGATGCAGCACTCCATCACTCTCCTTCTTGGTCAAATAGCCCTTACACAGCCTGGAGGTGTGGCCCAAGCAAGTCTCTTCTTATTATTGGTGTCCTTTAGTGGTGGTTTCTTTGCAGCAAATCGACCATGAAGGCCTGATTCACATGGTCTCCTCTGAACAGCTGATGTTGAGATGTGTCTGTTACTTGAACTCTGAAGAATTTATTTGGGCTACAATTTCTGAGGTGCAGTTAACTCTAATGAACTTATCCTCTGCAGCAGAGGTAACTCTGGGTCTTCCTTTCCTGTGGAGGTCCTCATGAGAGCCAGTTTCATCATAGCACTTGATGTTTTTTACGACTGCATTTGAATAATTTTTCTGATTGACTGACCTTCATGTCTTAAATTAATGATGGACTGTCATTTCTCTTTGCTTAATCAAGCTGTTCTTGCCATAATATTGACTTGGTATTTTACCAAATAAGGCTATCTTCTGTGTACCACCCCTACCCTGTCACAAAACAACTAATTGACTGAAACTCATTAAGGAAAGAAATTCCACAAATTAACTTTTAACAAGGCACACCTGTTAATGGAAATGCATTCCAGGTGACTACCTCATGAAGCTGGTCGTGATAATGTCAAGAGTGTGCAAATCTGTCATCAAGGCAAAGGGTGGCTCCTTAAAATAATCTAAAATGTAAAATATATTTTGATTTGTTTCACACTTTTTTGGTTACCACATGATACATTCAGAGACTTGTCCCGAAGCCACTCCTGCGTTGTCTTGGCTGTGTGTTTAGGATTGTTATCCTGCTAGAAGGTGAACCTTTGCCCCAGTCTGAGGTCCAGTGCGTTCTGGTGCAGGTTTTCATCAAGGTACTTTGCTCCATTCATCTTTCCCTTGATCCTGACTAGTCTCCCAGTCACTGCCGCTGAAAAACATCCCCACGGCATGATGCTGCCACCGCCATGCTTCACCGTAGTGATGGTATTGGCCAGGTAATCAGCCGTGCTTGGTATCCTCATTTACATTTACATTTAAGTCATTTAGCAGACGCTCTTATCCAGAGCGACTTACAAATTGGTGCGTTCACCTTAAGACATCCAGTGGAACAGCCACTTTACAATAGTGCATCTAAATCTTTTAAGGGGGTGAGAAGGATTACTTTATCCTATCCTAGGTATTCCTGAAAGAGGTGGGGTTTCAGGTGTCTCCGGAAGGTGGTGATTGACTCCGCTGTCCTGGCGTCGTGAGGGAGTTTGTTCCACCATTGGGGGGCCAGAGCAGCGAACAGTTTTGACTGGGCTGCGCGGGAACTGTACTTCCTCAGTGGTAGGGAGGCGAGCAGGCCAGAGGTGGATGAACGCAGTGCCCTTGTTTGGGTGTAGGGCCTGATCAGAGCCTGGAGGTACTGAGGTGCCGTTCCCCTCACAGCTCCGTAGGCAAGCACCATGGTCTTGTAGCGGATGCGAGCTTCAACTGGAAGCCAGTGGAGAGAGCGGAGGAGCGGGGTGACGTGAGAGAACTTGGGAAGGTTGAACACCAGACGGGCTGCGGCGTTCTGGATGAGTTGTAGGGGTTTAATGGCACAGGCAGGGAGCCCAGCCAACAGCGAGTTGCAGTAATCCAGACGGGAGATGACAAGTGCCTGGATTAGGACCTGCGCTGCTTCCTGTGTGAGGCAGGGTCGTACTCTGCGGATGTTGTAGAGCATGAACCTACAAGAACGGGCCACCGCCTTGATGTTAGTTGAGAACGACAGGGTGTTGTCCAGGATCACGCCAAGGTTCTTAGCGCTCTGGGAGGAGGACACAATGGAGTTGTCAACCGTGATGGCGAGATCATGGAATGGGCAGTCCTTCCCCGGGAGGAAGAGCAGCTCCGTCTTGCCGAGGTTCAGCTTGAGGTGGTGATCCGTCATCCACACTGATATGTCTGCCAGACATGCAGAGATGCGATTTGCCACCTGGTCATCAGAAGGGGGAAAGGAGAAGATTAATTGTGTGTCGTCTGCATAGCAATGATAGGAGAGACCATGTGAGGTTATGACAGAGCCAAGTGACTTGGTGTATAGCGAGAATAGGAGAGGGCCTAGAACAGAGCCCTGGGGGACGCCAGTGGTGAGAGCGCGTGGTGAGGAGACAGATTCTCGCCACGCCACCTGGTAGGAGCGACCTGTCAGGTAGGACGCAATCCAAGCGTGGGCCGCGCCGGAGATGCCCAACTCGGAGAGGGTGGAGAGGAGGATCTGATGGTTCACAGTATCGAAGGCAGCCGATAGGTCTAGAAGGATGAGAGCAGAGGAGAGAGAGTTAGCTTTAGCAGTGCGGAGGGCCTCCGTGATACAGAGAAGAGCAGTCTCAGTTGAATGACTAGTCTTGAAACCTGACTGATTTGGATCAAGAAGGTCATTCTGAGAGAGATAGCGGGAGAGCTGGCCAAGGACGGCACGTTCAAGAGTTTTGGAGAGAAAAGAAAGAAGGGATACTGGTCTGTAGTTGTTGACATCGGAGGGATCGAGTGTAGGTTTTTTCAGAAGGGGTGCAACTCTCGCTCTCTTGAAGACAGAAGGGACGTAGCCAGCGGTCAGGGATGAGTTGATGAGCGAGGTGAGGTAAGGGAGAAGGTCTCCGGAAATGGTCTGGAGAAGAGAGGAGGGAATTAGGGTCAAGCGGGCAGGTTGTTGGGCGGCCGGCCGTCACAAGACGCGAGATTTCAATCCTCCAGACGTAGCACTTGGCATCCAGGCCAAAGAGTACAATCTTGATTTCATCAGACAAGATAATCTTTTCTCTTGGTCTGAGAGTCCTTTAGGTGCCTCCTATCGGGCTGTCGTGTGCCTTTTATTGAGTGGCGGCTTCTGTCTGGCCACTCTATCATAAAGGCCTGATTGGTGGAGTGCAGCAGAGATGATTGTCCTTCTGGAAGGTTCTCCCATCTCCACAGAGGAACTCTGGAGCTCTGTCAGAGTGACCATTGGATTCTTGGTTACCTCTCTGACCAAGGCCCTTCACCCCGATTGCTCAGTTTGGCCAGGTGGCCAGCCCTAGGAAGAGTCTTGGTGGTTCCAAACTTCTTCCAATTAAGACTGATGGAGGCCACTGTGTTCTTGGGGACCTTCAATGCTGCAGACAATTTTTGGTACCCTTCCCCAAATCTGTGCCTCGATACAATCCTGTCTCTGAGCTCTAAGTACAACTCCCCTCTACCTCATGGCTTGGTGTTTGCTCTGACATGCACCTTATATAGACAGGTTTGTACCTTTCCAAATCATGTCCAATCAATCGAATTTAACACAAGTGGACTCCAATCAAGTTGTACTTAGAAACATTTTAAGGATGATCAATGAAAACATGATGCACCTGAGCTCCATTTCGAGTCTCATAGCAAAGGCTTTGAATACTTATGTAAATAAGGTATTCCTTTTGTTTATATACCTTTGCAAAAAAAAATGAAAAACCTGTTTTCGCGTTGTCATTATGGGGTATTGTGCATAGATTTAATTTATTTAATCAATTTTAAAATAAGGCTGTAACGTAACAAAATGTGGAAAAAGTGAAGGTATCTGAATACTTTCCGAATGCACTGTATGTACTGTACATATTGTCACAACTTCCGCCGAAGTCGGTCCCTCTCCTTGTTCGGGCGGTGTTCGGAGGTCGACGTCACCGACCTTCTAGCTATCATTGATACATTTTTAATTTTCCATTGGTTTTGTCTTGTCTTCCTTACACACCTGGTTCCAATCCCATTCAGGACATGATGTGTATTTAATCCTCTGTTTCCCCTCATGTCCTGGTCGGAGATTGTTTGTTGTATGTAGGTGTTGATTGTATTTTCTGTTGTGCGACGGGTTTTGAACGCTCTATTTGTTATTTTGTATACTTTGGTTCTCTGAGTTTTTGATGTTTATTAAACAGCTCCGTTTTTTAACCAAGTTCATTCTCCTGTGCCTGACTTCCCTTTCACCAGCACGCACCACATTACACATATAGGTAGGGGTAAAGTGACTAGGTAACAGGATAGCTAATAGACAGTAGCAGCAGGGTATGTGGTGAGTGTGAAAGTGTGTGTGTGGCGACAGTATGCATGTGTGCACATGTTGTGAATGTGTGTGTTGGGTTGTCAGTGTGTGTGGGTAGAAGACAGTGTGTGTGCATAGTTAGTGCAAGAGAGTCAGTGCAAAAAAAGGTTGAAGCAAGGTAGTCCAGGTAGCTATTTGATGAGCTATTTAGCAGTCTTGTTTAGAAGTCTTATGGGTTGGGGGTTGAAGCTGTTCAGCGACCTGTTGGTTCCAGACTTGGTGCACTGGTACCGCTTGCCTTGCGATAGCAAAGAGAACAGTCTATGGCTTTGGTGGCTGGAGTCTTTGACAATTTCTGGGGCATTACTCTGACACCGCCTGGTATAGAGGTCCTGGATGGTAGAGATCTTGGACCCAGTGATGTACTGGGTCGTACTCACCACCCCCGGTAGCGCCTTGCAGCTGGATGCCTTGCAGTTGCCGTACCAAGCGGTGATGCAGCCAGTCAAGATGCTCTCAATGGTGCAGCTGTATAACCTTTGGATGGTCTGAGGGCCCATGCCGAATCTTTTCAGCCTCTTGAGGGGGAAGGAGCATTGTTGTTCCCTCTTCATGACCGTGTTGGTGTGTTTGGACAATGGTGATGTGGACACAGAGGATTTTAAAGCTCTTGACTCACTCCACTACAGCCCCATCGATGTGGATGGGGGTGTGCTTGCCCCTCCGCTTCCTGTAGTCCACGATCAGCTCCTTTTTCTTGCTGACATTGAGGGAGAGGTTGTTGTCCTAGCACCAGACTGCCAGGTCTCTGACATCCTCCCTATAGGCTGTCTCTTCGTCATCAGTGATCAGTCCTACCACCGTTGTATAATCAGCAAACTTGATGATGGCGTTGGAGTCGTTCACCCACGCAGTCGTGGGGGAACAGGGAGTACAGGAGGGGACTAAGCACACACCCCTGAGGGGCCCCCGTGTTGATGTGGCGGATGTCTTGTTGCCTACCCTTATCGACTGGGTGCGGCCCGTCCCAAAGTCCAGGATCTAGTTGCTGGATCCTGAGCTTGGTGATGAGCTTGGAGGGGACTATGGTGTTGAATGCTGAGCTGCAGTCAATGAACAGCCTTCTTACATAGGTATTCCTTTTGTCCAAGTGGGTGAGGGCAGTGTGGAGTGCTATGGAGATTAGAGGTCGACCGACTATGAGTTTTCAATGCCGATACCGATTATTGGAGGACCCAAAAAAAAGCCAATGCCGATTAATCGGCCGATTTCTATACATATATTTGTAATAATGACATTTACAACAATACTCAATGAACACTTTTATTTTAACTTAATATAATACATAAATAACATCAATTTAGTCTCAAATAAATCATGAAACATGTTCAATTTGGTTTAAATAATGCAAAAACACAGTGTTGGAAAATAAAAGGGCAATATGTGCTATGTAAAAAAGCTAACGTTTAAGTTCCTTGCTCAGAACATGAGAACATATGAAAGCCGGTGGTTCCTTTACACATGAGTCTTCAATATTCCCAGTTAAGAAGTTTTAAAAATGTATTATTATAATTTATTTATTTATTTTTATTTTACCCCTTGTTCTCCCCAATTTTGTGGTATCCAATTGTTAGTAGCTACTATCTTGTCTCATCGCTCATCGCTATAGGCACTATAGTATTGCCAGCCTAATCTCGGGAGTTGATAGGCTTGAAGTCATAAACAGCGCTGTGATTCAAGCATTGTGAAGAGCTGCTGGCAAACGCAGGTTTGAATGAATGCTTAAGAGCCTGCTGCTGCCTACCACCGCTCAGTCAGACTGCTCTATCAAATATCAAATCATAGACTTAATTATAATATAATAAACACACAGAAATACGAGCCTTAGGCCATTAATATGGTCAAATCCGGAAACGATCATTTCGAAAAAATAACATTGAAGGTTGTGCAATGTTACAGCAATATTTAGACTTAGGGTTGCCACCCGTTCGATAAAATACAGAACGGTTCCGTATTTCACTGAAAGAATAAACCTTTCGTCATAATTATGTAAAATTCTGGCAAATTAATTATTGTCTTTCTTAGGAAGAAATGGTCTTCATACAGTTTGCAACGAGTCAGGCGGCCCAAACTGCTGCATATACCCTGATGTGAATGCTCTTTTGTTAAATCATCACCCGTTTGGCGAAGTATGCTGTGATTCAATGATAAATTAACAGGCACAGCATTGCTAACCTAGTAATTGACAAGCTAGTTAACCTAGTAATATCATCAACCATGTGCAGTTAACTAGTGATTATGTTAAGATTGATTGATTTGTTTTTTCTAAGATATGTTTAATGCTTAGCTAGCAACTTACCTTGGCTCCTTGCTGCACTCACGTAACAGGTGATCAGCCTGCCACGCAGTCTCCTCGTGGATTTCTATGTAATCGGCCATAATCGGCGTCCAAATATGCTGATTACCGATTGTTTTGAAAACTAACCCTAACCCTAATTAATCGGCCAACCTCTAATGGAGATTGCGTCATCTGTGGATCTGTTGGGGCGGTATGCGAATCGAAGTGGGTCCAGGGCCTCTCGGATGATGGTGTTGATGTGAGCCATGACCAGTCTTTCAAAGAATTTTATGACTACAGATGCGAGTGCTACTGGGGCGAGAGCCATTGGCGTTCTTGAGCACGGGGACTATGGACGTCTGCTTGAAACAAATTGGTATTACAGACCGGATCCGATTATCACAGGTCTGTAATTATCTCTGGCTCTCTTGTGTGGCCTTATCACATGTCAAATGTATGAAATAATAATTAAAAATGTGATTTTTAAATAAAAAAATGGAAATAATAAAGCTGTAAAACATTATCCTAAATATAAACCATCAACTTAGTGAATACCATTGGTGTTTTAATATGAGGGTTTCAGGATGAAATATCCTTTATTAATTTTTTTACACACTTTTACACTTATCTTATTAGGCCAACGTGTACTTGTGGTAAATATTTTGCCATCAAGCTGGTGGCCGTTGTGAAAACAGTTTATAGTTGGACGAGTTGCAGCGGTATAGTTGAAAATAATACAACCTCCGCTCTTTTGGGAAGGCTTTCCACTTGGAACATTGCTGCGGGGACTTGCTTCCATTCAGCCACAAGAGCATTAGTGAGGTCGGGCACGGATGTTGGGCGATTAGGCCTGGTTCGCAGGCCATCCCATTGGTGTTTGATGGGGTTGAGGTCAGGGTTCTGTGCAGGCCAGTCAAGTTGTTCCACACCGATCTCGACAAACCATTGCTGTATGGACCTTTCCAGCTGAAACAGGAAAGGGCCTGCCACAAACTCGAAAGCACAGAATCGTCTAGAATGTCATTGTATGCTGTAGCGTTAAGATTTCCCTTCACTGGAACTAAGTGGCCTAGCCCGAAACCATAAAAAACATTATTCCTCCTCCACCAAACTTTACATTTGGCACTATGCATTGGGGCAGGTAACGTTCTCCTGGCATCCCCCAACCCAGATTTGACCGTCGGACCTCCAGATGGTGAAACGTGATCACTCCAGAGACCGGCAACAAGCTTCACACCACTCCAGCCGACATTTTGCATTGCGCATGGTGATCTGTGAGGCTGCTCGGCCATGGAACCCATTTCATGGATCTCCAGACGAAAGGTTCTTGTGCTGACGTTGCTTAAAGAGTCCGTTTGGAACTCGGTAGTGAGTGTTGCAAAACGAGGACACCCAATTTTTTTTTATTGCACTACGCACTTCAGCAACCTGGCTGTCCCGTTCTGTGAGCTTGTGTGGCCTACCACTTCACGGCTGAGCCGTTGTTGCTCCTAGACGTTTCCACTTCACAATAACAGCACTTAGAGTTACCCGGGGCACCTCTAGCAGTGCAGAAATTTGACGAACTGACTTGTTGGAAAGGTGGCATCCTATGACGGTGCCACGTTGAAAGTCACTGAGCTCTTCAGTAAGGCCATTGTACTGCCAATGTTTGTCTATGGGAATTGTGCTCGATTTTATACACCTGTCAGCAATGGCTGAAGCAGAAATAGCCGAATCCACTAATTTGAAGGGGTGTCCACATACTTTTTTAAATATATACTGTACATTGCCATATATTATGTTAATTACCAAAATGATTGTAGACTTTGGTAAAGTTACCGGTAGCTTTGCAATCCGATGCTAGGCTAGTACCTTTAGCTGCATCATAGCCGCTAAATTCAGGGCTTAATCGTCTGGACCGCCTCGGAGGCATAGGATAGAGGTTGAGGCTGAGGGATGGGATGTGGCCCTTAAGTCTTTGAACCTTGTAGCACGAAAAACTGTTACAATGAAGTGACCGTGGCCCGTGGACTCTGGAAGTCGAAGATGAAGTGAAGTGTCTCACCGATCATGACGTAACAGCTAGCATACTGGCCGTCCGAGAGAGTCTAGCTTCACTAATAGTATTAAGGCTAGTAGGTCATGAAGCTCACTGTAGCCAGCTGTTGTTGATAGCAGACTCAACTGAACTAAGACAAGCCTCCTGTGAGTGAGACGCCAGTGAGTGAGAGAGCACAATATAACCACTGATGGTCTCTGCTACTGGCATCGTAAATCCACATTGTGTAACAGGGCAAGAGGTCTAAATGTAGACCTGAAGGATGCTGCATTTAGAACCAAATATGTCCTATGGATAACATTTCGGCACGTGCCGGCAGTGTCACTTGGATAGCATTTATCGCTTCTGTGTGTAGTGTAGTCTCGTTCTTATGTTTGACTATGTTTAGTGTCAAAACCAGCGAAATAGGCCTAAACGTCTTCCTCCTCTCTCTGTGTTTTTATTGTAAACAAGCAAATAAACATTTTGGAAGTAAGCCTCAGTCAATTAGAAAATACTCACCCCCCTATTTCCCCCCCCCCCCCTCTCTCTCTCTCTCTCTCTCTCTCTCTCTCTCTCTCAGTAATCCACAGTCTTCTCTTTTCCCAGCTGGAATCAATTAACTACACACACACACACACACACACACACACACACACACACACACACACACACACACACACAGGGCCAGAACACAACCCCTGGTTTCTGTTGGTTGACACCCTCCCTCAGGGCTCTCATTAAGGGCTTTGTCAGAAATGCCGTTCTTTGTTTTTCCTTAGGAACATGACGGCCAACACATTTTCCTCTGTGTGTGTGTGGTGTGTGTGTGTGTGTGTGTGTGTGTGTGTGTGTGTGTGGTGTGTGTGGTGTGTGTAACCTCTTGGAGCTCATTAATGGGAACCATCTCACTGAGAGATTGTCGTAATAGTTGTGTGATTCATTGTTGTGATGTAAACATTGGAAAAGTTGGCAGGGTTCTTGTCAATGTGTCCGCCACCACAGACAAAGTGGAACTGTAACTGACTGTGTACATTTTTGCTGGTCTTTGTAGTTTTTATTTCTTGTTTTTATTTGTTTTAAGAAAGGTGTTGTGGTTGAAACTGTAATACTGTAATAGATATATCTTGACTGTCCAGGAGTCCATGACACAGCAGGTTTGGTGTATTGTAGCGGGTGAACATTGTTGATATAGGGCTTGAGAGAGGTCAGAGACCTCCTAAAAATAACCAGCCCCAGGCGTTTCTGCTAACCGTTGTGTTGCGTCACATGGAACAGTCTTATCAGAGTCTGCGTCATATCAGCCACTCACTCTATCCCGCTCTGTATGCACACACTCCCACTCACAGCAATGCCTGCGTTAGCACGCCACACACGCACTAACACACACGCACTAACACACACTCACTAACACACACGCACTAACACACACTCACTAACACACACTCTCCCTCATGCACAAGCACACACATGCACAAACACACACACACACACACACACACACACACACACACACACACACACCAACACACACACAAGCACACACACACACACGCACTAACACACACTCTCCCTCATGCACAAGCACACACATGCACAAACACACACACACACGCACCAACACACACACAAGCGCACACACACACACACACACACACACACACACACATACACAGGTACTACACGTAAACACACAAAGTCAAACATGCTGGTCATTTTTTCCATGGCACTTAGACAGACAGACAGCCGGACGGACAGACAGACAGACAGAATGTTTCTCAGGCCTGTTTGACTCCTCACGACATGGTTAAAAAAGTATATTTCTTTCATTAGACAAATTAAGTGGAAAATGAGTACTTGTAGCTTCTCACTGTGTTAACAACTGTCTGGATGTCTCAAGTGTAATTGTTTTTCTATAGATATTGTATAAGTGAGTGTTTTTTAAGTGTTTCATAATATATGACCCACAAATATTGTTGAATATTCCCATATTAAGCTTTCGATAATGGGTCTTGAGCAGGAGGCCTACATGTATGATCTTGGACCTTGACGGGGAAGCCAAGGTCCATGTTTCCCTAGACAAGGGAAACATTAAAGGAAACACTGTTTAACCCATGGCATCCTATTCAGCAGTGTAGAACAGGTCATCAGAGGTTTTAACCCCTGAACAGCCATTCGGGTGTAGAACAAGATACCTCATGCGAGGTGGAGGAGGAGGTAGAGAAGGAGGAAGAGGGTGAGGAGGAAGTGGAGGAGGACGAGGTGGAGGTAGAGGAGGAGGAGGGTGTGGAGGAGGAGGAGGAGGAGGTGGAGGAGGGTGTGGAGGAGGAGGAAGAAGAGAAGGAGGAGGTGGAGGAGGAGGAAGAAGAGGAGGAGGAGGTGGAGGAGGACGAGGTGGCGGTAGAGGGTGAGGAGGAAGAGGAGAAAAAGGAGGAGGAGGTGGAGGTAGAGGAGGAGGAAGATGGTGAGGAGGAGGAGGAGGTGGAGGTAGAGGAGGAAGAGGAGCAGGAGGACGAGGAGGAGGTAGAGGAGGACAAGGAGGAGGTGGGGATGGGTGAGGAGCAGGAGGAGGTGGAGATGGGTGAGGAGGAGGAGGAAGAAGATGAGCAGGAGGAGGTGGAGGAGGAGGAGGAAGAAGATGAGCAGGAGGAGGAGGAGGAGGAAGAAGATGAGCAGGAGGAGGTGGAGGAGGATAAGGTAGCGAGGCTGTGCAATCGAAGGAGGAGAATACGACATTCTTCCCACACAGTCACCCCGATAAATTATTTGTGCGTTTAACGCCACAGCAGCATTTTAACAAAGCTACCTGTCACATTGAGATTCTCATCCTTACCAGCACGTCTTCTGGGGATCACAAGAACACAACAGTGGGTTTTTTCAGAGTTTGAGGAAAAGGTTTAATTCCTTTTGCCTGGTCAGGATTCTGAGCTGACTGTGGTTAGTCATTTTGAGGGGTGTCAGGCGATTCTTCAAGAGATATTACACACTGATCTATACATATACACCGATATACAGGGTTTCTGCTGGTGAGAATACACCTAGTGTCTCGTTTTTACACTTGGCACTTCACACATTTGATATTTGCTGTTTATGAAAGTTGTTGTTTTCATTCCTTTGGAGCAGCAAGCTTTTCTAGGATCTTTGCAACAGGCCCCCTAGAGCAGACAAGGACCAATGAGCAACATGAGAAAGGAATCATCGTTTTAGCATCACTTCTGAGAATGACTGGAACAACAAACAAAAAAAGGCACCACCACCACTAGCCAATCATGTGTCTCTCTCGGTGCTTGTGTTCAGTTCAGTCCGGCGGTTGCCATGGAAACAACTACAACTCATGTCGTCAAGACCCAGTAGGCTGTGCTGGTATATACAGTTGAGTTATTGTTGCATTTTAGCATGGGGGAACATTTTTTGTCTCCCCTTTCCATCAGATTGTGGAAAAGGATACCGTATAGGCATACTTGCCTGGTGACAAATTCTGAGCCTGTACCATTCTTGTTTAGTAACCTCGGTTTTCTTACCATCCGAATGGCAGAATTAGCGAGTGAAGGTTAAGACAAGGGTAATGGTTTACGTTAGTGGTCGGCCTGTTCTACGACTTTGTTCCCCTACCACACAAATGACAAAATGGCGGCTAAATGCGGCTGCCAATCCACAGGCCTGGTCATAGGAACAGTACATTGGGCTGTAAAACAAGCTGTGCCGACGTGGCACCAGTCCCAATGTAGAATGGACTATGGCTGGGGGAGAGGACACTTGACTGGAGATTGGGGGCAATGGGTGGGAGGGAGAGGGACACTTGACTGGAGATTGGGGTCAATGGGTGGGAGGGAGAGGGACACTTGACTGGAGATTGGGGCAATGGCTGGGGAGAGGACACTTGACTGGAGATTGGGGGCAATGGGTGGGAGGGAGGGGACACTTGAGTGGAGATTGGGGGCAATGGGTGGGAGGGAGAGGGACACTTGAGTGGAGATTGGGGGCAATGGGTGGGAGGGAGAGGACACTTGAGTGGAGATTGGGGGCAATGGGTGGGAGGGAGAGGGACACTTGAGTGGAGATTGGGGGTCAATGGGTGGGAGGGAGAGGGACACTTGAGTGGAGATTGGGGGCAATGGGTGGGAGGGAGAGGGACACTTGAGTGGAGATTGGGGGCAATGGGTGGGAGGGAGAGGGACACTTGAGTGGAGATTGGGGGCAATGGGTGGGAGGGAGAGGGACACTTGAGTGGAGATTGGGGGCAATGGGTGGGAGGGAGAGGGACACACGGGGTGTTTTCTGTTGTTGTTGTTGTTGCCCGTCGCTTGTCTGGTTCAGAGAAGCTTATCTGCGGTCGGCCAGCTGAGGGGCTTGTGAGGCTGCACGTTTTGGATGCTTCCGGGGCGTTGTGAAAGCTCACTGTTTTTTTCAAGCCCCGATGAGTAGGAACTGTGTGGGAGGCTGTAAGCCTGTAACCCGACCCCCCCCCCCCTCTCTCTGATAATGGTTTGGCCTGGAGGTTTTGTTTGGGTGTTCCACCATTAGTATTATTACCATCAGACCTGTTCGATGGCTCAGATTCTGAATGATGGCGCTGAGAGTTTGTGAGGCCTTGATAGAAAAGGGGTAATAATAAACTAGTGTAACGATGTGCGCTGAGAATCGGGAGGTAAGTTCAGGGAGTGCGTATTTGAATCAAATAAAACGTAACATAATACAAAACGCGAACAACGCATAGACATGAAACTGAAACAGAAACGATGATGCCTGGGGAAGGAACCATAGGGAGTGGCATATATATAGCGAAGGTAATCAGGGAAGTGATGGAGTCCAGGGGGAGTCTGATGACATGCAGGTGTGCGTAACGATGGTGACAGGTGTGCGCCATAACGAGCAGCCTGGTGACCTGGAGGCCGGAGAGGGAGCACACGTGACAACTAGTTAGTCAGTCAGCAGCTAATCTCTTGTGGACAGGTTAGTCTGCACCGATAAACGGTGGTGCAGAGTACAGTAGCGATGGGAATTGCCAGGCACCTCCCGACACGATATTGTCACGATACTGATACGATATGTATTGCGATTCTCTCGATTCTATATGTATTGTCATTTGATACTGGGATTTTATTGCGATTCGATGAGACAGCTCCTTAGAAAATGAGTTTTGATCGGTTATGGAAATAAAAGTGCTGAAAACAGATTGACTCAATATTGAAAAAGAAGATGGCGAACAACCTATGAAGGAAAAATACGAGCGTTTTGGTGCAGTTACAGCCAACTAGCGCAAAAACATAATATTGCGATATTGTCAAAAAGATACAATACAATATATTGTTAAACATAGGACCCCGATATGTAACTGTATCGATTTTGTTCCCCGCCGTCACTGGAAGACAGGCAGGCTAGCAGAACTGGAATAGGCAGGTCCTCCCTCTATCTGTCCATACAGCTCTGGCCATTTCAGATAAGGGCAGGGCGAGAACTGTGTAGACATGGAGTCCAGGCTGAATACACAAACCCAGCAGATGCCTTCCTAGCACGACAGCGGGAGGGAAAGAGGGAGGGAGGTAGGGAAAGGGAGAGACTGGTAGTGAGAGAGGGAGAGAAAAAGGGAGCCAATGAGAAACAAAAAAAGACGGGGAAGATGAAGAAAAGTCAACAGAAAAACTGAGAGAGAAATAGCTGAAGAAAAAGAGAGACAATCGCACACACACCCGCACACACACACACACACACACACACACACACACACACACACACACACACACACACACACACACACACACACACACACACACACACACACACACACCCGCACACACACACACACACACACACACACACACACACACACACACACACACACACACACACACACACACAGGTAGACATGAGGCAAAGCTCATAGAGAATGATTCATGTTCTGCTTTGTCACTAGTTCTCTCTCAGATTGATCTAACACAGATGTTTGAAGGACTTCCAGACGCTTCAGAAAGGCCATAGCGCTCCGACTGCTCTCTCCCTGGCCCCGTTTCAGCAATAATATCCCATCAGTCACTGTTCCCACTGGGAAAATGGACTTATAAATTCACTGCAGCTCTCCTCTCCGCTTCCTGTATAGTTATGTCCCACTAAATGGACTTTTCCCACCTAGTGCTTACATGTCTTAGTCCATGTCTTGAAATTGGCCTTAGTAGTAATATGGTTCCTGACGGTCCTACTGTAAAGCCAGGCTGTTAGGTTTCTAAGACGCCTCAGGTTTCTGCATGTAGAAGTCAGCCCCTTTGTTTTTCCTGGCTGCACAGATTGTTGTGGATAGAATGTAGGAAAATGCATGATCGTGGCTTTGGATTGAGGAAGCTGATGTTCCAGGAGGATTGGTTCTGGATTACAGTGATTAGTTCCAGTTCTGGGTACAGTGAACAAACAGCGAATGAAAGTCAGTGATTGTGGTCCCAAACAGGGATAGCTAGCTGCTAGCCTGAGCCCCCTACACCTTCCCTCTCTAGACCCAGGTCTGTATCCTCCACCCTTCCTCTCTAGACCCAGGTCTGTATCCTCCACCCTCCCTCTCTAGACCCAGGTCTGTATCCTCCACCTTCCCTCTCTAGACCCAGGTCTGTATCCTCCACCCTCCCTCTCTAGACCCATGTCTGTATCCTCTCTAGACCCAGGTCTGTATCCTGTATCCTCTCTAGACCCAGGTCTGTATCCTCCACCCTCCCTCTCTAGACCCAGGTCTGTATCCTCCACCCTCCCTCTCTAGACACAGATCTGTATCCTCCACCCTCCCTCTCTAGACCCAGGTCTGTATCCTCCACCCTCCCTCTCTAGACCCAGGTCTGTATCCTCCACCTTCCCTCTCTAGACCCAGGTCTGTATCCTCCACCCTCCCTCTCTAGACCCAGGTCTGTATCCTCCACCCTCCCTCTCTAGACCCAGGTCTGTATCCTCCACCCTCCCTCTCTAGACCCAGGTCTGTATCCTCCACCCTCCCTCTCTAGACCCAGGTCTGTATCCTCCACCCTCCCTCTCTAGACCCAGGTCTGTATCCTCCACCCTGCCTCTCTAGAGCAAGGTCTGTATCCTCCACCCTCCCTCTCTAGACCCAGGTCTGTATCCTCCACCCTCCCTCTCTAGAGCCAGGTCTGTATCCTCCACCCTCCCTCTCTAGAGCCAGGTCTGTATCCTCCACCCTCCCTCTCTAGAGCCAGGTCTGTATCCTCCACCCTCCCTCTCTAGACCCAGGTCTGTATCCTCCACCCTCCCTCTCTAGACACAGGTCTGTATCATCCACCCTCCCTCTCTAGACCCAGGTCTGTATCCTCCACCCTCCCTCTCTAGACGCAGGTCTGTATCCTCCACCTTCCCTCTCTAGACCCAGGTCTGTATCCTCCACCCTCCCTCTCTAGACCCAGGTCTGTATCCTCCACCCTCCCTCTCTAGACCCAGGTCTGTATCCTCCACCTTCCCTCTCTAGACCCAGGTCTGTATCCTCCACCCTCCCTCTCTAGACCCAGGTCTGTATCCTCCACCCTCCCTCTCTAGACCCAGGTCTGTATCCTCCACCCTCCCTCTCTAGACCCAGGTCTGTATCCTCCACCCTCCCTCTCTAGAGCCAGGTCTGTATCCTCCACCCTCCCTCTCTAGACCCAGGTCTGTATCCTCCACCCTCCCTCTCTAGACCCAGGTCTGTATCCTCCACCCTCCCTCCCTAGACCCAGGTCTGTATCCTCCACCCTCCCTCTCTAGACCCATGTCTGTATCCTCCACCCTCCCTCTCTAGACCCAGGTCTGTATCCTCCACCCTCCCTCTCTAGACCCAGGTCTGTATCCTCCACCCTCCCTCTCTAGACCCAGGTCTGTATCCTCCACCCTCCCTCTCTAGACCCAGGTCTGTATCCTCCACCCTCCCTCTCTAGACACAGATCTGTATCCTCCACCCTCCCTCTCTGGGCCCAGGTCTGTATCCTCCACCCTCCCTCTCTAGACCCAGGTCTGTATCCTCCACCCTCCCTCTCTAGACCCAGGTCTGTATCCTGTATCCTCTCTAGACCCAGGTCTGTATCCTGTATCCTCTCTAGACCCAGGTCTGTATCCTCCACCCTCCCTCTCTAGACCCATGTCTGTATCCTCTCTAGACCCAGGTCTGTATCCTGTATCCTCTCTAGACCCAGGTCTGTATCCTCCACCCTCCCTCTCTAGACCCAGGTCTGTATCCTCCACCCTCCCTCTCTAGACACAGATCTGTATCCTCCACCCTCCCTCTCTGGGCCCAGGTCTGTATCATCCACCCTCCCTCTCTAGACCCAGGTCTGTATCCTCCACCCTCCCTCTCTAGACCCAGGTCTGTATCCTCCACCCTCCCTCTCTAGACCCAGGTCTGCATCCTGTATCCTCTCTGGGCCCAGGTCTGTATCCTGTATCCTCTCTGGGCCCAGGTCTGTATCCTGTATCCTCTCTGGGCCAAGGTCTGTATCCTGTATCCTCTCTAGACCCAGGTCTGTATCCTGTATCCTCTCTGGGCCCTAGCCTGTACACTGTAAAAGGGGTTGCTGTGATTTTGACAGTAACTTACAGGCAGCAAAGTGGCAAGTAAGTTATTGTATTTCATATTGCAGTACACTACTGTAATCTAAATATAGTATCAAAGCAAGTACTGTGTAATGACACAACGTATTATACCATATAATTGACTCTATTGTACTGTAAACAAGTACATGCTACCGTAATTGTAATTAATTAATCAATTAATGAAATTCATTGATGGGAGATTTCACAGTGTTTTACCGTAATTTAATGGGATTGGTGCTAGCAGGTTGGTTGCTATAGTAATGTGTTTACACATTACAGCATATCAGTGAATATTTTGTGTTTTTTATCACTTGCACTTCTAGAGGCCTTAACAAAGGCCTCCAAACTGGCAACATAATAATGCTGATAATAATCAGCATTACCGTATAATTGACAGTTTATCCTGTTACAGTGTACCCTCCACCCTAACTCTCTAGGTCCAGGCCTGTACCCTCAGTGACCCCTCCTGGGTAGTGGGTGGCAGGTCTTTGGAGGGAGCCAGTGGAATGTGGGCAAGGCCTGCTAAGTGAACACCTTGTGTGGTGCTAGCGTCTCTGACAGGTCAGAATCTTCCAAGGTGTGAGGCACTGGCCTTCGCCACATCGAGGGCTAATGCTAAACCACAACCCTTTAGCCCTGGGGTTACAGAGAAGGGGAGAGGACAGAGGGATATTGTTTTTTTTTTGTTGAAACATCACCATCATTAGTAGTATAATCATCATCAGTGTCATCAAGGTCTATTATCTGCTACACCTATAAGTTATTGATTTAAGGACATTTTCCTGCCCGCGTCGACTATACGGTGTTTCCATGTTTCTTTGGTCTTTTGTTTTGAATATTATATACCTCAGTCTGTGTGAGAGCGTGGGAGGAGCTAACGAATGGGACTTACTGTATGGGATTGTAACTGAACAGTCAACAACAACCTCGCACATGGAGACAATCACATGCTCACAGTCACAGCTAGTAACCCAAGGGAAGTAGGTGTGAGGGGGGAATGCTCGGAGAAGCGAGCTTAAGTGTCAAATGATTCCACTGGTTGCTGGTTTCACACGGTCACGCTCACACACACACACACACACACACGCTCACGCACGCACACGCACGCACACACGCACACACACGCACACACACACACAGTCTTGTACAGCTAACCTTGTGGGGACACACAATTCAGTCCCGTTCAAAATCCTATTTTCCATAACCCCTAACCCGTACTCTTACACTAACTCTAACCCTAACCTTAACCCAAAAACCTGACCTTAAACCTAACCCTAAAACTAACCCTAGCTCCTAACCCTAAACCTTAATGTAATTCTAACCCTAACACTAATTCTAACCTTAACCCTAAACCCTCTAGAAATAGCATTTGACCTTGTGGGGACTAACAACATTTCCCCAGTCTGGTCCAAACACGTCCACACACACATGCACACACACACACGCACACAAACACTCCGAGCTCCTAGCACCCTGCTGTGATCGGTTCCTCAGTGTTGGGTGTTGGGTGTTGGCTGAATATTGTAAAGGGGGAAGAAGGAGGGCAGGATGGGAGGAAGAGGGGAGGGATGAGCCTGCTGCAGTGCTACTATACCATATGTGTCCTTGCTGGGAACTGTAAATCGCTTTGGATAAGAGTGTCTGCTAAAATGTAAAATATAAGTGGAATGAATTGAATGTCATTGAGAAAACATAAAGGTGTTATTGTATATATTTTTTGCAAACCTCCTTTCTGAATATAAAAGTAATCCAAGAAGTAATCATTTGTTTTTTCTAAAGTATATGTAATCCGATTACAATGTTTTGTCACAGGTAATGTAACATTACAGTTATAGTTTTTGTAATCAGATTACATGTAATCAGTTGTGTCCATCTCTGTCCGAGCAGGAAAGAACAGGCGCAGTGGATCATGGTCATTGTAGTTCATTACCACATTTCTGTGCTGAACTAGGTTGAATATTTGCTTAAGCCCAACGTCCCACATAGTTATTGACTTGATTTCTCTCATGAATAATTTGATTTCTCTCTTGGGCTCACAATTTCTTTTTTAGAAAAATTGGGGGGGTGGGACGTCAGTCGGTTGTGGTTTAGTTGTTTAGTTTTATTTATTTAATAACCAAAAAATGAACAACATTATCACTCAGCACTACTTTCTAACTCTGCCTTATATGTGCCTCTACGCCCTTTATAAGCAGCACGAGGCCCCACATAGACCCTGTCCTCCTTCTCAGTTCAGGACAGTTTTAGGTCACACATAATCTCTGGTGACAGAAGTTAAAAGAATAGTCAGCTGCTAGCTTTAGCGTGCGTACGATTTGGTTCTGGGTTCTGAGATTAGGTCACCGCCAGCGTTCCCCAAAGGAAACCTGTTTGACCATAAATCATATAAGGTATAAGATGTTGGGCTCGGGCAATGCTTGGTTGACTTGTAAATGGGCAACTAGAAAAGGGATTCTAGACAAATTAGCAGAGTATGTTGGACACAAGTGTGGTCTGTGGCACTATTCGAAAGGCGCTATTTAGCACAAGATGATGCTAAGCAAAGGAGCTCACTCTTTCTGTGTCTTTCTCGTCTCGCAGCTGTCTCTTTTCTCCAAATACATTCGGACTTTCTCTCTCCTTCCCAGTACAATTGTTTCCCTGGTGGAGCTGATGTGTTGAAAGGATCTCCTCTGGCCTTAAAAGACGATGTTTATAGACACTGGGGCCAGAGAATAGACTTCCTGGTAAAGTAAATGACCGGTGAGCTAAATCCATCATAAAGGAACCAAATTTATAAATAAACCCCCTGGATATTCCATTAACTCACTCTCATCTTCATCTGGCCCTCCAGGGTGACGGTGGCTAGGGAGAGCAGATGTAGAGCAGGGGGAGCTGTGGTGGGGTTCAAGGAGGAGAGGAGAGGAAGGGAGTTCAGCGTGGTGGAGCATGGCCTGGGCCGGGGGACTGGGTGTGAATTGCTAGTGGTTGATTGTGTATGTTTCAGTGTATCCACATAAGAATGCATTCTTGTTTATGCCACAATGCTTAAAGAGGTTTAGGTGCGATTGAATCAAACAAGATTATGAGGTTTCCAGGATAAATTCAAAAAAAAATATATATATATATATATATATATATATATATATATATATATATATATATATATTTGAGAGCTGCAACAATGCATTTTTGGATTTCTTTACTGAACAAAACAATATGCACCAATTCAAAACGTAACTGCATATCAACTGGAATGTTCTCTTGCTGTGAGGAACAAAGTTGTACCAGATTCTGTACGGTTTTAGACAGACAAGTATAGTCTGTCAGCCTTTTCTTCCGCTGCGTATTCATTGAGTCATTTGGTAATTTACTGATGGACCCTGCCCATCCACGCTAAGCCTTTTAGAGGCTTTTGAAATGCATTTGAATGTATCCTGTGCTGTTTTTGTCATTGCTGCTGCTGCTGCCGCTGTTCTTTTTCCCTGTCTAAATCAGGGACTACTGTTTTACGTAACTCCATTTTGATAACCAAGGATTAGGTTCTCTGTCTACAGAGTGACACACTGAGTATGGACTGTACCCCCTGAGATACTACAACTATTATTGTTTTAGAGGGTCCTCCTAATCACTATGTAATAGACTTTTTACCGCAGTGGGCTAAATCCGGTTCACAAACAGTGCTTCTCGGTGCTTCTCGGTGCTTCTCGGTGCTTCTCGGTCGCCTTGAAGAAATCGACTTTCAAACAAAAGTATGCGTCTCGTGACGGGCTTTATAAAAAAAAGAAAGACACCTGTACCATGTCAGATATAGAGTTGGAATAGTAATTCAATGTTGAGTTTGCATACACAATATTACACTTTATATACATCACAGAGGACTGAAATATGACAAAACTGTTTGTCATAGAAACACTGTTTTTTTTGGCATTTAAAAAAAGACATACTGTTTATTAATTATGAAATGATGAAAAGTATTAATAACATGAGGCCACTAGGTCATTTGACTACAGGAAATGATTAATAGACAATAGTAGTATGTCCTACTGTATTGTGGCGTGGACAATATAAGGTTGTGTGTGTGTGTGTGTGTGTGTGTGTGTGTGTGTGTGTGTGTGTGTGTGTGTGTGTGTGTGTGTGTGACTGTAGACCGGGACAGGTGTAGGCCCACAACAGGTAGATGGTGCTGAGTGGAGCTCCTGAACAGTACGTGTGTGTGCTGTCGTGTAAACCTGCAGGCTCTCTCGCTCTTGAGAAAAGCAAGCAATTAGGCCTGGCCTGTGATCCTACATACATACCGTATAGTACAACTATACACACAGACAACACTCTGTCACAAGCAAGAAGACACACAGGCAATGTCAACTCTCCCTCACATATATGCATACAGTACTCTCTAGACACACACAGGCAGCATACATTCACCTGTACACACAGACCACTTAAGTAAACACACACACACATACACACACACACATACCAGGTTTCATTCTTCTCTCTGGGCTGTTTTTGCTTGAACAGTGAGAGTAATGTAAACAGAGCTGAGTGCTAGGAGCCATCTGCCTAATGTCACTGTGGCCCATATCTGTCCTCTCCAGCTCTCTCTCTCGCTCTCCCTCTCTCCCCCTCACCCCTTCCCCTCACTCCCTCTCTCCCCCTCACCCCTTCCCCTCGCTCCCTCTCTTACTATCTCTCTCTCCCTCACTCCCTCCCCTCGCTCCCTCCCTTACTATCTCTCTCTCCCTCTCTCTCCTTCCCCTCTCTCCCTCTCTTACTATCTCTCCCTCACTCCCTCCCTCCCCTCACTCCCTTTCTTACTATCTCTCTCTCTCTCTCCCTCACTCCCTCCCCTCGCTCCCTCCCCTTACTATCTCTCTCTCCCTCTCTCCCCCTCACTCCTTCCCCTCTCTCCTCTCTTACTCTCTCTCTCCCTCACTCCCTCTCCCTCCCTCACTCACTCCCTCCCTTACTATCTCTCTCTCCCCTCACTCCCTCCCTTACTATCTCTCTCTCTCTCTCCCCTCACTCCCTCCCTTACTATCTCTCTCCCCTCCCTCCCTCCCCTCGCTCCCTCCCTTACTATCTCTCTCTCTCCCTCACTCCCTCCCCTCGCTCCCTCCCTTACTATCTCTCTCCCTCCACTACCACCACATCCTTCCTCCCCTCAACATCCCCCTGTCTTCCATGTTATCTGTTGTTGTCCATTGTATGCTATTCTATTTGTTCTATTCTCACCCCCTTCACCCCTCCCAGTCTCCACCCCATTCCCCTAGGTCACATATATTCCTGCCTCTCAATTTTTCATGACTGTTTCTCATTCTATATATCTTGCTCCTCCCTTGCCCCATGTTCTCCACGTTCCTGGTATATTTCTCTCTTCTTTAATTCTTCCTGTTTTAATTGTTTCCCTCTTTGGTGTAAAAACTCTGCATATCCACCTGTGCACTTGTTTTTCGGAAAGGTCAGGGAGAGTTCAAAGTTCATTCATGGGTCAGATGTGGATTAAGAGATCAGGGGGTATTAGCCACCAACTGACTTTCTTTGACGAAAGGCACACATATTTTGGGCTTGGTGGGATTTCATCCCTTTCTGTGTAATATTCTTGGGAGGAAGCCTGTATTGAGGGTTAGAATGAATGGCAGCAGGTGCGTGAGAACCATAAAAAGGACAAATCCAAGGAGGCCGAGATGCGAAGATATACTTAATTTAATCCGTGCTTAAAAAAATACAAAACTGAAAGTGCACATTGCAAAAAAGTGCTAAAAGTGCTTTTTTTCTCCTCACTTTTTAGCACCGTGCACTTTCAGCTTTGTATTGTTTCGAGCATGGATTAAATTAAGTATATCTTTGCATCTCGGCCTCCTTGGATTTGTCCTTTTTGGTTTGAGTGCGAGTATCTTCGGAAACTCTACAGATATTCTTGGGCGGAGGAATATTTTTAAAGTGTGGGAACTAATACGGTTGTATGTTTTGCTGTAAACTGAAATCAATTGAAGTCGTTCAAAACAATCTTACATGTGTTACTGTCTCTGGCCAGTAGGAGGCAGGCTTCACCTGCATAATGATGTGGCACCCCGACTGTCTATTTCAGGATGATTCAAATATTTACAAGGATAGAATCCCTTTCATATTAAGTAAAGGGAGAGCATAAGAGAGAAAGAAAGACGTGGAGGGTTGGCAAAATACATTCTCTTATACCTCAATAGAAAAATGTGGTATAGATTGGGGTGACCTTGTTTAACCCTCTCCGCCTCATTAGCACCATAACAACTTGTCTGTGCTAATTTAGGGTCTCCACATAGGATGTGACATCACAGTGTTTCCTGTTGGCATGCGGCCAGCCTGTGTTTGTGTCCAAAAGCAGTGGAGTGTGGAGGGTTTCTACTCTCTCTCTCTCTCTCACGCAGCGTGCTGTGAAGAAGAGGCCATCTTTAAAGGAAACTGCTTCTCGTCGGGTCAAAGGGCAGTGGTTTTTCCCACACTGCAGCTTGGGGACACTCTAGGGACAGTGTGACATGCACAGGACACATAAAAAAAAAAGCCTGTTTAAAGTGTAAGGAGTTCAGAAAGCAAGCTGTAAAACATATGAGGTGGTCAATGAGGGGATGAGAACAGAAGGAAACACGATTTCACAAACAGGATCAGCATGCCTCCAAAGGGAATGTTAATGTTGCTGTTGTGCGTGTGTGCGTGTGCATGTGTGGACGCGCGTGGGTGTGAATTTGGGTGTTTGCAGGAGCGCATGTATTTCCATACAAGGTCAGGTGTATGTAAGGTATTATAATGATTTAACTGCACATCTCAGCCCAATGAGAAGTACATTTTGTCATGGACCACAGTTTGACCTGTGAATCTGTATGGAAGCCATCATAGAATAAAAGAAAGAGAGCTGTGTAGGGATGAAACGGTTACCGGTTTCACGATCAACCACAGTACAATTCCCTACGATTAGTATTACCATTTGAATTATCATTAAAAACCGTGTTTGATTACCACGGTTTGGAAAAACTCGCTGTAAATACTGTCCAGCATCAACCAAATTTAGCAACGGTCTGACGCAGGCGCAGCATGCAACGTGGGTTTTGTTTTGTGTGAAAACATGACGGAAGGCAGTGACAGCACTCGGGAGATTTGTCAGCCTTCCAAGAGGACCACATCTGAAGTGTGGTCGTATTATTATTATTTTTTTTACAAGAGCGTTGAGGGGAAACTTCATCGAAGATGATCACCTTGTCTGCAGAACAGCAACAACCTGCGAAAGGGCGCAACACTTCAAATCTCTTGGGTCAATCTTCATGACCACCACCCCACTACTTTATAGCGAATGCAAGGTAAGTTCACTTTTAGCTCAATGCATGATGTGGGGACTTCGGAATGGGGGGAGGAACATGTCATGGTTTGTCTGTCTGACTTGCTAATAGCTTGTCAATCAGGTAACTGAAGCTTTCAGTGTTGCGAACTCTTGTAAAAACACTGCACGTTGTTCTGCTGTTGTAGGCGTCGTGTGTCTGCAGACTCTATTCGCCAATTACACACGATAACGCGTTATGAAGTTTTACCCAACCAATATATTTTGTTCATTTAAAATACGCTAGACGTCGACTTGTTTCTACAACTGTTCCAGCAGGAGAACCACTATAGACTCCTTATACAAGGCTCCGGTATTTATGTCAATTGTTGGGCACATTGCGATTACTATCACAGTCTTAAGACGCATTAAGAATGTATGTAAATTGTGCACGGGGTAATTGCATATACTCACACACTCTCGTGTGTGTTTGTGTAATAATAATAATAATACATTTGCTATTCCCTTGTTTACAGAGATGGACGTGCAGCAGGCAAACCCAGTGATGCTACGGTCCCTCGTCTACAGTTGTGACACAGACACTCTAGCAAGCATTTCAAAAGGCAGGCTGCTTATGCGCCCACATCAACAACAACAACAATGCTCAAGACCTCAACTGTAGCCCTTTGATATTACATCGCAAAGGACGTGATGCCATTTCAAATTGTTGAGAGGCCTTGGCTTTTCTGAGGCTGACGAAGGTTGCCGTGCCTCACTGCAAAGTGAGTGCTGCTAATTGTAGTTGTTGTTTATTTGATTTTGTTTGCTTACTTAAAGGTTGTGCTAATTTAAACCTGTGCTAGGGGAACTTCTTCCTGTCAGGGCCACATGGTGCCATCTTTAATGTTGTTACTTCAGTGTTTATGCCCACAAAAAAAGTGCATAGTGCTGCTACTTTGATTTGTCGTTTGTTGGTTTTCAATATAAAACTTGGTGAAATGATTTCAGTGTGTGTATTAGTACTTTTTGAACCTTTCCAGCACATTTGAACAATACTGTGATAATACTGATAACGGTGATAATTCCGCTCACTAATTGTGATTTGGAATTGAAAACAGTTTCATCTCTAGCAGGGGGAGGGGGAGCGGGAGAGAAAGATGGGGCAGGGGAAGGGTAGATTGTATGCTATCGGTACACGTATTCATTACGGTATAATCTTGGTCCACTGTGAGGTATCCGTGTACTTTGAAATTCCCATCTAGAGAGTTAGGTGCATTTCCTGGAGATGTTGTCAATCGTAGAAATGTCAGTAGACCTGCGCCACTGTTTTATTGCATGGCAAGGAAAATACCATTTGTGTCAGATTCCTTGTGTAGTTCATTACTGTATGGCTTCTGTACAGTGAGTCTCTATCCAGGTACCCACAGCATGGCTCTACTCTGCCCCCTAGCACAGAATGTTAAAGGTCCAATGCATCTGTTTTTATCTCCATATCAAATCCTATCTTGGTAACAATTAAGTACCGTACGGTGATTGTTTTCAATAAAAATGGTCAAATATAGCAAAAAATAGCGTCGTTAGCAAAGATACATTTCTTAAGCAAAAAATGTAGCTTGTACTGTTAGGGAGTGGTCTGAAAGCAAGCTGTTAACTAGCTATTAACACTATTTAAAACCTGGTGATGTTACCGGGCAGACCAAAACTCCATCCCACTAAAACAGGCTGAGATTTCAGGGGGCCTTTTTCAAACAGCTCTTACACTCATAATGTTCACAATTTCACAGTATTGTCCCGTTTTCATAGTGTTCTCATAAAACACAGAGAAATCAAATGTTTGAATGCATTGGGCCTTTCACCCTTTACACTTGTGGGAATTGGCCAAATGGATATGGCTACATTGAAATGTTTTACACAAGAAATATGGAAAGCGTATGCATAACCATGGCAATTAAACGCGAACAGCTTGGAGATTATTGGAAAATGATTAGACTAAAGGTGAGGGCACAACAGTTCACCTGACACGACTGAATCCAAACGTTACATTGTTGATTTTATGTACATTTTTACATGTACTGTTCTTTTTGCAATATTTGTTGCTAACTAAATCTGAAAATACTCTGGATACATTCAGTAACATAATAATAGTATTGGAAAAAATTGGGGTAGGTGCAACAGAAGACAATGACAAATGACAAAGTTGACGAACAATGACAAAGTTTTGAGTGAGATGTCAAACTGGTGTCTCCAAGTGGCCACACACCTCTCCAAAGCGTGCATAGTTCCCAAGTCATTTCAATGCGCTTTTATGACTCAAAGAAGATTCTTCAACTACAAGGTACTTTTTTGAAGCTCTCCAGGCTGTGCCGTTGACGAACTAGAGCAAGTACACTTGTAGTTGTTTTGTTTGGAACACAGCCCTGCATCCCAGAGTTTTATGATATGCGAAATGTGAAATGCACATTTGGACTCACGGGTGTTTGGCTTGCTTGTATGACATCGAAGCGGTATTTATTATCCTCCACGTCTCATCTTTCAAAATACTTTTGAGTCCTCTTAATTCTCAGCTCAAGTTTAGAACGTCGGTCAGTCAAAACCAATGCAGCTCTGTGAAGCAGAGACCCTGAGCTCTGACAGCATGTATAGCATGTTACTGTACAACCACTGCGTTCCAATCTAGGAACTTATCCGTGTCCAAATCTGACGTTTTCCCCCTGTATACAGGTGTAAAGGGCTACGGGAAAAACAGATCATTTTTAAATGTGGGGTCAAGGCTCTAAATGCCCCCCCCCCCCCTCTCCCTTTATCCTCCTCTCTTCTAGCTGAACGCCAATGTGCTGATCTTCCTGTGCACTAACATCATTGGGATATGTACCCACTACCCTGCCGAGGTGTCTCAGAGACAGGCTTTCCAGGAGACCAGAGGATACATTCAGGCCAGACTGCACCTGCAGAGAGAGAACCAGCAGCAGGTACACCACAGACAGACAGATATATTAATACAGATACACACAAACACACACTGTAAACACTTCCATTGACTGACAGAAAGCAGGAATTTTGAAGGGCATAACTATTAAATGCAGCTGCTAACCTAGACAGTTTTTTTCCCCCTCTCCCAACACTTCAGGAGCGCCTGTTGCTGTCTGTGTTGCCAAGGCATGTTGCCATGGAGATGAAGGCCGACATCAACGCTAAAAAGGAAGACATGATGTTCCATAAGATCTACATCCAGAAACATGACAACGTCAGGTCAGCATAGACACTTTCGTCTTTATAACCCCTGACAACAACACATCTGTATTCACAGCATTACTTGATCAAACCAAACTGACAAGAGCTATGACTTCTAACGTCTAACACAATGTTCATGTGTTTTGTCACGCTTTTATCACACTCCAGAGTGGCGCGGCGGTCTAAGGCACTGCATCTTAGTGCTTGAGGCGTAACTACAGACACCCTGGTTCAAATCCAGGCTGTATCACAACCGGCTGTGATTGGGAGTCCCATAGGGCAGCGCACAATTGGCCCAGCATCGTCCGGGTTTGGCCGGTGTTGGCCGTCGTTGTAAATAAGAATTGGTTCTTAACTGACTTTCCTAGTTTAAATTTTAAAAAATTAATTGCTCTAGGCAAACTACTCTTAGAATTTCTGTGCCTCATATTCAACAGTAGGGGAGAGCTGGGATGAAAGTAACACAGGCAAAAGTAGCTCACCCATTTTCTAAGTTAACACGGAAGCTAGAATGACGTAGTGAACTCAGCTCGTTCCTAATGCGGAAGACGAGCTCCCTGCAAAAAAGAAAGCAGCCCTTTCCGACAATGTTATCAACAAAAAGGGGTTTCGAGCATTGTAGAGTATTTAGTAGTTTAAGGTTCCAAAAATATGTCATTTTCTTAACCCATCTAGTGACTAAATGACAGCATAGGTTTCAAGTATCATGCTAGCTACGCTATTAGAAAAAAAGGTTCCAAAAGGGTTATTTGGCTGTTCCTATAGGATAACTCTTTGGTTCCAGCTAGAACCCTTTTTGGTTCCAGGTAGAACCCTCTGTGGAAAGGGTTCTTACATGGAACCCCAAAAAGTTCTACCTGGAACCAAAAGAGTTCTACCTGGAACAAAAAAGGGTTCTTCAAAGGGTTCTCCTTTGGGGACAACTCTTTTAGGTTCTTGTTACGAATCCCTTTTGGACCGACAGTCTAGGGGGGGATGGTAATGAGACCCGTAACATAACTCATGCAAATTATTATTGTGACAAAGTAAAAGTGTGCACGAAATAACCACAACAACAGAAATCTACCGTCAAACTCTAGGTTTATTTATAAACACACGGTAATGGGGGGAGCAGGAAAAGGGGCTGAGCTGGACCCAAGGAAAGAAACAATAAGCATCCAAAACACCCCTAAGCTAGACTAGCCTACTTTAACAACAGCTAACTAACTAACCAAAAATACAGTGGGTGGTCTGCCCAGTTCTAACTAGTGTATTTAACAAAGTTCACCTACGGGTAGTGTATGCCCATGGGCGACTTGTCTTGGTTTCCCCCTTTTCCCACCAGCAACAAACAAACACCATAACCAAAAACAATACTCACAGGTGATGACAAAGTGCTATGAGGTGCTTAAACAAAAGATAGGTTACGACACAAAGCGAGAGTGAAACACAGAGACCTACAGACATGGCATTTACAGAGAGATTGCTCTAGAACAAACAAATGATGGGGTTTTTAAACCATGGGGAAGGAACTGTGATAGGATAGGAAGTAGGAGGAGGTGTGTCTTCTGATTGATGATTGATTGTTGACTGATTGGGGAGTGATGGTTTTCACCTGTGAGGGGAGAAGGAGAGAAAAGTAACACACACACAGGATACACACACACACAGGATAACTGCATCCGTAACACTCCCACCCTTAAAAGAGCAACCCTAGGGGTTGCGACTACAGTATTTCAATGAATACTCACAACAAACCTTGCAAAACATACAGAAATCATTTTCACACACGAGACAAAGCATCTGCCAACACATTATCAGAACCCTTTTTGTGGCGGATCTCCAAATTATAATTTTGTACAATCAGCGCCCAACGCATAAGGCGCTGGTTCTGGTTGTACATTCGGTGGAGAAAAACTAAGGGGTTATGGTCAGTATATACAATCACGGGTAGGGCACTGGAACCAATATATACTTCAAAGTATTGCAGAGCCAACAACAAAGCAAGAGCTTCTTGTTCTATTGTCGCATAGTTTGTTTGACATTTATTAAATTTACGTGAAAAATAACAAACGGGATGATCCACTCCACTCTTGTCCTGCTGCAGTAGAACAGCACCAGCACCTCTGGCACTAGCATCTACCTCAAGTTTGAATGGTTGTTCAAAATCTGGAGCAGCAAGTACAGGTGTACTACATAAGAGTGCTTTCGCTGATTCAAAAGCTCTCTTACAATCAGGGGACCACACAAATGGTCTAGCTGGACTAAGCAAATCGGTCAATGGAGCAACTACCGCAGAGAAATTCTTACAGAAGCTACGGTAGTAGCCAACCATCCCTAAAAAGCGGCGTAGCTCTCGTCTGGTGGTAGGTGCAGGGAATGCAGTTATAGCCAAGACCTTGGCATCAACAGGGCGCACCTGTCCATGGCCAACCTCTTTACCGAGATAGGTAACAGTAGCCTTCCCAAACTCGCACTTTGCCAAGTTCAGGGTTAGAGAAGCAGCTGCCAACCGTTCACATACTACCCTTAGAGAGTCAACATGATCTGACCACTCAGACGAATAAATCACTAGGTCATCAAGGTATGCACTACAATTAGGAACGCCAGCTAATACGGAGTTAACCAGTCGTTGGAAAGTGGCTGGTGCATTTCGCATCCCAAAAGCCATGACTGAGTACTGTAGGAAGTTGTCTGGGGTCACAAAGGCAGAAATCTCAGAAGCACGTGACGTTAACGGAACCTGCCAGTAACCTTTTAAGAGGTCTAACTTAGTTACATACTTAGCAGCACCAATAGTGTCGATACAGTCGTCCAGTCGGGGTAACGGGAACGAATCTGGCATTGTGACAGAATTTACCTTTCGATAATCCGTACATAACCTGGACGTACCATCAGGTTTAGGAACCAGAATGCAAGGAGAACTCCAAGGGCTTGAACTTGGCTTAGCCAGGTCATTCTCCAACAAATATCTCACCTCATCCCTCATTATCTTCCTCTTGGAAGCGTTGATACGATATGGGTGTTGCTTGATAGGTGTAGCATTTCCAACATTAATGTCATGTTCCAACACATTTGTGCGAGTAGGAACGTCATTAAAGAGACATGGAAAACTGTGTAGTAGCCTCACAATATCATTGGCCTGTCCATCCGTTAAATGAACCAGACCGGATTGGATAGACAGCAGCATTTCTGAGTTGGGCAATCTAACACACTGCTGCTGAGTATTGCGCAACTCCAAGCCATCAACATCATCAATATGACAGTCCACTATCATAGCAGTAGTAGCAGAGGAGACAGCAGTACCTTCCTCTGTTTTTGAACTCTCTAACTGTATGATGGGTCGGGTGTGGTAAGCTTTCAACATGTTAATGTGACACACACGAGATTGGCGTTGTCTATCAGGAGTTTGAAGCACATAGTCAGTTTTACTTATTTTCTTTTCAATTAAATAAGGACCCGAGAAACGAGCTGACAGTGAAGATCCTGGAACAGGTAATAACACCAGTACTTGGTCACCTGGCTGTAGTGGACGAGAAACAGCCTCTTTATCATAGTGTCTTTTCATGCTCCTCTGTGAGGAAGACAGAGCTTCCTTTGCGAGAGGACAAGCTTGGTGTAGGCGCTCACGAAAGCGACTAACGTAGTCCAACACATTCTCATCTCTGGTACACAACTCTTGGGACAAGAACTGTTCTTTAAGGACTTTCATTGGTCCTCTCACTGTGTGACCAAACACCAGTTCAGCCGGGCTGAAACCTAGGGACTCCTGCACAGTTTCACGAGCAGCAAACAAAACTAGAGGAACTCCCTCATCCCAATCTTTCTCAGATTCCAAACAATATTTACGTAGCATAGACTTCAGTGTCTGATGCCATCTTTCAAGTGCACCCTGAGACTCTGGGTGATAGGCGCTTGACACACGGTGCGTAATTGACAAGGATTTTAACACCTGCCTGAAGAGCTTGGATAGGAAATTGGTTCCTTGATCGCTTTGTACCACCCTAGGTAACCCGAATGTCGTGAAGAATTTTATTAAGGCTTTACTCACTACCGGGGCTGTAATCCTTCTCAGAGGAATGGCCTCGGGGTATCTTGTAGCCATACACATTATCGTTAACAAAAACTGGTTACCCGATTTTGTCTTCGGTAACGGTCCGACACAATCAACCACCACATGCTCGAATGGTTCACCTATGACAGGTATGGGACAAAGAGGAGCGGGAGGAATAACCTGATTTGGTTTTCCTGTTATCTGACATGTGTGGCATGTCCGACAGAACTGAGCCACATCTTGTTTTAAACCCGGCCAAAAGAAATGTTGAAGGATCCGATCATAAGTTTTTGTGATTCCTAAATGACCAGACCACTGGTGATCATGAGCAAGGGATAACACATTTTGTCGAAAGGCTGTAGGAATCACTATTTGGTAAACAGCATTCCAGTCTCCATCCGCGTCAACATGGGATTTCCATTTACGCATGAGGAGATTACCATCAATGAAGTAAGCCACGTTCTTCTTCTTCACATCTTCCAATGAGACAACACTAGAAAAACATTTAGCAAGCTTGTTGTCAACCTTTTGGTTAGCAATCAGCTGCTCACGAGTGACTGGTAACTGTATTGCATCAGCAATAAGTTCAACGTTCTTTGATTCTTTCCTGGGCTGTTTGTCAGAGGTGATCAGCTTCTCAGAGGTATCACACACTCCATCTTCTTGATCAACCTCTTTGAACAGAACAGTGTTCGACAAATCTATCACGTCACCCTCTTGTAGTGCCTGAGCACGAGTGACAGCACAAGCGGGGAACACATGTGGATAACTCTGTGCCAGCTCATTCGAGAGAGAGTGGTCACTTTTATCCAATACTTCCAATACGGGTACTACCTTTCCTCCGCCAATATCGTTACCCATTATAAAGGTCACACCTTTCACTGGCAACATAGGACGTACCCCCACTCTGAATATTCCACTGATTAACTCAGAGTGTACTTTCACAAAGTGCAATGGCACTGGGACAAAACCCATTTCAATACCCTGCACTAACACACTGGAACCACAATATGTATCGTCAGATAAGGGCAACACATCAGACAATATAAACGACTGCGCCGCACCAGTATCTCTAAGGATTTTAACCGGTCGCTGAGACGCTTCGTCATTCGTTAGGGACACAAACCCCTCGAAAATGAATGGTTCATAACTGCGGTCGGGGACTGAGACTTTCAAACTACAGTTACCCTGAGGCACCTGTTTTGTTGCAGACCTCACAACCGTACGAATTAGAGCAACACCTGTTGGTGGCTTGGCACGAAGAGGCATCCCTTGTTTGCGTTTAAGCAGGAAGCAATCATTAATCATATGTCCTACTTTATGACAATAGAAACAGGGACGCTCATTCATCTGGCGTGCTTGATATACTACTGCTGGCCGACTAGGGCTAAAGGTAGGAAACTCAGTGGCTCTACTCTCAGTTTTAGCCGAAAACACACTCTTGTGCGTCAACACAAACTCGTCTGCCAACACAGACGCTTCTGCCAGGGAGGATACTTTCTGTTCATTTAGGTAAACTACAATGCGTTCGGGTAAGCAATTTTTAAACTCTTCCAACAAGATTAACTCCCGGAGAGAGTTGAAATCAGTTACCTTACTAGCAGCATGCCATTTATCAAACAGATTTCCCTTGTCTCTAGCAAATTCCACATAAGTCTTACTAGAAGACTTTTTATGAGACCTAAATCTCTGTCGGTATGCCTCAGGCACAAGCTCATAGGCACGAAGAACAGTAGCTTTGACCACTTCATAATTCAAACTGTCCTCCAGAGGTAACGCTGACAAAACCTCTTGGGCTTTACCAGTTAATTTACACTGAAGTAATAGGCACCATACCTCTTCAGGCCATTTCAATGCTACGGCTATACGCTCAAATAAACAAAAATAGGAGTCAACCTCTGACTCTCTGAACAAAGGTACTAAGGCAATCTGCCTACTAATGTCAAACGTGTTTGAGGACACAGCAGGTGAGGACGGCTCACAAACAGGCACAGTAGGACCGGAGGCTAGCCTCGCTGTCTCTGCCTCCAGTTCCATCTGGCGCATTTTGAACTCCAACTGCCTTTGTTCTCTGTCTGCCTCAATTTTACACATCTCCAAATGTCGTTGTTCTCGTTCTTTTTCTGCCTCTATTTTATATATCTCCAACTGGAGAGTCTCTTGCCTAATTTGGGCTCTCTCTTCCACCTCCAGTTGGAACTGTGCTAAACGGACATCCCTCCTGGCATCACCATTTGACAGTGGGGAGAGTGGATTAAAACGGGACAATGTGGCTGGTGTTTTAGCCTCGCCCTCATTATCAGACACCAATGGGCTTACAGGAGCAGCAACATCCCCGACAGGGGTAGTAGGCTCAGGCAGCGGTAAAACAAGCACCTGCTCTTCCAACAATACATTTAATACTAGCCGTTTAACCTCCGCCTTAACTAAACTCTGCGGAATCGATACTGAATAATGGTCAGCCAAGGTCATTAAATCAACTCTACGACATTTGTCAAAAACCGCCCACGAAGGGTTATCCAAAAAGGATTTCAAATCAAAAGTAGTCATTTTACACTACTTCACAAGTGCCAAAGAAAATAGCAAACACTAATGCTACTTCAGCTATGACGCTCAACACTGAACTATACCACTACAACAATCTACATGAGCGGCATGGGTGTCAGTTATGACAGATCCCGGATGAGCCCCCACTTATGTTACGAATCCCTTTTGGCCCGACAGTCTAGGGGGGATGGTAATGAGACCCGTAACATAACTCATGCAAATTATTATTGTGACAAAGTAAAAGTGTGCACGAAATAACCACAACAACAGAAATCTACCGTCAAACTCTAGGTTTATTTATAAACACACGGTAATGGGGGGAGCAGGAAAAGGGGCTGAGCTGGACCCAAGGAAAGAAACAATAAGCATCCAAAACACCCCTAAGCTAGACTAGCCTACTTTAACAACAGCTAACTAACTAACCAAAAATACAGTGGGTGGTCTGCCCAGTTCTAACTAGTGTATTTAACCTGTTGCTCCTACCCTCTACTTTTTTGAACATTTTGTTAAAAATCGCGCAACATTTCAGCGCCCTGCTACTCATGCCAGGAATATAGTACGTTCATATGGTTAGAATGTGTGTATAGGAAACCCTCGGACGTTTTTAAAACTGGTTAAATCACGACTGTGGCTATTACATAACGTGCGTTACATTGGAAAGCGCAGGAAAACCTGATCACAGAAAATGGAAATAAATATCCTTGCGCCACTTCCAGCAATTGTTAACAGTGAGCCGAATTAGATAAGACCGAGCATTCAACTCCCACAGCATCCCCATGTAGTCGAGTATCTTGTGAATTTAATCATCTTTGATTCTTGGTTGAACCGAAAGAGGGGCACCGCTTACCTCCGGTCTCCGCCCAGATCATTCCGGAAGAGCTCTCTCCTGAAATTTTTTCCAAGACGACAGCTAATGATATATACATCGCCTACGGATGATTTTTATCGCTTATTAACGTTTACTAATACCTAAAGTAGCATTACAAACGTATTTCGAAGTGTTTTGTGAAAGTTTATCGTCTACTTTTTGAATTTTAAAAATGACGCTACGTTGTGAAATCGCTGTTTTTTTCGTTTATCACACAGTCTACATATAACGATATCTTGGCTTTATATGGCCCGATTTAATCGAAATAAAGACCCAATAGTGTTTATGGGACATCTAGGAGTGCCAACAAAGAAGATGGTGAAAGGTAATGACTGTTTTCTATTTTATTGTGCGGTTTGTGTAACGCCGAAATGCTAATTATTTTGTTTACGTCCCCTGCTGTGCTTTTCTGTTGTAGTGTATTGGTGCATGCTATCAGATAATAGCTTCTCATGCTGTCGCCGAAAAGCATTTTAAAAATCTGACTTGTTGCCTGGATTCACAACGAGTGTAGCTTTAATTTGATACCCTGCATGTGTATTTTAATGAACTTTTGAGTTTTAACTAATACTATTAGCATTTAGCGTAGCGCATTTGCATTTCCAGAGCTCTAGTTGGGACGCAAGCGTCCCAGGTAGAGGTAAGAGGTTAACAAAGTTCACCTACGGGTAGTGTATGCCCATGGGCGACTTGTCTTGGTTTCCCCCTTTTCCCACCAGCAACAAACAAACACCATAACCAAAAACAATACTCACAGGTGATGACAAAGTGCTATGAGGTGCTTAAACAAAAGAGAGGTTACGACACAAAGCGAGAGTGAAACACAGAGACCTACAGACATGGCATTTACAGAGAGATTGCTCTAGAACAAACAAATGATGGGGTTTTTAAACCATGGGGAAGGAACTGTGATAGGATAGGAAGTAGGAGGAGGTGTGTCTTCTGATTGATGATTGATTGTTGACTGATTGGGGAGTGATGGTTTTCACCTGTGAGGGGAGAAGGAGAGAAAAGTAACACACACACAGGATACACACACACACAGGATAACTGCATCCGTAACAGTTCTAGATAGCACCATTTTTCTAAGAGTGTAGTCTTGGGTGTTAGCCTGGGAGAAGTTACAGGTGGAACAAAAGTAACACAATGGTAACTGATGACCTGGAATAAAATAAACTTTTAAGCACAGGCCATTGTCTCTAGTTCATATTGCTTTTATAATGTTAGCAAAATATCAACAAGTGACTGAATGTTTGAAAATTATATATGTCATTTTTAGAATGATGCCTTCATCAATTGAATTGAAGGATTAGCTTCTCACTAGCTTTTATCTACAGGTTAGTGGTTAAAAATATATATATTTATGTTTCTGGGGGGTCAATTACTTTGTGTCAAGCCATGGACATGTGTTGAGCAGGATGAGTTTGCAGTTTGTGAAGAGAATTCAAATGTTTATCCTATCAAGACACACGGAGCTACATGACAAGGACAGCTGTAGCTGGCACCTTATTGGTAGGGCTAAGCATGAATCGTCACTGACAATTGTGAGAAACATCTACTACATATACCATTAAAGTGAGATGAGAAAATGATGGTTAATATTTATTTAATCTATTTTAGTCAGATTAATATTTTAAGGCAAAATAGTGTGGTTGCGCAACATTGCGATGTTGATGCACGGTTCATTTCCATACATTTCGATAGCATTGATTATTCAAATCGACACAAACATGAAATGATGGCTGATAGTACATTTGTTGAAAGTAACAAGCATTACAAACCAGAAACATGGAGATAAGACCGATATTGTGCACTTCTCGCCAGCTGTTATTTCCGCCCCAAGACTGTGTTACTCCCGCCCCGCCAGCAGGTGCAAAAGTAACATTGCGGTAGTTCTGTTTTCGATCGATTTAATTTCAACTAATTTACCCCCCAAAATGAAATTATAGTTGCTAATGATAGAGGACATAAATAAGTTATTTGTCCTAAAATATGGTCTTTCTAGTGCTATCGATCTCTGAGTAATTACTTGAAAAATGAAGTGTTACTACTTGCAGATCAATATTCTCACACACACACACACACGCACACACACACTCACTTAGGGTTTGATAGAGAGCAGGCTAATTAAGGATAGTAAGGGAATACTTAATTACCAGCAGCCAATATAAGATAATCCCCAAAGATGGGGAGCTCCAGCCCAGATTCAATTAAAGCACTGAGTATACACACGAAGTTTCAGATACACACACACACACACACATACAGACAGACAAGCAGAGGAGGCGGATAAAGGATCATCTGATAATTCAGTCAATCAATAATCAAGCCTATCTTTTTCTTTTTCCTCAGTATTCTGTTTGCAGACATTGAGGGCTTCACCAGCTTGGCATCTCAGTGTACGGCTCAGGAGTTGGTCATGACACTCAACGAGCTCTTCGCCCGCTTCGACAAACTAGCATCGGTAAATAAGCATTTCTCTTTCACCTCTCTCTTTTCGCCTTCTCCCCATTTAGTTCATTTTCCTCCATTCAGTGTCCTGTGTTAATCTCTCTCTGCAGGAGAACCACTGTCTGCGTATTAAGATCCTGGGCGACTGTTACTACTGTGTGTCTGGGCTTCCTGAGCCCCGCGCTGACCACGCCCACTGCTGTGTGGAGATGGGCGTCGACATGATAGAGGCCATCTCGTGAGTATGAGGAACGTCTGTGTGTGGGGAGATGGCATATTTTCTAGACATGAAATATCATTAAAATATGTATAATGTATTGCCTCGGTCTGTTGGGGTATCATGTGTTTTTTGGAAAGAAATGGAACATACATCTTCTGTGTGTGTGTGTGTATGTGCAGGCTGGTGCGAGAGGTGACAGGGGTCAACGTGAACATGCGTGTGGGTATCCACAGTGGCCGTGTGCACTGTGGGGTGCTGGGACTCAGGAAGTGGCAGTTTGACGTGTGGTCCAATGATGTCACACTAGCCAACCATATGGAGGCTGGGGGCAAGGCAGGGTGAGGGAAAAACACGCGCACACACACACACACACACACAGACACATAGTGCTTTAAGCACCAACTGTCAGAGCAGCTCACAGATTACTGCAACTGTACATAGCCCACCTATAATTTAGCCCAAACAACTACCTCTTTCCCTACTGTATTTATTTTGCTCCTTTGCACCCCATTATTTTTATTTCTACTTTGCACATTCTTCCACTGCAAATCTACCATTCCAGTGTTTTACTTGCTACATTGTATTTACTTTGCCACCATGGCCTTTTTTTGCCTTTACCTCCCTTATCTCACCTCATTAGGATAAAGTAATCCTTCTCACTCACTCCCCCCCCCCCCTTAAAAGACCTAGATGCAGTATTGTAAAGTGGCTGTTCCACTGGATGTCATAAGGTGAAAGCACCAATTTGTAAGTCGCTCTGGATAAGAGCGTCTGCTAAATGACTTAAATGTAATGTAAATGTAATTTGCTCACATCGTATATAGACTTGTTTATACTGTATTATTGACTGTATGTTTGTTTTACTCTATGTGTAACTCTGTGTCGTTGTATGTGTCGAACTGCTTTGCGTTGTCTTGGCCAGGTCACAATTGTAAATGAGAACTTTTTCTCAACTTGCCTACCTGGTTAAATAAAGGTGAAATAAAAATAAATAAAAAACAGACACAGAGAGAGAGAGAGACTGACCTTGTGTCCCTTTTCCAGGAGGATCCACATCACCAAGGCCACTCTGCAGTATCTGAATGGGGATTATGAGGTGGAGCCTGGGTTCGGGGGGGAGAGGAACGCTTACCTGAAGGAGAACAGCATCGAGACCTTCCTGGTGCTGGGCTGCAGCCAGAAAAGGGTTAGTAACAAAACTATTTCCTACACCTGCCAACCACCACACATACAGTTCTGTTACAGTATGCAGAGTTTTGGCAAGATGGGAGTACCGCTATGGACCGAAAGTGACTATGTAGCAGGTTATGACAACTAGCGCAGCTGGTTAGGAGAATGAACATAGCTGGTTAGGAGAAGTAGGTTAAGGTTAGCTAAAATGTTACAGTCGTCCCCGACGCGACTGGAACATTCATCGTTTGGTCCCTAGCTGTACTCTATTTAGCCACAAACATTATACTGGACACTAGAGATCAGCTTTACATTTCCACCAGGCTTAGAAACTCTTGGGGATGCCTTAAAAAGTGAGCAGGAATAACCGTTGTCTTTTTTTATGTTGGGTTGCACCCCTTTAATCCACACCAGGGTTTCACCGGATCAATTTGTCTAACCTCTCTCTCTCTCTCTCTCTCTCTGTGTGTGCTTTCCTCTGTGTAGAAAGACGAGAAGGACATGATGGCCAAGATGCAGAGGACGCGGTCCAACTCCAACGAGGGCCTGATGCCTCCCTGGGTGCCCGACACAAGGTTCTCCAGGACCAAGGACTCCAAAGTCTTCAGACAGATGGTGAGACGGGACCTCTCTCTCGGCTTATCTGTACCTCTCCGGCTTCTACTTACAGTCTCTCAATCGTCTCACCCATTAATGTCACCTCTCCCGAGAGAGCTCTATGTGTCCACCAATTGTCTCTGCTGTCTCTCCTCCCCTGTCTCCTGAGGGCCAGCTGCACTTCTCACAGCCAGGGTTTTATATATTGCCCTCTGTTTTACATCTCTCCTCTGTGTTTTTGTATGTTGGTTCATCCTAATTTTCTTTCTCTTTCTCAGGGGATTGATGAGTCATCTAGCAAAGACAAGTGAGTGGTTATTGCCCTGAGGATTTTTGGGATACACACACATAACGTCACCTATATACACACGCAGGTTGACAGGCTCACGCGCCAAGATACACTTTCGCGTACTCTAAAGGTCTTACCATTTGACCTCTCTTCTCTCCCTCGTTCTCTCGCTCCCGCCTCTCCCCCTTCCCTCGCTACTCTCCCCCTTTCCAGCCGTGGTGCCCAGGAGGCAATGAACCCCGAGGATGAGGTGGATGAGTTTCTGGGGCGAGCCATCGACGCCCGCAGCATCGACCAGCTGAGGAAGGACCACGTCAAGAAGTTCCTGCTCACCTTCCAGACGTCCAGCTTGGAAAAAAAGGTCTGTCTGCCTCTGGGCATTATTTAGTTCATCCCTGGAGTATTGTGTCGTCCCTATCCACTGTCAAAGTCCCCTGATGCTTTCTGCTGAGTCCGTTTTTAACGGGTTTTGATCTGTCTCTCTGGTAGTATTCGAAGAAGGTGGACGATCGCTTCGGGGGTTACGTAGCTTGTACTCTCCTGGTCTTCTGTTTCATCTCCTTCATCCAGATTGTCATATTTCCACAGTGAGTGACACACACACACACGCACGCATGCGCACGTGTGCGTACACGTTTCTGAGTCCTCCGTCTGTGTGTCTTGTCTTGCAGCACCCCGGTCATGCTAGGGATCTACATCAGTATCTTCATCATCCTCGCCAACATCCTCTTCATCTGTGCCATATATTCCTGCGTTAAGGTACGAACCCCCACGACACACACATTACCTAGTGTACACACCCACGTGCATTCCGGACTCTAAACTCTCTTTCCTCTATTCCTCCTCTCCTGCAGCTGTTTCCAGCTGCGATGCAGACGGTGTCAAAGAAGATAGTCCAGTCTCGTACCAACAGCACTCTGGTGGGGGTGTTCACCATCATCCTCGTCTTCATCTCTGCCTTTGTCAACATGGTGAGACTGAACAGATTGACACGCACACACACACACACACACACAAACACACAAATTAACATTTTTGTGTGCGTCTCCTCTGTTGCAGTTTGCCTGTGACACAGAGAGCTTGGTGGTCTGTATCTCCCGGGAGCTGAACATCTCTGTTGCCATGGTGACGCCATGTCTCATCCGCAACCTGTCTGTGTCTGTAGACGGGGGTCTAGAGATCTGTCCCAGCCAGGGCCCCTCATGCCCCTTCCCAGAGGTGAGTGGGTGTGTCACTGATGTCAGGTATGCCGATTGAAAAACAACATTTACATTTTTTTTTACATTTAAGTCATTTAGCAGACGCTCTTATCCAGAGCGACTTACAAATTGGACGTTTTTCACACGTCTTTATATGGACCAGAAAATACCTTTTATGTTCTTCGTAATAACAGATCAATCGGATCATCAATCAGTCAATGAAGACTAAAAGTTGACAAATCCTCTCTGTCCTTCTCTCCCTCAGTATTTCAGCTACAGTGTGCTGCTGACCCTGCTGGCGTGTTCAGTGTTCCTCCAGATCAGCAGTATAGGCAAGCTGGCCCTCATGCTGCTCATCCAGCTCACCTTCCTGCTGCTGGTGGAGTGGCCACAGGTGGCGCTGTTCGACAACGCTGACCTCTTCGTCACCTCCAATGCCCTGTGAGTACTGGGGCTGCGTTCAGGAGGGCACAACATGGTAGTACATGTTTTCCTTTGAAAGTGGATTTGACTAAACCCTTTTCTTATCTTTCACCTCCAGTGATTTCAATGAAACTATTCAATGGTCCAGTTTCAATGAAACTACAGACGAGTGGTAGGTTTGGATTCAAAAGCTTTTCTGAAATCGTAAAATTTTTTAACAATTATTTTAGATCTGTGTAGGGATGTGTGTATGGCCCAGTTTCTCTTTCTTTGACTCACTCCGTCTTTCTGCGGTTTGGCTTGTGTCTTTCTTTGTTTTCTTTCTAGCAATTTCTCTCTGACCTCCTCTTCCGTCTCTCTGCAGCCCGTTCAGTGAGACCAAAGTTTCCCTGAGGGTCATGACTCCTGTGATTCTCACTGTGTTTGTGCTGGCGCTCTACCTCCACGCCCAGCAGGTGGAGTCCACGTCACGCCTCGACTTCCTCTGGAAACTACAGGTACCATGAGCCTACAGGGGAGCACTCCTCTTCCTTGACTAAAGCAGAACAGTGTAGCGTAAGATGTCCCCCCCCCCCCCCCCACCTATCTTAACATTGCTCCCTCACATCCTCCTTCCAGGCCACAGAAGAGAAGGAGGAGATGGAGGAGCTGCAGGCGTACAACCGCCGCCTCCTCCACAACATCCTGCCCAAGGACGTGGCCGCTCACTTCCTGGCGCGGGAGCGGAGGAACGACGAGCTCTACTACCAGTCCTGTGAGTGTGTGGCCGTCATGTTCGCCTCCATCTCCAACTTCTCTGAGTTCTACGTGGAGCTGGAGGCCAACAACGAGGGAGTGGAGTGCCTCCGGCTGCTCAATGAGATCATCGCCGACTTTGACGAGGTAAAGAGGGAGAGGATAGGAGAGGGTTAGCCCATGGGATTTTGGAGGCCGAGTATCATTGTTAATTCAGTGTCTTTTGCCCTTTGGTGAATTTTTGGTACTATCATCTTTGGTCCTCATGCATTTAAACAGGATTCTTTTTTTGGTCTGTCTCGAACCTGAGCCTGTGTGTGTTTTGTCCTGCTCTAAGATCATCAGTGAGGAGAGGTTCCGTCAGCTGGAGAAGATCAAGACCATCGGCAGCACCTACATGGCCGCCTCGGGTCTCAATGACTCCACCTACGACCGCGAGGGCCGCTCCCACATCACGGCTCTGGCCGACTACGCCATGAGACTGAGGGAGCAGATGAAGTACATCAACGAGCATTCCTTCAACAACTTCCAGATGAAGATAGGTGAGGGGAAATAGTCTGAAAAAAAAGTGAAAACAAAGCTTTAAACAAGCTAGGTGAGGTTGAAGTTCACACGAACCCCTGAAACAGACAGGAATTGAGTGGGATCGAAACCGGTATGGCAGACCAAAGAGAGAGTTGGTTGATAGTAAATGGAGTAGAATTTAGTTTGATGCGTGAGTTTGGTATGAATAACCGCTATGTTAATAACTGGCTCTCTTTTCTCAGGTCTGAACATTGGGCCAGTGGTGGCAGGGGTGATTGGAGCACGGAAGCCACAGTACGATATCTGGGGGAACACGGTCAACGTGGCCAGTCGCATGGACAGCACAGGAGTCCCCGACCGCATTCAGGTATGGAGGATGTCAATCAGTTAACACTCAGTAGCTCATACTCAGCTCCTAATGTTTTTTTGCATTAAGGTCCCCATTAGCCGGCGCCAATGGCGACAGCTAGTCTTGCGGGGGTCCGACACAACGAGAAAGACATTACAGACAAAATACTTTACAAATTACATATTTAAAATCATTAAACATGTAGTGTGCTTGTGTGTGTGCATCTGTCAGTTACATATACATATCATCATATCAAGTAGGTCACGGCCATAGTGCAAAAAAAATGTCTCACCTTGTATTTTAGCCAACAACTTTTTTGTTTCTGTTATTAATTTTTCCGCACTCTCCTCAGGTGACCACGGACCTCCACCAGGTGCTTTCAGATATCGGATACGTTCTGGAGTGTCGTGGGGTCGTTAAGGTCAAGGGGAAAGGGGAAATGACGACCTACTTCCTGAATGATGGACCGCCCAATAGTTAGCAGCCGTGGCAGCGCTAGCCGGGACCATTCCCACTGCAAGGACACAGCAGCACTCGAGGGAGGACTGGCACCGCGAGCTAGCGGCTAACAACTAGCGACGCCATCACTTGAAACCCGAGCAAAGAGAAAAGACTATGAGACTCCAGGACTTGAGAAGGAAAGTGTTCTTGTGTGGCAGCCATGTTTTGTTAGGATGAGTGTTTTTCTCATGTCTAGCCTCTCTCTCAGAGGCTACATGAAAGTTGCAAAGTTTGTCTATTTAAAACAATGCCTTTAGCCTGTGTCAAATGAAGGAAAAAGCTGTACATAAGGCTACTTTTTTTATTTTCTTCATTATGTGTGATTTTTTTTCAGTCATTTTTTATTTCGGGATAATTATGAAACAGGTACTCATGTTTTATTTCTGGGTTACTTATTTATTTTAATCTTGATGTTTTGTGCAAAAAGTCCTTTATGAAAAAGTGCGAATACATATGTGCACAAATATCCAGTTTATTACAGGTGTGTATGTACATGCATATTTGTGTGTGTATAATTGAGAAGGAATAATTGACCAAAGACCAAAGTATTTACAAAAAACAAGGCAAGACTTGTCTGTTATGTTCTCGCGGAAGTCTGCCATTATCACTAACTCAATCTGTTGCACGGCAATATCCTCAGTCTTTGTACTTCAGTGCCAAAGGCTATTTCTCAGTATGGGCAAAATGTGTAACAACTTTAATTTTGAGGTCAAGCACAGTTTATCATCGATGACATCTGTAGAATTACTCTGCCTCGTCTCTAAAACATGTAATTCAATAGTAAATAGTGGCTTGGAAGCCTTTAAGTCCGGGGGAGGTTCAACAAAATGAGAGGAAATGGCAGTTCCACCCAGGATGATGGTCCCCCTCCTCCTAAACCCTTGTCAGATTGGTTCCCCGCTCCATGGCTCAGTCCAGCTATAACAGCTCAGAGCTTGAGCATCCAAGGCACAGCTGTATACGTCATGGCCATAAAGGCATATACGGTCAACTGCGCCGTCCCTTTCAATGAGGTATGTTTTCTGTGCAAATGGAAATGAAAGGACTCAAAACTAAAAAAGATGCCCCAGAACCATTGAGGGGAAAACCTGGGCATTAGATGCACTGGTGCATATATACAATGCATTCAGAAACTATTCGGACTCCTTCACTTTTCCCACATTTTGTTACATTACAGCCTTATTTTAAAATGTATTAAATACATAAAAATCCTCATCAATCTACACACAATCCCCCATAATGGCAAATTTTCGTAATTAGAAAAAACAGAAATAGCTTATTTACATAAGTATTCAGACCCTTTGCTATGGACTCAAACTTGATTGGAATCCACCTGTTTTAGAGCGGCAGGGACTGGGAGACTAGTCAGGATCGAGGGAAAGATGAACGGAGCAAAGTACAGAGAGATCCTTGATTGAAAACCTGCTCCAGAGTGCTAAGGACTTCAGACTGGGGCGAAGGTTCACCTTCCAACAGGACAACGACCCTAAGAACACAGTCAAGACAATGCAGGAGTGGCTTCGGGACAAGTCTCTGAATGTTCTTGAGTGGCCCAGCCAGAGCCCGGACTTGAACCCGATTAAACATCTCTGGAGAGACCTGAAAATAGCTGTGCAGTGACGCTCCCCATCCAACCTGACAGAGCTTGAGAGGATCTGCAGAGAAGAATGGGAGAAACTCCTCAAATACAGGTGTGCCAAGCTTGTAGCGTCATACCAAAGAAGACTCAAGGATGTAATTGCTGCCAAAGGTGCTTCAACAAAGTACTGAGTAAAGGGTCTGAATATTTATGTGAATATTGTAATACATTTAAAAAATATATATAAAACCTGTATGTGCTTTGTCATTATGGGGTATTGTGTGTAGATTGACAAGGAAAATAATGATTACTGTGCTTTGTCATCTTGAAGGCCCATAACTATTTTCACTGTGAGGTTTTAATAATGGGACAAACTGCTTTCTTGCCAAACTTAACTTCTCTAAAGCATGTCTGATTGCATTATCCCCTTTTCATTTTTCATTCTGTTTTAACGTCGGGTATCTTGTATCACCTCTGTATTCATCATTTGCGTTATTCTTATGGCTGTTATTATTATGATTAGAATTATGATTCATTATTATGCTCATTATGATATTTCCATTCCAACGATAAGGATCAAAGAGCAGAACGCTTTCTTTTAAAATGCCAGACGTAAAGCTCAAGCTCATTGGTACCAACTGATCAACTGCAGCCAACTCACTCAGCGCTGTTCCCTCACCACCCTACAGTATTCAAACACTGGCTCTAGACCTTCTGACACATACCCATTAGCTGTCGCTTTTGCATCAAACCCCAAGTGGTGCATATTCCCCAATCGCGAAGGACTGAAGTGTTTACACGCAGATAAACTAATTATACACTGTACCTTTTTATTGCGCAAACACTACTTCAAGACTCAACTCAGTCAGGTAGAGAGCTGATCCCCTTCCTATCGGACTTCAGGCCAGAGAGACGGGACACAATCAGCAGTGTGAGCAGTATTTCCTACTTGAACTCTAGCTTAATTGAACAAGCCACTGGAGAATACAGTGTGAGCAGGAACTGTGCCTGATTGCCACATCTGAGTTTCACAGTATGTTATACATAGAGAGGGAAGGGTAGAGAGAGAGAGCCTGTGAAAGCTCATCTAAATCATTTATTGACCTTAGCATTTAACACTGAGTTCATTTTGACTTTACGTTTCCCCATAACATCCTCAAAACACCCCAGTCATCGTTCCTCTCTCTACCATACTTAACTATGGCAACTACAGTAACAGTTGATCATGTTCGTACCAGAGCAAGCTAATACTGCCTCATGCTATTGGTCCCTCCCAGTGCAGTGATATTTGGCCTTGAGCGTGTGGGACCGCCAAGCAACAGTAAAGGTCATGGGATCGATAAATGACATAGGTGACCAACTAAGAGTGATTCACGTAGAAATAAAATACATAGAATGGATGTGGTAAGTAAGATGATGCACGTTGTGTCCATTCTATTTCTATGGGCTGTCCTGTCTTTGGGTTGGGTGGAGGTTGATTGTTGACTCTTGGGATGTTTTTAGGGGACAGGGGAGGAAGAGGGTTGTCCCAGTGCTACTGAAACAGTGTTTTGTCCAGGCCTAATGAACCCTTTTCGAACCCTTTCCTTTTTGTTAGTTTGTTTTCTACCCCTGAGTTGAAGGACAAGAGTTGGGGACTTTGACAAAGAGAAAAATAACATTTCCCCTTGAATAAAAAAACATCTAAAATCAATGGCTGTTTTGATTAGTTGTATGCGGTATTAGTGCAGCTTTCTTTACCTGCTGTAAAAACTGATTACCATTGGCTGATTGTCATTGAGCAGATGTTGACCAATGAAAGCCTTAGAGGATGTTGAGAGCAAGCAGCCACAGATACCCACAAACTTTCATACAGGAGAGGATTCGTAGCTTTGTTCCTCCATGCACTGTCATGAAGGAGTTGCAGTGCCAAACATACAGGAACTTGGTAGCTACAGCCACGTCCTCTGAATTGTTAAAGGCCACCATTGAGATGGGTGCGTTGGTTGACTGACTCACTCAATGACCCTGTAATCGGAAACAGCGTCGCTCGTCGGGCAGAGTGGCTCTCTCCCAGATCATTACATTTACACGTGCATATCGGAAAGGGACTAGCAGGTTAAAGCACACTGCAAACGAGAGAACAGGGAAGGATCCTACCAGGCGAGGGAGGAGTTAGGATAGGGCAAAGATCATGGATGTCTGAAGGCCGGTTAAGCCGCCAAAAGTGTACCGACAGAAAGTTTTCAAAAATGACTGGTGCCTAATAACGTTCCAGTAACATAAAAAAAAACATATCTGGATATTCCTTTGACCTCATATGTCCTAATAATGATACTGTAATGTTAGCTGATGTAGAAAAAAGTTTCAAAAGGTAACACAAGGAAAACGTTTATAGTTATCATTGTATTGCTTTGGTTGATGTACTGAAATGATGCAAAATACAAGGTTTACCAAAAATACAAACACACTATGAAATATTTGGCAGCTAGACACTATTCCGTAACAATATACCCGATCCCAGATATTCAGTTACTGTCCCCAAGGTCTCCTGAATGATCTAAGGTCTACTGAATGCTCTTACTGAGTGACAGTAGCTAATTACTGAAACAAAACTCCCTATTCTTTCCTTGTGGGTATTACCATTTCATTCCTCTGGAGGGAGGCAACAGCTCAACTGTACCAGTTGAAAGGCAGACGTCAATTGACTACATGATACAGTAGCTCCAAAATATATAGCATGCTATGACGAAAGTGGCCGTTTATCAAACCACAAGAGTCCTTACAATAGCCCCAATGGTCTTGGGATCGTGGGAATGCGTGTCTTACTGCAGGATAGGAAATCAGAATAAGCTGAACTCCCGGTCCGTCATTGACATCTCTTTCACGAACCTGAGGGAAAAGGAGTAGGCAGAGTGAGAACAAGGCCACTGGCACATCTGACTTCCAAGAAACAAATTGTGAAGCTAAAGTCAGACATGACACTCACTTGGTCATCTCACTGTTCTTGCGGGGGAATCGTCTGACTTGGGTCCAGCGTTCCTGCGTATTCTGTTGGCCTCCATTGGGCATCCACCATCCATACTGCTGGCTGTCTGTCAGGGGCACTGAGTACAGCTGGTTTGGGGCTAGGGAAGATAGAGCCCATGTCAGTCAATACTGATCCTAGGGATGATAAGTGTATTCCATTAATGCAAAAAGAAGGTCACATAAACTAACATCTGGGTGTCTGAACCCGTTTGAGCATCTCTCTGTATCGCTCCTGGCTCCCCTGGTGTATGTCTGGGCTGAAAGGAGGTGGCTGGTTGTAGATGCTGCAGGTATCAGTGCATTTTGGGGGTCCCCTCTGGGCTTGGATAGGGGGCAGTCTTGACTGTTTGGTACAGCTCCTTAAATCAACCTCATCTGTAAAGGTCAGGGAGTCTGGCGTGCTTTTACCTTCAAATGATTATCCATGTCAGCTTATATCATAATTTACAGACTGACAAATGTGGAATTATTATAATTGAACATTAATAATTGAACATTTAGCTAAAATGTTCATGTTTAGAAATAATAACCAAGTAAGGTAAAAAAAAATTTTTTTTAAATGTCCCTCAATTTTATTCTGTTACTACACAGTTCTTCCGGTAAATGTGTTTTTGGAAAAATGTCTTTGGAAATTGTTAAAAGTAATCCATGTGCATAGTAGAGTTATATTGTTTGTTAAACTTTGAAATCAATATTGTTTGTTAAACTTTGAAATCAATGTTTTTTGTTTGGTATGGCTACATTTTAAAGTGAAACATCTGAATCTCAGCGTAATTCCGTTACTATGGAATTGCCCAAACCAAAGGCCAATGTAGATCGAATTAACAAAGCCCTTGTCACTCACCAACGTGGGAAGCAGACGCTCGTGGATTCACTAGCATCTTGTCTCCGATGGGATTTTGATAGCCCAAATGTGTTATCCCGAAGAAAGCCATCAAGTACCGTCGCCAGCAACAGTCTGAAGCTGTCCAGGATAGCATAAAAACGTGGGCAAGTCAAGGCAAGCGCTCTGTAAATAAATCACAATGTCTTCTGTTTTACACGGAACCATGGTAACAAATACCAACCATCAGCTGGACTTCCGCCTATCAGTGGGTGGAGCCGGGGTTAGCGCTATTTTGAATCCTTGGCACGTTCCTATCCTCCCTAAACCCAACCGGTCTACAGGATCGGTGAGTCTTTTTTAAATGATTTTTATTAACAACAAATCAATACATAAAGCACATGAGGGAACACAAGCATACATAGATTACAAACAATAGACAATCGAGCTAGGGGATACAATATCACATTACAATTACACAAGGACCTTAAGGAACATGCATATACTTACAATTCTAACAGCTTTTTTGTTAGTAGAGCATTAAACCGTCTTAAAATACAGTTCAATTTCTTTTTGTAGGGTACGAAAATGTGGTTTTCTGTTTGTAAATTTACATTCGTGTATATGAAATTTGGCCAAAAGAATAATGAAATTAATTACATAAAAATGTTTCCGCTTATTTCTATTGTATGTAAAGAATCCAAACAGTACATCTCTCCACAATAGTGTACAATAGGATCGGTGAGTCCCCCGCGCTAACGCAGGCTAATGTGACTCTTAAGGATCCGCTCCTTTTTTCCATTTTTGCCTAAAATGACAACCCAAATCTAACTGTTTGTAGCTCAGGACCTGAAGCAAGGATATGCATATTATTGATACTATTTCAAAGGGAACACTTTGAAATTTGTGGAAATTTTAAATTAATGTAGGAGAATATAACACATTAGATCTGGTAAAAAAAGGTTATTTTTTCATTTTTTTTTTGTACCATCATCTTTGAAATGCAAGAGAAAGGCCATAATGTATAATTCCAGCCCAGGAGCAATTTAGATTTTGGCCACTAGATGGAAGCAGTGTATGTGCAAAGCTTTATACTGATCCAATGAACCATTGCATTTATGTTCAAAATGTTGTATCAAGACTGCCCAAATGTGCCTAATTGGGTTATTAATACATTTTCAAGTTCATAACTGTTCACTCTCCTCAAACAATAGCATGGTATTCTTTCACTGTAATAGCTACTGTAGATGTATTGTTACTTACAACCTCATGCTCATGTGACAAAGTGAAAATGAAGAGTTTCCATCAACCTCACCCGCAATGTAGATATCGAAGAACGCCGCAGTTCGCGGGTAGACTAGTGGGTGAAACCATTCACTGGTTTCACCCACTGATACAAATAAAGTTTCCTTTCATTATGTGTTGTTGAATTCATAAGAATATTTGCTGCCATTGTAGTAAGGTTGGCATACGAGAGGTTTTCGGACTTACCATTTTTGTATTATTTTCTTTGAAAGAACAACTAGTGGGTTTTTGAGTGCTTCTCCCTGATTTGGGAAGTTGGTCTGCCTGCTCCTCAGTCTGAGAGAGATATTCTGAGAGCAGGTTTGTGTCCTCTTCCTCTGTAAATAAAAACTGTTTAAACCTGTCACAATAGTGTCAAAGTCAATAGCGAATGTGATTATCTTACTACCTTAATAGGTTTATATAAAAAGGGTTGTGCTTGTGCTCTGTATTTATGGATTAATATCACTTCACATTGAGGACATGTATCATTACTGTTGCTCATATCTTAAAATATATATTGTGTCCTACCTAACCAGTGAACGTGTGGCTGTGACCGTCCTGTCAATGCCTGTCACCACTGTTTGATATCTTTTACTGCAGATATGCTTTTCTGCATTTAAATTATTTTTTAACAACGCATGTATACTATATGATCACTTTGTGGATTGAGTCTGAGAGATATTCTGACAGCAGTGAACATGTGGCTGTGACCGTCCTGTCAATGCCTGTCATCACTGTTTGATATCTTTTACTGCAGATCAAAACCGAGTCAACTTGAAGTGTGGGTGTCCGTGTGCCTTTCTTCTCAGGGGCTATGTGACGTTGGTTACACTCATTTTAACCAACCCTGCCCTTACATAACCCTTACATTAACCGTCCCAAGTATCCCATTTAGACTTTGCCGTGGAGCCTGGGCGAAGAAGCAGGGGTCTGTTCAAAAGGTTGAGATGTTACAAAACATCCAGATATAATTGCATTTTGACAGATGCTCTTCTTGCTCCATTATTATTTTTTTTTATCGAACAATGTGCTTGAGACAAAAGGTGAGCAGGGAAGATGTGTAACAACAGGTACATTAAGAACGATGATATGCTGAGAAGTTTTTATTCGGATCCCCAATAGCTGGGGCGGCAGGTAGCCTAGTGGTTAGAGTGTTGGGCAAGTATCTGAAAGGTTTGCCAGGTCAAATCCATGAGCTGACAAGGTCAATAATCTGAACAACCCACTGTTCCTAGGCTGTCATTTTAAATAAGAGTTTGTTCTTAACTAACTTGCCTAGTTAAATAAAATAATCTGTTGAAGAAGCAGTAGTGGAGAGCATGACAAAATACGGAACACTAATGGACAAGAACAGCAACACAAATGTAAACTAAGACCACAATGACTAAGGAAACATATTACTATTTTTTTTAAAGAAGAAGAAAGAGAAAATAAAGAAAAAAAAATCAACATTGTGCTCTATTTGCCAGTTTAACATCTTTTTTCAAATAATGCATGTACTGTGTTTATTGTAGGCACTGTGACAAACATTCTTTATAGTGGTTCAGAAGGAACACAATAAATAGACCACAAATGTTTTTTTCTCAATTTCCGCCTGAATGACTTGCCCAAAGTAAACTGCCTGTTGCTCAGGCCCTGAAGCCAGGATATACATATAATTGGTACCATTGGAAAGACAACACTTTGAAGTTTGTAGAAATGTTAAAATAATGTAGGTGAATATAACACAATAGATATGATAGGAGAAAATCCAAAGACAAATCAACCGGAATTTTTGTTTTTTGAGAGACAATGCTCTTACAATGGATTGTATAGGGGCATACTGAATTCTAGCTCCCAGGATGCAATTCCTATGGCTTCCACAGGGTGTCAGCAGTCTATGTTCAAGGTTTCAGGCTTGTAACTTCCAAAACAAATAACGGCGGAACCAACCATCTCAAATTTAGACTCATCAGACCAAAGGACAGATTTCCACCGGTCTAATGTCCATTGCTCATGTTTCTTGGCCCAAGCAAGTCTCTTCTTCTTATTGGTGTCCTTTAGTAGTGGTTTCTTTGCAGCAATTCGACCATAAAGGCCTGATTCACGCAGTCTCCTCTGAACAGTTGATGTTGAGATGTGTCTGTTACTTGAACTCTGTGAAGCATTTAAACTCAGCAAAAAAAGAAACGTCCTCTCACTGTCAACTGCATTTATTTTCAGCAAAATATTTGTATGAACATAACAAGATTCAACAACTGAGACATAAACTGAACAAGTTGTACAGACTTGTGACTAACAGGAATGTAATAATGTGTACGTGAACAAAGGGGGGGGTCAAAATCAAAAGTAACAGTCAGTATCTGGTGTGGCCACCAGCTGCATTAACTTCTTAATAATAAAATTAATCGCTTACCTTTGATGATCTTCGGATGTTTGCACTCACGAGACTCCCAGTTACACAATAAATGTTCCTTTTGTTCCATAAAGATTCTTTTAAAATCCAAAAACCTCCCTTTGGTTGGCGCGTTATGTTCAGAAATCCACTTGCTCGAGCGGTCACGATGGGGCAGACGAAAATTCCAAATAGTAAAGTTTGTAGAAACAGGTCAAACGTTTTTTCTAATCAATCCTCAGGTTGTTTTTACAATAAATAATCGATAATATTTCAACCGGACTGTAGCTTTTTCAATAGGAGTGAGAGAGAAAATGTCTGCTCCAAGCTGCTCACGCATGCAAAACTCTGCTGGCACCCAGCCATCCAATGACACGATGTGATCTTTCTCGATTATTTTTTCAGAATAAAAGCCTGAAACTATGTCTAAAGACTATTCACACCATGTGGAAGCCGTAGGAAAAGGAATCTGGTTGATATCCCTTTAAATTGAGGGAAGGCATGCAATGGAAAAGAGAGGTTTCAGGAAAAACTGCACTTCCTGGTTGGATATTCCTCATGTTTTAGCCTGCAATATCAGTTCTGTTATACTCACAGACAATATTTTGACAGTTTTGGAAACTTTAGAGTATTTTACTATCCTAATCAGACAATTATATGCATATTCTAGATTCTAGGCCTGAGAAATAGGCAGTTTCATTTGGGTACGTTTTTCATCCAAACATCAAAATACTGCCCCCTACACTCAAGAGGTTAAGTACTGCAGTGTATCTCCTCTTCATGGACTGCATCAGATTTGCCTGTGAGATGTTACCCCACTCTTCCACCAAGTCACCTGCAAGTTCCCGGACATTTCTGGGGGGAATGGCCCTAGCCCTAGCCCTCACCCTCTGATCCAACAGGTCCCAGACGTGCTCAATGGGATTGAGATCTGGGCTCTTTGCTGGCCATGGCAGAACACTGACAGGAAATCACGCACAGAACGAGCAGTATGGCTGGTGGCAATGTCATGCTGGAGGGTCATGTCAGGATGAGCCTGCAGGAAGGGTACCACATGAGGGAGGAGGATGTCTTCCCTGTAACAACAAGCTTAGTCCGATGACGCTGTGACACACTGCCCCAGACCATGTCGGACCCTCCACCTCCAAATCGATCCCGCTCCAGAGTACAGGCCTCTGTGTAACACTCATTCCTTCGACGATAAACACGAATCCGACCATCACCCCTGGTGAGACAAAACCGCCTACAGACCTACAGGCCTACAAGCCCTCAGTCCAGCCTCTCTCAGCCTATTGTGGACAGTCTGAGCACTATTGGAGGGATTGTGCATTCCTGGTGTAACTCAGGCAGTTGTTGTTGCCATCCAGTACCTGTCCCGCAGGTGTGATGTTCAGATGTACCGATCCTGTGCAGGTGTTGTTACACGTGGTCTGCCACTGCAAGGACGAGCTTTTTGTATTGACTGTGTCTTAAAGTAATGATGGACTGTTAATAATCGTTGCTTATTTGAACTGTTCTTGCCATAATATGGACTTGATATTTTATTAAATAGGGCTATCTTCTGTATACCACCCCAACCTTGTCATAACACAACTGATTGGCTCAAACGTATTAAGAAGGAAAGCGATTACACAAATTAACAAGGCAATTGAAATGCATTCCAGGTGACTACCTCCTGAAGATGGTTGAGATAAAAAAATATATTTTACCAGGCAAGTCAGTTAAGAACTAATTCTTATTTTACAATGACGGCCTACCTCGGCCAACCCCTCTCCTAACCCATACGATGCTCAGCCAATTGTGCAAAGCCCTATGGGATTCCCGATCACGGCTAGTTGTGATACAGCCCGGAATCAAACCAGGGTCTGTAGTGACACCTCTAGCACTGAGTTGCAGTGCCTTAGACCGCTAGACCACTCAGGAGCCCAAATGCCAAGAGTGTGCAAAGCTGTCATCAATGTAAAGGGTGGCTACTTTGAAGAATATCAAATATAAAATATTTTCTGTTTTGACCTTTTTTGGTCTCTTCCATATGTGTTATTTCATAGTTCTGATGTCTTCACTATTATTCTAAAATGTAGAAAATAGTAAAATTAAAGAAAACCCCTGGAATGAGTAGGTGTTCAAACTTTGACTGGTACTGTATATCATAATAATATAATTGTTTCAGTGTCAGCAACCGTTTACAGCATCCTGCACACTGCTCCTGCCTCCCTGCTCACAAAGATACTACTGCCGAATGATTCTAGCACAGATTGTGGTACAGAAGGTGTTATAAGCCTGACTGAAAGTGACAGACTGTCCTGGCCTTAAATAGCCTTACTGAAGAGCTCAGTGACTTTCATCGTGGCACCATTATAGGATGCATCTTTCCGGCAAGTCTGCCCTGTTAGAGCTGCCATGGTCAATTGTAAGTGCTGTCATTGTGATGTGGAAACAACGGCTCAGCCACAAAGGGGTAGACCACACAAGTTCACAGAACGAGTGCTGAAACGCGGAGCGTGTAAACATTTTCTGTCCTTGGTTGCAACACTCACTACTGAGTTCCAAACTGCCTCTGAAAGCAACCTCAGCACAAGAACTGTTCGCCGGGAGCTTCATGAAATGGGTTTTCATGGCCCAGCAGCCACACACAAGCCTAAGATCACCATGCACAATGCCAAGTGTCCGCTGGAGTGGTGTAAAGCTCGCCGCCATTGGACTCTGGAGCATTCTCTGGAGTGATGAATCGCGCTTCACCATCTGGCAGTACGACGGAGGAATCTGGGTTTGGCGGATGTCAGGAGAACGCTACCTGCCACAATGTATAGTGCCAACTGTAAAGTTTGGTGGATGAGGAATAATGGTCTAGGGCTGTTTTGGGGAGAGCCCTTTCCTGTTTCAGCATGACAATGCCCCCAGTGTACAAAGTGAGATCCATACAGATATGGTTTGTCGAGATCAGTGCGGAAGAACTTGACTCTCCTTGACAGAGCCCTGACCTCAACCACATCGAACACCTTTGGGATAAATTGGAACGCCGACTGCGAGCCAGGCCTAATCGCCCAACATCAGTGATCAACCTCACTAATGCTCATGTGGCTGAATGGAAGCAAGTTTCTGCAGCAATGTTCCAACACGTCGGTGATCGCCCACAACCAGGTGCACTTAGTCGAGGTCTGGAAGGACGACTACAAGCAGATCTTCTTCCACAGGAACAAGAGGGTTGCCACCATAGCCAAAGAGGTTGGGAATTGGAATTGGAATGGGAATTGGGAGGTTGTGAAATGACATTGTAGTGCTAGGACAACAACCTATACCCTCAATGTCAGCAAAACAAAGGAGTTGATTGTTGATGTCAGGAAGCGGAGGAGGGAACATGCCCGATTCATGTCAATCGGACTGCAGTAGAGAAAGTCAGTCGTTTTAACCTGTTACTCCTACCCCCTACTTTTTCGAACATTCTGTTAAAAATCGCGCAACATTTCAGCGCCCTGCTACTCATGCCAGGAATATAGTATATGCATATGATTAGTATGTGTGGATAGAAAACACTCAGACGTTTATAAAACTGGTTAAATCACGGCTGTGACTATAACAGAACGTGCGTTTCATCGAAAAGTGCAGGAAAATCTGATCACTGAAAATGGGAAAATATATCCATGCGCCACTTGAACCCATTGTTAAACGTGAACCACATTAAATGGGGCCGAGGTTGCAATACCTACAGCTTCCACACGATGTCAACAGTCTTGTCATTTGCCTACTATTTGTTTCTTGGTCAAACAGACGCAAGGCAGCGCCTTTCTTCCGGTCTCCGACCGGATATTTTGGTTGAGATTTACCTGGACATTATTTCCAGACGTACAGCTATAGAATATACATCGCCTCATGATCAATTTGATCGCTTATTAACGTTTACTAATACCTAAAGTTGCATTACAAAAGTATTTCGAAGTGTTTTGTGAAAGTTTATCGTCGACTTTTTTAATTTAAAAAAATGACGTTACGTTATAAAACGCTATTTTTTTCTTTGATCACACAGTCTTCATAGATCGATATCTAGGCTATATATGGACCGATTTAATCGAAAAAAAGACCCAATAGTGATGTTTATGGGACATCTAGGAGTGCCAACAAAGAAGATGGTCAAAGGTAATGAATGTTTTATATTTTATTTGTGCGTTTTGTGTAGCGCCGACTATGCTAATTATTTTGTTTACGTCCCCTGCGGGTCTTTTGGGGTGTTACATGCTATCAGATAATAGCTTCTCATGCTTTCGCCGAAAAGCATTTTAAAAATCTGACTTGTTGCCTGGATTCACAACGAGTGTAGCTTTAATTCAGTACCCTGCATGTGTATTTTAATGAACGTTTGAGTTTTAACGAGTGCTATTAGCATTTAGCGTAGCGCATTTGCATTTCCAGATGTCTAGATGGGACGCCTGCGTGCCGGGTAGGAGCAAGAGGTTGTTCCTCTGTGTCCACAACACCGATGACTTGACATGGACCAACAACAACACCACTCTTGTCAAGAGGGTGCAACACCACCTTAACGTCCTAAACCGGCTTAAGAAATTCCCACCCATCCAGGACATCTACTTGAAACGGTGCCTGGGGAAGTCCCGCAGCATCATCAAAAACCGCACACGCCCCAGCCACGAGCTGTTCACTCCTTTACCGTCGGAGCATGAGGTCTGACACCAACAGGCTCAAGGACAGTTTCTATCTACAAGCCATCAGACTGCAGAACACAAACTGGACCGACCACCTGCACTGATTGTCCACACCGTTGCACTCAATCACACACGTAAACATTCATGCTACACACACATCACAATTGCTGCTACCAGACTCTTATTTACTATTGTTAATACTGCACAATTTAAACACTTGCCCCCCAATCCAAATACATGTGTATATATTGTCCTATAAATTGTGCCTGCATGTATACATGCCATTTAGCAGACACTTTTACACAAAGCTACTTATAGTAATGCATGCATATATTTTACGTATGGGTGGTCCCGGAAATCGAACCCACTACCGTTACAAGCACCATGCTCCATCAATTGAGCTAAGTATTATACTTATGCTAAAATGTCTATTCTACTCAGCCATTTACTTTATGTTTGTATTTGTATATTTTATTATTTCTTGTTGTTGCATTGTCAAGAAGGACCCTGCAAGTAAGCAGTTTGCTGGACCGTATATACCATATGTATCCTGTAAAAGCCACTAATAAAACCTGAAACTTGAATAGTGTTTCCTCACAAACCTTTTTACACATGACAATTGGGGGTCTAGGTTCTGTTCTCACACTGTTGCACATATCGCTCAGCTGATTAAAGTGTGGTATTGCACTGTTATCCTGCACTATTAGAAAAAAAGGTGCTATCTAGAACCTAAAAGGGTTCATTGGCTGACCCCATAGGAAAACCCTTTCATTAACCTGTTTGGCTCCATGCAGAACCATTTTGGTTCCAGGTAGAACTGTTTTGGGTTCCATGTAAAAAAATCCTTTCCACAGAGGATTCTACATGGAACCTAGAAGATTTCTCCTATGAGGACAGCAAAAGAATCCGTTTGGAACGCTTTTTTCTAAGAGTGTGCATTATTGTTCACATAATGGACAAATTTGAGCGTTGGGCCAGTAACCGAAAGGTTTGAATACCTGAGTTGTCAAGGTGAAAAATCCGTCGCCGTGTCCTTGAGCAAGGCACTTAATGGGCAATTCTGCCTCTTTACAACCTCATCTTCAGCACCAAACCAGTGTCTACTTATGTGAAAACAGTGCGTTTCTATTATCTGTGGGTAAAAAGATAAGAAAAAAGGTCCTAAAAAAATGACATTACAGGGTAATCTTGAAAGCAAAAAAAAAAAACGGGTTTCTTGCTCACCCCCCCCCCCCCCCCAAAAAAAAAATCACTGTTAACTTTTGATGATGGGTAGAACTTTTTCACATTATATTTTTTTCTATGAATGTGCTATTTCACATATGTTGACACTCGTACTGTGCTGGAGATAATGAAAATGACGACGAAAAGTGGTGGAATTGCCCTTTAACCCTAATTTGACTATGGCTGACCCTGTAAAAGAAAAAAAAACACATTTCACTGCAGCTATTAGGTGTACGCAAAAAAAAAAAAAAAATGACACAGCAATCTTTGCTTTATTTTTCTTCTTCCTGTTCGCTCAGAACAAATATGGTGACATCTCAGAAAGCCTCAAACTTAAAGAGAAGCTAAGCTGCAAAAATGTCACATGGTACTTGCACAAAGTCTATGTTCAATTTATTTCACTTTCATTAGAATGTGGATTGTCAGTTTTTAATTACTCATCTACTTTTTTTAATCTATATTCTGCCAAAAAGCATTTTATCAGCTCAAGAACTCTGGCTCTAAGACTTGCCTGGATGTGGGAGAAAAGAATAAGGGCGGGAAACCAGTTATCTTGCACATGCCACAACATGGGAGGAAACCAGGTACTTTAGTATAAATCATGTACAATATACAGAGCCATGTGTGTGCAGGTTCCACATAATTACCACAGTTTTTTCCTAAACATAACATTTCTGCGTTTAGTATTTTGAGTACACATCCCACTAAGCTGTGTCTGCATGTGACCCCTGGGGCAGTGCATGTGACCCCTGGAGCAGTGCTGGTTGTTACTGAACTCTCTCGCCTGTAGAAATGTGGTGGACCCTGCGCAAGTGTGGAATTTCACACCTGTACGTAACCATGACATTCTAAACGGTCAAGAAATATTTTATTAGGGTTAGTTTATTTCACAATGATAATAACAATGATAATAAATACATCTATTTTTCACTGCTCTGGAAGTCTTATTGTGGGTCTTGTACATGGGTTTGTTCCATATACAGTATTTGGAGACCATTTGGAAGTCATTTTCTCCTCTCCAGGACAAAAGGACAAAACACTGATTGTTGTCTTATATTGCAGCACAAGAACATGAACTACTTTACAGTATATACATGCTGTTACGCACAGCTTGGCTATATTAATGCTGCACTGTTTTTTAGGAGGCAAGTGCAGAACAGAGCATTGTGGTCACTTGCAGTGCACAATAGCCTTTTATTCTGCTCAACATTGTTCTAATTATGTTGTGTGTGTGTGTATATGGTGCTCTCTCCTGAAGAATCGCTCTTCTGGCAAATGCTTGACAGTAGACCGAGATAAAGTGGTGATGAATAGCTGTGACTCAGCCAGCTGAGCAATGGGATCCATGGAGGAAGGTGGACTTGGAAGGTGGACTCCCCATGATGCACTGTTTTGATTACAACACATGAATTGATGAAATATGGCACACTGCCCAGTTTGAATGAATGTTTTGTATTATTTATTTATTAAAAGGAAGAAGTTGAAAATGTTGAGGCTTTTGAAGATCTTTTGTAGAGGTTCCCAATTAGAGGAACGTGTGATCGTTTCTGTTTTGGCACTAGTGCTTTACACACTCCGAAATACACATTTCAATTTGTGAGATTCTTTACAATTCACCATCCCAAACGACATTTGTTTTGCTTCAGGTTGTTTGTGTACTGTGTGTCGCATATATTGTAGCTATCCTCGCTATTTGAGCTATGTTACAATTACTAGCAAGTGCGTTAACCCTATTTGCGCGATGCATAGGGTGCTTTCTTTTTTTCCCACCAGCGACGCGGATTCGCTTCCCTGAACCGCCGTTCTCTACAATAGCATGAAGAATTAAACCAAGCATAAACATCGTTCTAATAATCCCCTCTGAAATAAAGTATTTTCAGATAATGGACTAAGGACATCTTCCATACCAGATGATGACCTGTTGACCTTTACTATTTAGCATTTAAAGTGTTTGCCTTTTGGTATCTCTTCCATGTTCGTTCATGCGGTTTAATATATGACTGTATTGATAATCCCAGTCAGTATTGGCCTCTAGTAGCCTACTACTACTGATCCACTTAATGTACATGTCAGTGTGCTAGTTCTTCACTTTGATTGGTGTATTATTCTCTGAAGAGTGCACACTAGAACTCCGCCCCATCCATCTTTTTTTGTTGTCTTTGGGAATGTGCCGTCACTGAAGCCATCAGTAATGGGAAGTGCATCGAGCGCTGGTGAGTTTCTCTTTAAACCAATAAAATCACTGAATTCCGTTGTGTCATTTTAACAGGGAAGAAGGAAACTACGCTCGAGATGCACTGCAAGTAGCCTGGTGATTTACAGAAGTGTCGGTTGGGGTTTGCGCTGTAATCGCCGCATTCTCAGTTAAAGTGAATCGTTTGAATTGGAAATGGCTGGAAGTAAGTGTTTATAAAATAAAATAAAAAGGTATTGCTCTGCCTACTACGAACACATTGACAGCTAGCCGCGCGTTAACGGGTCATGCTGACTGCATGCTTGTCATTCTGTCAAAACAGCCACGAATATGATGCTGGGATGTTTTAGCTAACGTCTGTTTGGTGTTTTGTTGTTAAAGAAACTCGTGTCATTTCATAGTTAGTTACTTTGGTGGGTAACCTTGGTCCACATCTTTTGTACAGAGCGTGGCTAGTTTGCTAGCTAGCTAACCTAACGTCTCCGTGTACAGGTGCAAATTCGTCAAAGTTAGCTAGCTTGGCTAGCTAAACGTACCCCGTGTTATTTGTGGTCACAGCACGGCTAGATGGGTTGAGCCCTTTTAAATACGGGATTGGGTGGAGGATTTGGCTAATAACATTAGAGTGGGTGGTGTGTTGTGACTATTTGTGTTTGCAAAGTGGAGAATGCTTATCCCGAGAGAGGTGCACATTCTGTAAACTGTAACTAGCTAGCTAATATTACATTGACCGTTTAATTATCTCTCCCTGCTCTTGTTGTGGGTCCTCTCTCTCCCTGACCCAAGAGAGACCCGCCGGTGGTGCCATTGCACAACAAGGACCTGGTATGATTATGATTACTAGCGCTTACAGAAATAGTGATGTAACTGTGTCGTCTTGCATGTAGATTTTGTGTATTTCTAAGTGGACTTATTTAGTCTATTCCACTTTAATATTATGTGACAAAACATCGATTTATAGCAATGTATCTTGATTTAGAAGAGTTATACAAGGACTTCAGTCTTTAAGATAAGAGTATTACTATTTTTGAAGGTGGCACACGTCTCGATTTCGTACCAGCCATATGAGAAAAGGTTGGCCTAAAATGGTGTAATATAATGTTGATGGTGGTTTTATAGACTATAAAGGCTGTGTTTTTAAGTGTCCTTTTCAAGTAAAGTGGCATTTGTCAAAAATATTTAGGGCTAAAACTGTTGTCCTGAAAAGAAAACGACAAGTGCTTCCTGAAAGTAGATCTACATTTTCCAAATATCCGTTCCTCTATGTCCAATATTACTGCCTATAGCACACACGGAGGTACAACTAAGAATGTTACAATCTATTGTTCTTTCACTTATTGGTGCCACCCTCCTCTATTTATCCCAAGGCGGTTTCGCTGAATGTCTAGAAAGTTCATTGTTTGAAAGCAGTGTTTAACTTGTTTTGTGTTTGGAAAGTGTTTGTGTCTGTCTGTACTCCATTGGTATGAATCATGGTCAGTCAGTGCCCAGAGCAGTGCTCTAGTCTATTTGCGTAATGTTATGATATTCAACAAATAGTTTTTACTTGAAGTCACGCCTTCAATAGGCCTACGCTATTAAACTAGATCACAATGTACTGTATTGTTCTTGTGTGAACGTGTGTGTGTGTGTTCCTCCTACAGGTGTTCTCATAAATGTTAGGCCAATCAAGCCTGTTCTCGATAATAACTTGTCTTTTGACATTTACCTTTGCCTAGGAAAAATGAGCTCCATTCCCCTCTCTCGGTCCGAGGTGTTTGGAGAGCTGCGGAAGGAGCTGCATGAGGATGAGGAGTTCCGTCAGTCCGACGCTCACATCTTCATCATCATGGGAGCATCGGTGAGGGGGGAATTCTTTGATAATTTGATCAATGATCCTGCATGGTTTAGACCTTCAAAGCACTGTCAAAAATTATTTGTATCGTTACAAAAGTTGTTTGAGTAAATGGAATAATGGATGTGAGTGTGTGTGTTGGATGCTTACTGGAGGGAGTGACTGACCAAATAAGTGAATCCGATTGTGAACATCTAACCTTTTTGTGGACATTTATGAAATGCTCGGAAAATGTATGAGGGATTATGAAATTAAACCTGTAATGCATTCTTTAGCTAGGTTTCCATTATATTGGCGACAGATTTTCATGGGAATATTCTCAAATCTGCATAAAAACAATATGCGTATTTTCCATAATGTTGTTTCCATAAAATGTACTTTTTGCATATAAAAGGCTGTGCGAGATGACGACGTGCACATAAAAATTTATTTCGCGGTTAAATTCCCATGTACCAAATAAATAAAGTTAGAGGTTTCCAACGCATTTTCAACTCTACTGATGGTTTTCTCACCAAATTGGTTTTGTTACTGTATATAGAGAATGTGCCGACTCTGATATTTGCACATGCGCTCTAGCCAACAGTGCTATCTGCACTCTGTTGGCTGGAGTACATGTATAGCCTACATGATGAGGTTATTATGGACAAAAGAGCAATATTATTTTTTATATGTCATGGCAGCCGAGCATCGATTATCAGAATAAGATCCTCAATATTTATTGAAAAGGAGCATCGAGCTCATCACCTTGCACTTTCACCACCCTGTGAAGTTCATCACTTATTTCATCAGTAGCCTAATAAACGGCATGCTTTTTTGTAGTGGGAGGACCACACATGTCATCGCGGGACTCCAAGCTTACTTTCATATGATGGTTGTTATATCAATGTTTGTGTGTAAAAGTGTTTCCACCAACAATTCTCGCAATATTAATTTGACCGACACAGAAATATCCCACCTTGTGTAGCGTGTTGTTTTGTCGACATTTGGAAAGTTTACCGAAAAATGTTCTGTTGCCATCAGGCTTGTCATTACTTTTAATTTAAAAAAAAAAATGTTTTATCCGACATGTACTTTACTCACATAAAAAGGTTGGTTAATGAGGAAGGCCAGATTAATCCAGTGCCTTAGATTTGCCAAACTATTTACTAAATATAGGCTACCAAACTGCAGAATCTGTTAACTATTTTATAAACACTTTATACTAGATTTTAGGTGGACATAGAAGGAAACACATTTTGTGAGAAAGTGTGTGTTGAAAATTTAAAACGGAAAAGAGGTTGCACATGACTGTTTTGAGGAAATGTCTAAATTTCATTGAGACACATAACAGCGCTTGTGTAACTAAGCAACCCCAGAATCACTTGAGCTTTCTGTAGTCAGGCCTTGATACAGAGAACATATCAAGGTTCCTGATTGTTGGTTATGGTTTGGACACAGGCTGTTAGCCAATCATGGTCAGCTCAGACTAATTGTTAGGCAATCATTTGGTCACGGACAGTTTGTTGGCCAATCATGGTGTAAGAACGGATCTTTTGTTGACCAATTGTTTTGAGAGCTCAGCATAATGACCAAGATACCCAGTCATTTAGAGCGAGTTTAACGAGCCAGAATTTCATATTTCCCACAGCCTATAATAATTTATTCTCCTTTCAATACCTACTAAGATTATCAATCCAGTGACTAAGTCCAGTCACTCCGAAGTTGCATTTTCTTATACTATTTCCTTCTCTAGGAATGACACCCTCTAGGCCTACACGGTTTATTTCCTGTTTCCTTGTTCTCTGCTGACTTGTAAGATGTGCCTAGTTGCTGATAAAGTGTGGGAGAGTAGTTCTGATTTTTAATTATTCCGCCCACTTCTCTTCCATTTACTTTCTCCTGCTCTATTTACTTTTGTTTGAAAGGAGTGGAACGAGGGCTGAATAGTGCAGTGTCACTGTCTGTCAGCAGTTTCCTGTCATAGCAATATAGGCAAGTCTGGAATCAGGATGGGGGAAGGGTAATGGTAAGGCAGAGCTGTGGTTTGTAGGAACAGTGATTGTACTACAAAAGGCTATGCATAGGCTATTGTAAAATATGCTTTGTTTCCAATGCTGCAGTCTGTCCTTGTCACTCCACAAGCACAAACCAATCACCAGCTAAACCAATCACCAGCTGGTGTTGCACGTGCACACCACCTCACTCAACATGGCCTCATTGCAGTTGCTGTGCCAATGAAAGGGTTCAGTAAATATTGCACGCTTACCTTGGTACAGGCTTGCTGCATGGTACTTCGCCTAATGGTGATGTAAGATTGTAGGCCAAATATTCATCTGTTGATACATGGCACAGGACCATGGTCACATTTCCAATTATTGAAGGTAATCTCTATGTTCACTTCACTGAAGCAATGAAAACAGCCTAGTTTCTCTCACCATGACTATCTAATAAGGCTTATGTTTCATCTCGTGACTCCAAGTTTACGTCGATATGATGGTTATTATATCAATATTTGTGCATAAACGCGTTTCCACAACCATTTCTTGTATCATTAACACAGAAAGATCCCACCATGTCGAACAATATCTGTCGACATTTATAAAATTGTACGGAAACTTCCTGTTTTCATCACAGCTGTGGTGGTAATCTTTTATATGGTATGACTTAACTTGCATAAAAACTGGATGGAAACGTGGTAATTGAGATGGTGTGTGTGTGTGAGTCTCCTTTTGTGAAAGGGAGAGAGAGGAATATAGTGGGATCGGTGTTCATGCCTCATCATGAACGGAACAGTGAAGAGATGTTTGCCGAGTCACCCTACATTTGCATTTTTCTCTCAGCTGAGGCAGGACAGTAGGCCAGCATTTCATAGTACATCAGTTTAAAGGTGTAACTCAATGTGTCATTTTAAAGGCACACTAAGCAAATGATTCAGTATTACACAGCAAACCAACACACCTCACTGGAATAGGAGACAGATAAGCTCACAAAGAACAGTCAATAAGGCCATTCGGATGAATGATTTATTTTTGAAGCATTTCCTCAAGTGACAAACATCAGATAACCCAGCATTCGCTGGAAAACATTACTGAGGGACCTGTGGAATAGTGGTGCTGAAACTAGTGAGGAATGCTTTGTTAGAATTTTTTTTTTTTGTGTGTTCCTCAGTTACTGTTCCTGTATTGATGTTTAACAGTGTAGCTCTGTCGTCTATAGTTTTATTTATTTATTATTCTCTGTGGTGATAGGTAATCTCTCATTTATTCCATACCAGCTTTCGTAAGGGTTATTGCCTTCAGAATATTCTTTGGCTTTGTACTCTGCCAGTTTTCCTCAGGCTGTGTCACTGCTGCTGCCTCTTTGTAGTAAGCAGTGCTCCCAGTTGGATTACTGCTATTGCGTAAATCCTAAATAGGCCACTACAGCCTACTAGTAACTGTCCAAACTGCAACCAGCAGTAGTATCAAGTAAGGAACCCTTTTATTTATAGCCTTGTTTACTGTACTAGTAATCGCCACACTGACAGACCTTGAATGAGCTGTCTTGTAGTGCCACTAGGCTATATAGGCCAGGGGCCTCTGTTTCAACTAACATTTTAGTGGTGACTAATCTCTGTTTTACAATGCTCTTTAGGGGGATCTAGCCAAAAAGAAAATCTACCCAACTCTATGGTGAGTATGTGTAGCCCAGGGCAGTTGTGAGGTGTCACGTAATAAGACTAATTATGAGCCTTTCTCTATTCCCCCCCCCACACTCAGGTGGTTGTTTAGAGATGGGCTCCTTCCTGAACAGACTCACTTTGTGGGCTTTGCCCGCTCTGACCTCACAGTGGATGCCATCAAAACTGCCTGTATGCCCTATCTGAAGGTAAGACTTTCCCATTAACACACCATCTAGCATTACACAAGGACCCACAGTTAATGCATTTGTGTTTGTGCATGTGCTAAACACCAATGACATCATTCCTATCTCTCTGTGGTCCCAGGTGGCAGACTCTGAGGCTGAGCGGTTGTCTGTGTTCTTCAGCCGTAACTCTTATGTCAGTGGGAAGTACGCGGATGAGAGTGCCTTCTCCAACCTCCACACCCACCTGCTGTCCCTGCCCGGGGGTGGTGAGGCCAACCGCCTCTTCTACCTGGCCCTGCCGCCCAGCATCTACCACGATGTCACCAAGAACATTAAGCACCACTGCATGAGCACCAAGTCAGTGAGCCTGTTATGTCTACTGTAGTTCTGACGGTCTGTCTCGGACTCCCTCTCCTCTGAATCCTTCTCTATTGGTAGGGACTGGGACAGGCCTTGTCATATTTAATCCACTTGCTGTATATGTAATTGGTATTTGTCTGGGAAAGGTTGGTCATGAGATGAAAGTTCCTCTCTTCTGCTGTTAAATAACCAAAACAGGCTGAACTCCCCTCCCTATCTGTGCGTGTTTAGTAGGGGCTGGAACAGGGTGATTGTGGAGAAGCCGTTTGGTCGTGACCTGCAGAGCTCTGAGGAGCTGTCCACCCACCTCTCCTCCCTGTTTACTGAGGATCAGATCTACCGCATAGACCACTACCTGGGCAAGGAGATGGTGCAGAACCTCATGGTCCTCAGGTACAGAGTTGAGAGAACATGAATAAACCTTGTCACAGACAGCTGTGTCTCTCAGCTATGTCCATGTCAATAAGTCTGAGGTTAAACGGTGGTAAATGTTCCAGGTTTGGGAACCGGATCTTTGGGCCAATCTGGAACAGGGACAGCATAGCGTGCGTGGTCCTCACCTTCAAAGAACCCTTCGGCACCCAGGGCCGAGGCGGCTACTTTGATGACTTTGGCATTATCCGGTAGGGGGAATTGCCTTCGTGCTTAATGAAATCAAAACCTCAATGAAGGCATTTATTCTTGCCGTCTTCTACTAGTCCGTCTAACTTCTCACCACCAATTCCGTATTTTCTTTAGTGATGTCATGCAGAACCACTTGCTCCAGATGCTCTCTCTGGTTGCCATGGAGAAGCCGGCCTCCACCAGCTCTGATGATGTCAGGGATGAAAAGGTACAGTAACATGGGCACAACCTGGTTAAAGCCCAAAACACGTCTCTACTTGACTTTACCATTGGCTCCTCTAGAAAACTACTGATATCATCTTTATAAGTTAAAAAAACAAACAACGGAATCAACAATTTGTCTTCAAACCTATCACTTCATACTTACTCTCCCTGACCACTGTCTCCCCCTGCAGGTGAAGGTGCTGAAGTGCATCGCCCCCATTACCATGTCAGATGTGGTGTTGGGGCAGTACGTGGGCGACCCAGAGGGAGAAGGGGACGCCAAGCTGGGTTACCTTGATGACCCCACTGTCCCCAAAGGCTCCACCCAGGCCACCTTTGCCACAGCTGTGCTCTACGTGCACAACGAGCGCTGGGATGGTGAGAACCTCTGCTTTCTCTCTCCATCGCATGGTGTTGCTTGTTGTGCTTTCACTTTCTGGTCAAACCAGCTCACTACTCAGTGATAACTCTTAAAGGCCCAGTGCAGTGAAAAACAGGATTATATTTTTTTGTTTTATCTGTACTGTACCAGTCAAAAGTTTGGACACACCTATTCATTCAAAGGTTTTTCACTATTTTCGACACTTTGGAATAAGTACTGTAAGTATTGGTACTGTATTTCCACACGAAGGTTCAAATAAAATTGTGAAAGTTATGACAATGCCCTTAGTATAAGAGCTATTTGAACAGACAGCCAGAGATTTTTAGAGATTTTTGGTGGGAGGTAGTTTTGGCCTTCCATGGTCGCATCACCATGTGGTAAATGAGTTAGACCAATAACAACACATTTTCAGTTTCCCCCTCCTTGCTCAAACCCCTCTGACAGTATTCGCAAAATTCTTGCTTGAGAAATTGCTCTTTCTAAGAAGCATTATTTTTTATTTTTGACCATTGTTTTCAATTAAAATCACAGTAAGGTACTTAATTGTTACCCAGAAATCATTTAATAGAGATAAAAACGGCTGCATTGGACATTTTTTAAACAACTATGTTCATCCAAAAGGTGTTCCCTTCATCCTGCGTTGCGGCAAAGCCCTGAATGAGCGGAAAGCAGAGGTCCGGTTGCAGTTCACCGACGTCCCGGGGGACATCTTTGGCGCGCAGTGTCGAAGGAATGAGCTGGTGGTGCGCGTGCAGCCCAACGAGGCTGTCTACGCCAAAATGATGAGCAAGAAACCAGGAGTGTACTTCCACCCCGAGGAGACGGAGCTAGACCTCACCTACAAGAGCAGATACAAGGTGAGATACTGAATGAACACACACCCAATCATTCCTAGAAAAGGGACACCCACACACACTACCTCGCCACACTCTCCAATTTTAGCAACCCATATGCAGGCACAAATGTTATTTGCTCCATTTTCACTGTAATCTTCTCTCCTCAGGATGTGAAGTTGCCAGACGCCTACGAGCGTCTCATCCTGGACGTCTTCTGTGGCAGCCAGATGCACTTTGTCAGAAGGTCAGTCAGTCCGTCTGTCTCGGCAGTTCCCTCTGTTGCCATAATGTTTTGTGTTATGTAAATAAGACCATGGACATGCATTAGGGTTGGGCCGTATCCAGATTTCCCACCCTGTTTCTGTACCATATTATGGTATTACTGGAAGTGCACACAAGGGGGGTGCACTCCCAGGTAGGGGTGTGCAGAGTACTCGGACAAAAGGAGTATTGTAGCAGAAATGGCAAATTTTCAGAATACGATTATGACAAGTATTTTATATATTTTTTTGTAATTATGTCAATTATCTCTTTCACTCAAACCGTGTGAAGCGCTGTGTGATCCGAACTATTGTCTAGGTCTGTCTTAAGAAAACGGGCGGGGTATCGGTTGAGCCTGCTGCAACGATTGGATTAGACCAAGCCCCCCAAAAAAAAAAAAAAATCGGTATTGAAAATCATACCATCGGCATTTTGAAATACCCCGGTATACAGTATATCGCCCAAGCCTAACATGCATTATTCTGTCCACTACATAGTGCCATAAGGTTGCTTCTCCCATTGGCTGCATTACTGTATGTGGTACTGTCCCTTACATTATATTTTCTCTTAGTGATGAGCTGAGGGAAGCCTGGAGGATCTTTACGCCTCTCCTTCATCAGATAGAGAATGAGAAGACTCCCCCCACACCCTACAAATATGGAAGGTAAGATTTACCAGTCACAGTTTAACAACTGACATCTCATGTCAATAGTCACATTCATTTTTCAGGGATATTGTTATTTTTGTGATGGATTTGTTCCTTTCCTTCCTAGCCGGGGTCCAACGGAAGCGGACGAGCTCTCAAAGAGGGTCGGTTTCCGTTACGAAGGAACATACAAATGGGTCAACCCCCACCGACTGTGAGAGAGGGAGAGGGATGGGTAGAGAAAGGAGGCAGGGTGGGGTAAATGAGTAGCTTTACGTTGCAATATGTTTGAATGTCTTCTTTGGGTCTGGTGGTTTCTACTATTGCTCTTTCTTTTCCAGACCTGTCACGGCAACCGCCAAGAAAGACTAGGAAATATGGAAAGGAAGCTATTTAATAGTATTGGAGCATAGCCTAGGTCTCAGGTACTACATTAATGCTCTGGTGTCACTTGTATCTGTCAGGTCTTAACTAGGGAGGGAGGAGGTGCTTAACCACTGGGGAACAAGGGAAGAGCGAGTGAACACTAGCCCAATTCTGTTTCAGCTTTTACCTCTCAGAAGCCGTGGATGCGATCCGATTCTCTACCCTTCACCCAGGAGTGAGCACTTACTTCCAACATACTCATCACATCAGTCCATCCCATAAGGGGGAGGGGAGGGAAGGTGTACAATTGCAAACCTCGGACTGGGAGAGTGGTAGAGAATGGGACTGATTCCATTGAATGGGTATAAGCATGGGCTGGAGAGGTTTCCACTTTCTTCAGTACACACTTCAGGCAGAGAAACAGAATTAGGCTACTCCTAGACAAAACATTCTACAGCTCTGTGATCAGCTAGTGATCATAGCTACCAAAAGTTAGACCTGGGTGTTTTTACATGGAGACTGAGAACAAAACATGGGTTAACCTGTTTTACTGGTGGGAATTACAATGAATGTCTACTATCCTCTGCTATTATCACCTTGAGATTTGGCAATGAGGCCAAAACTTGTGGATACCGTTATGTCTGTGTTCAGTATGAAGGAAGTTAGAGGTAGTTTCGTGAGACCCTGTTAACTACTGTAGTGTTCGCATGAATGACTGGCATGGCTTAATCTTTGAGACAAGCATATGCTACTAGCAGGATCAACCAGGTATCTGCTATTATGCTAGTAGATACCTATAGACTTTGTCATTGCGCTAACGCTAGTTAACATTTGCTTGCCCGACTACCTCTAACGTCCTTCATACTGGACACCATCTGACTCTGGGGAAGTAAACATTGCCTCATTGCCAAAATCCCAAAGTATCCCTTTAACAGATTAAGTTTTTTTCTATTAATGTAATCTTTTTGTTTTTCATTTGCTATTTTGGACCAAGCAAAATCATGATTGCATAATAATTGTTGCGTTGAAGTGGGTTGGTTTAAAGCATGGTGGTTGAATGCAGGGGTCAATATTTTCTGCAGGCAGTTTCCTCTTAAATTTCTTACAAAGCAAAATTGTACAAGAACAAGGCTTTAGTGTGCTTAATTCCAAGAAAAGAGCTGTGACTTTCATTCCTTTTTGTTTACATTTTCAGGCCTATTAAGTTACTGATGTTTGTTTAGAAACAAAGTCTGTCACAGGGTCAACATATGATGCCATCTTTATAATGACGTACTTTATTGCTATAGACCGAACATTCATGTTATATTTCCAAACTTGCAATAAACCAGTAATTTCTTCAGTGTGCATTCTCAATTGATACTGATATTTTGTGTTAAGGGGTTGGTCTGTGTGTGTATACACACACCCAACCAGTCAAGTTTGGACACCTACTCATTCCAAGGTTTCTTTTCACTTTTCTACATTGTACAATAATAGTGAAGACATCAAAACTAAGAAATAACATATGGAATCATGTAGTTAACAAAAATGTTAACAAATATTTTGAGATTCTTCCAATACTTTGATGACAACTTCGACAGTGCATGTCAGAGCAAAAACCAAGCCATGAGCTTGAAGGAATTGTCGAGGCAATTCCGTAGAGCTCAAACAGGATTTTTGTCGAGGCACAGATCTGGGGAAGGGTACCAAAAAATGTCTGCAGCATTTGAAGGTCCCCAAGAACACAGTGGCATCCATCATTCTTAAATGGAAGAAGTTTGGAATCACCAAGACTCTTCCTACAGCTGGCCGCCTGGCCAAACTGAGCTATCAGGGGAAGGGCCTTGGTCAGGGAGGTGACCAAGAAATCGATGGTCACTCTGACAGAGCTCCAGAGTTCCTTTGTGGAGATGGGAGAACCTTCCAGAAGGACAACCATCTCTGCAACACTCCACTAATTAGGCCTTTATAGTAGAGTGGCCAGACAGAAGCCACTCCTCAGTAAAAATGCACATGACAGCCTGCTTGGAATTTGCTAAAAGGCACCTAAAGAACTCTCAGACCATGAGAAACAAGATTCTCTGCTCTGATGAAACCAAGATTGAACTCTTTGGCTTGAAGGCCAAGCGTCACATCTGGAGGAAACCTGGCACCATCCCTACAGTGAAGTATGGTGGTGGCGTTATCATGCTGTGGGGATGTTTTTCAGCGGCAAGGACTGGGAGACTAGTCAGGATCGAGGGAAAGATGAACGAAGCAAAGTATAGAGAGATCCTTGATAAACCTGCTCTAGAGCGCTCAGGACCTCCGACCGGGGTGAAGGTTCACCTTCCAACAGGACAACGGCCCTAAGCACACAGCCAAGACAACACAGGAGTGGCATCGGAACAAGTCTCTGAGCCCGGACGTATACCCGATCGAACATCTCTGGAGACCTGAAAATAGCTGTGCAGCAACGCTCCCCATCCAACCCGACAGAGCTTCTGTGGATCTGCAGCAAAGAATGGGAGAAACTCCCAAAATACAGTTGTGGCCAGCTTGTAGCATCATACCCAAGAACACTCGAGGCTGTAATCACTGCCAAAAGTGCTTCAACAAAGTAATGAGTAAAGGGTCTGAATACTTATCTAAATGTAATCTTTCAGTTTTTATTTTTATAAATTAGCAAAAAAATCTAAACATGTTTTTGCTTTGTCATTATGGGGTATTGTGTGTACATTGAGGTAAAAAAAAAACAATAACCTAACAAAATGTAGAAAAAGTAAAGGGTTCTGAATACTTTCCGAAGGCACTGTGTGTGTGTGTATACACAGTGGGGAGAACAAGTATTTGATACACTGCCGATTTTGCAGGTTTTCATACTTACAAAGCATGTAGAGGTCTGTAATTTTTATCATCTGTGAGAGACTGAATCTAAAACAAAAATCCAAAAAATCACATTGCATTGTATGATTTTTAAGTAATTAATTAGCATTTTATTGCATGACATAAGTATTTGATACATCAGAAAAGCAGAACTTAATATTTGGTACAGAAACCTTTGTTTGCAATTACAGAGATCATACATTTCTTGTAGTTCTTGACCAGGTTTGCACACACTGCAGCAGGGATTTTGGCCCACTCCTCCATACAGACCTTCAGGTTTCGGGGTTGTCGCTGGGCAATACAGACTTTCAGCTCCCTCCAAAGATTTTCTATTGGGTTCAGGTCTGGAGACTGGGTAGGCCACTCCAGGACCTCGAGATGCTTCTTACGGAGCCACTCAATTGCCCTGGCTGTGTGTTTCGGGTCGTTGTCATGCTGGAAGACCCAGCCATGACCCATCTTCAATGCTCTTACTGAGGGAAGGAGGTTGTTGGCCAAGATCTCGCGATACATGGCTCCATCCATCCTCCCCTCAATACGGTGCAGTCGCCCTGTCCCCTTTGCAGAAAAGCATCCCCAAAGAATGATGTTTCCACCTCCATGCTTCACGGTTGGGATGGTGTTCTTGGGGTTGTACTCATCCTTCTTCTTCCTCCAAAACCGGCGAGTGGAGATTAGACCAGAAAGCTCTATTTTTGTCTCATCAGACCACATGACCTTCTCCCATTCCTCCTCTGGCTCATCCAGATGGTCATTGGCAAACTTCAGACGGGTCTGGACATGCGCTGGCTTGAGCACGGCGACCTTGGTTGCGCTGCAGGATTTTAATCCATGATGGCGTAGTGTGTTACTAATGGTTTTCTTTGAGACTGTGGTCCCAGCTCTCTTCAGGTCATTGACCAGGTCCTGCCGTGTAGTTCTGGGCTGATCCCTCACCTTCCTCATGATCATTGATGCCCCACGAGGTGAGATCTTGCATGGAGCCACAGACCGAGGGTGATTGACCGTCATCTTGAACTTCTTCAATTTTCTAGTAATTGCGCCAACAGTTGTTGCCTTCTCACCAAGCTGCTTGCCTATTGTCCTGTAGCCCATCCCAGCCTTGTGCAGGTCTATAATTTTATCCCTGATTTTATCCCCAGGTGCAGTTAATACAGGTAATGAGTGGAGAACAGGAGGGCTTCTTAAAGAAAAACTAACAGGTCTGTGAGAGCTGGAATTCTTACTGGTTGGTAGGTGATCAAATACTTATGTCATGCAATAAAATGCAAATTAATTACTTAAAAATCATAATGTGACTTTCTGGATGTTTGATTCCGTCTCTCACAGTTGAAGTGTACCTATGATAAAAATGACAGACCTCTACATGCTTTGTAAGTAGGAAAACCTGCAAAATCGGCAATGTATCAAATACTTCTTCTCCCCACTGTATATAAATATGATCAACAAAGAAAAAGCTGTGTATTACAATTGTCGTATATTTAAGTACAAAGATTTCATTCAAAAAAGATAGTTCCAGCAAAGCCCACAGCCAGGAGCTAGCCAGTAACTGTAGACCCATTTTATTCACAGCGCCTTGGCTGTTAACCTGAAGAGTTTTCATTTTTCTTCGATTCTCTGTTCCCTGACATGTGCTTGTCCGTGTAAATAGCAACTATTTATTCTGACCACGAGCTACAGTGCTGAGATTCCAGTTGACATCACTGAAATAGAACTGCCCTCTAGAGCTGTGAACAAGCAGCCAAATGAAAAGGGCAGCCATTTGACGGCACTGGAAAAAAACATTTATTTCAAAAGGCAAATCTTTTTTCTTTTTTTTTTAAATACACCCTTTTCAAACATAAGTCACATGGTAGTGCAATTCAAAGGCAGCGTCATGGTTACGGATATTAAAAGGTATTTGGTTTCACAAAGCACAACAACCAAGACTTTTCAGCAATGTGGCATTGAAAGGCCCTTGCATTTTCTTTTAACCGTTGCTATGTAAATCTAGGGCTTGATTCAATCCGTATTGCAGAAGTTGAGCACTATAGCGCGATTGAAATTTAAAGGTAATTTCTGATTGAGCAGACATACGTAGTCTCCGTGAATGCAGGAACATTGCCTTTAAATTCTAATCGTTCTATAGAGCTGAACTTCCGCAACATGGATTGAATCGAGCAACAAGCCTAACAACCAATACAAGTCAAGAATCAAATGCCAAAGGATGCAGAGAGAACCAGAATTACATAAGACAAGTGAAAAAAGGACACAAATAGCCTAGCATCTGCCACAAAGCCTAACCACAATTAACATGAATAAGACAAACGATAACGAAGTGAGGTATCACAATGGACGTGCCAACAACAGCTGAGGACAGAGTGGCATCTGATTCGGCGCCAACAAATACAAGCTGGGTCATCATACTCCTGTAGAAAACCAAGAGCAGGAAACCACTTCTATAATATAGGAGGTATGTACAAAACCCAAAAGACAGTACACAGTAGAATAGCTGCAGCATACACCACAAGTCCAATGCAAGCTAACCTTACTTCACGTCGTCCGTTGGGAGTCTGCTTGCTGCATCGGAGCTGTGGCCTATGCAAGTGTGCGTATTTTCCCATCTATTTTCTAACAGGTACAAAGTGAAAGTGGTGTTGATCCTGCTTCTCCAGTCGCTTGGCCAGTCTGTTAGACTACATGTGCTCCGGGTGGTTCTGCAAACACTTGATAAACTCTGTGACCGGATGGCCCTGGTAGCAGATCTGGTACACAGCGTTGAACAGTGGGAACCTGGGACGAGAGAGAGATTGTTGAGTTGTCACAGTCAATATCTTTGGCTTTAAAGAATAACTGCATTGTTTTTGCTACTTCAGATGTATCCTTTTATTTGCATTTAACTGAGGTGATTCACTCAACAGAGCCAGAGGTTATTTGTAAGGGAATCCCCACATGCAAAGTAATATCAGTTTCTTCAATGGGTGAAAGAGCTGTTTGATTTCTGTGCCAACTTACTTGTCAAGCAGATTTTTGTTCTTTAGGATGACATGGACTTCAGCTGCTGTTGCTGGTCCCTGGAGCTTCTGTCCATTCAGAATCTCTTTCTCCAGCTCTTCAATTGACTGAGAAGAATAAAAACATGGCTGTTGAAGTCAAGGCTGCTCTCACCCCAAAAATACATATAACTCAAATTCACTCTCTGGCCCCCTCTTTATTTTCAAAGCTTATAATTAAAGGGATAGTGCGATATTTTTGGCAATTATGCTCTTTATCAGATGAAATAATGGATACCATTTAAGTTCTCTGCGTTGGCTAATGAAACTACCTCCAACTTCCTTCATACTGGATGCAGAGACATACAAACGGTATCAATGAGGTCATCTGACAACATAAAAAAATCCCTTTAAAGCTCTCATCTTCTGTATTTACCCTGTTCCAATCCTAAAGGCTATAATTCAAACCATTTTAAAATTTTTATGTCGGCCCTGTCTTTATCTAAAAGCCAATTAAGTCACCGTCTCACCTTCCCCGTCTTGGCAAAGGCTTCGGCCACTTTATGGTTGCGGCCGCCATAGCAGGTCGTGATGAGGTCGGCGACGCCACAACTCTCCAGGAAGGTTGCTGAGGAGACGGGCCCTGCGGTGCAGAAAATGCGCGCGAAGGCGATCATCTCCATCAGCCCCAGTCGGATTACAGCGGCCTTGGTGTTGTCCCCGAAGCCCAGGCCGTCACAGAAGCCCGCCCCCACCGCCACAATGTTCTGACAGCCACAGAGAGGAGGGCAGGGGTTAATGGCTTCAACACATAAGGACAGCCTTTTTTCTTACAAGCACACTTTTCTCAAGTCTGCCCTTCATCTAAGAAGTAGATGAAGGGCATGTAGAAAGTATACAATTGGAAATTAGGAAAGTTTTGAGATTCAGACGTCGAGACAACATGACTAGACATTAAGTAAGGAGAGGCCAGGGAGAATCTAGAAGGCTGCGTTAACAGCTGTTCTGATTGGTCAAAAGACAAAAAAAAATGGAAAAGGAATCAGAATTGGTCCGCTTATGTAAACACATCCTTAATGGTTGAGTGTTCACCTTCAGTGCGCCACAGATTTCAACCACATCGGACTCCTCCACTACAGTGACCCGGAAGTTACTGGTCTGCATGAGTTCCTTCAGCAAAGCCCCATGTTCTTTATCCTTACATCCTTGGGAGTGGGAGATTTGGAGAGAGAAATTGTTAACCCTTTTCAATCCTAACATATATTTATCTTTCAAATATTTATTGAAAAACTCTAGCACTTACCATGTGACATAACGAGGAAAACTCAAGGTACAGGCCCTAATTAAAAGGCCTAATTACCAGGCTCTAGTTACAGGCTTAGGGCACAGGGTTTTCATGGTAAGGTTACATGCACAAAAAGAAAATGCACTAATGGCCCTCAAAGTTGACTATTACACCACTTTTTTTATCAGTACCACATGTCAGAGTCATGAAACGAGTGAATGGACTTGAAAACGGGTGGTATAGCCTACATTCTAAAATGCGATGTGGTTCAACGAGAACACTGGCCTTATGAAAAGGCAGAGTCACACGCGAACTGCAGTGGACGCATATATTCTGGCCTAATGGCAATCGGAAAACGTCATTACACTTTTGGGTGTTTTGTGTAACAGAGGTCTCTTTCCATTCACCACTGTTTGGAGGTTGGAAATATGTTGAGAGTGAATACCTTCATTAAATGTCTCCACACATATTGACAAAATAGAATGAAATGAATACCTTACTTTTAAGTTTGCACTGTATATATTTACCCAAACCAAATGTTCAGAAAGGGGAAGAAAAAGAAAAACACTGGACAGCACACCATTCAGAAGTATGTAAGACAATGATAACCCAAGCCCGTTACAATGTGGAATCTAACCGATAGTGGTCTCACAGAACTTCTCATCGGCGACCTCGTTGGCGATATTGGCCCCCATCAACACACTCATGGCGATGCCCAACTTCACCTGGATCACATCAGAGATGAGCTTCAGTCCGTCAGGGCCCTCATCCACACCCTGGAGTAGAACACGTAGCATGAGTACACAGTACACACAGTAAAGCAATTCAAAAGACCTACAGCGGGGTCTAAAAGTATTGACACCGTTGATAATGGTGAGCAATAATGACTGTATAAAATAAATCATTCAAAATACTGAGCTATATTGTATGCTGAAAAAATTTGGAATTTTAAAGATTTTATACTGATACAATTGCTCAGAGAAAGAGATTTTGTTAAACAAGTATTTTTTGTTGATCATTACCAATAACAGAGGTTAGCACGCATTGACCATTTTGTAACTTTCTCACTTATTATTCACAATTCATTCCGTAATCATGGTAGGATCAATACTAATGTAGAAGTGTTTAGAAACATATTCTATTCTTATTTATAATAAAAGTGATTCCAAATGACAAATTATTTACCATTTAATTTATATTGGGCACAAAATAATCGATAATAAAACTGCAAATACATTTAACAAGTTTGTACGTGCTAGGAATATGGGACAAAATACTAAACTCGACTACTTTATTTAATAAGAATCTTTAGAGGTGTCAATCATTTTGACCACTACCTTTGAGAGGAAAAAAAGTATTACTTGTTAAACCAAATCTCTTTCTCTGTGAAATTGTATTAGTATAAAATATAATTTCCTAATTATTTTGGGCAGACAATATAGCTCAGCATTTGAATTTTTTATTTTATACTTTCGTTATTGCTCATGTTTATCAGGGCCAAGGGTGTCAATAATTTCAGACCCCACTATATATTACAGTGGAGCTATGACCTACAGTGGGGCAAAAAAGTATTTAGTCAGCCACCAATTGTGCAAGTTCTCCCACTTAAAAAGATAAGAGGCCTGTAATTTTCATCATAGGTACACTTCAACTATGACAGACAAAATGAGAAAAAAAAATCCAGAAAATCACATTGTAGGATTTTTAATGAATTTATTTGCAAATTATGGTGGAAAATAAGTATTTGGTAAATAGCAAAAGTTAATCTCAATACTTTGTTATATACCCTTTGTTGGCAATGACAGAGGTCAAACGTTTTCTGTAAGTCTTCACAAGGTTTTCACACACTGTTGCTGGTATTTTGGCCCATTCCTCCATGCAGATCTCCTCTAGAGCAGTGATGTTTTGGGGCTGTTGCTGGGCAGCACGGACTTTCAACTCCCTCCAAAGATTTTCTATGGGGTTGAGATATGGAGACTGGAAAGGCCACTCCAGGACCTTGAAATGCTTCTTACGGAGCCACTCCTTCGTTTCATCTTTAAAATCTCACGATACATGGCCCCATTCATTCTTTCCTTTACACGGATCAGTCGTCCTGGTCCCTTTGCAGAAAAACAGCCCCAACGCATGATGTTTCCACCCACATGCTTCACAGTAGGTATGGTGTTCTTCGGATGCAACTCAGCATTCTTTGTCCTCCAAACACGACGAGTTGAGTTTTTACCAAAAAGTTCTATTTTGGTTTCATCTGACCATATGACATTCTCCCAATCTTCTTCTTGATCATCCAAATGCTCTCTAGCAAACTTCAGACGGGCCTGGACATGTACTGGCTTAAGCAGGGGGACACGTCTGGCACTGCAGGATTTGAGTCCCTGGCGGCGTAGTGTGTTACTGATGGTAGGCTTTGTTACTTTGGTCCCAGCTCTCTGCAGGTCATTCACTAGGTCCCCCCACGGGGTGAGATCTTGCGTGGAGCCCCAGATCGAGGGAGATTATCAGTGGTCTTGTATGTCTTCCATTTCCCAATAATTGCTCCCACAGTTGATTTCTTCAAACCAAGCTGCTTACCTATTGCAGATTCAGTCTTCCCAGCCTGGTGCAGGTCTACAATTTTGTTTCTGGTGTCCTTTGACAGCTCTTTGGTCTTGGCCATAGTGAAGTTTGGAGTGTGACTGTTTGAGGTTGTGGACAGGTGTCTTTTATACTGATAACAAGTTCAAACAGGTGCCATTAATACAGGTAACGAGTGGAGGACAGAGGAGCCTCTTAAAGAAGAAGTTACAGGTCTGTGAGAGCCAGAAATCTTGCTTGTTTGTAGGTGACCAAATACTTATTTTCCACCATAATTTGCAAATAAATTCATTAAAAATCCTACTATGTGATTCTGGATTTTTTCCCCCTCATTGTGTCTGTCATAGTTGAAGTGTACCTATGATGAAAATTACAGGCCTCCCTCATCTTAAGTGGGAGAACTTGCACAATTGGTGGCTGACTAAATACTTTTTTGCCCCACTGTACATAATATACAGTGTCTTCAGAATGTACTCATACCCCTTGACACATTCCATATGTTGTTGTATTACACCTTGAATTCAAAATGTGTTCTACACACAATACCCCATAATACCAAAATGAAAACATGTTTTTAGAAATTTTGGCAAATTAATTGAAAATTAAATCTCATTTACTTAAGTATTCACACCCAAGTCAATACTTTGAAGAACATTTGGCAGCAATTACAGCTGTGAGTATTTCTGGGTAAGTTTAAGTTTTCCACACCTGGATTGTGCAACATTTGCCAATTATTATTTTCAAAATTCTTCAAGCTCTCTCAAATTGGTTGTTGATCATTGCTAGAGAACTATTTTTAGGTCTTGCCATAGATTAAGTAAATTTAGACCAAAACTAACTCAGCCACTCAGGAACATTCACAGTCTTCTTGGTAGATGTGGCCTTGTATTTAAGGTTATTGTTCTGCTGATAGGTAAATTCATTCCCGAGTATCTGATGGAAAATAGACTGAACCAGGTTTACCTCTAGGATTTTGCCTGTGCTTAGCGCCATTCCGTTTCTTTTTTATCCTGCAAAACTCCGCAGTCCTTAACGATTAAAAGCATACCCATAACATGATACAGCCACCACCAATATGGAGAGTGGTACTCAGCAATGTGTTGAATTGGATTTGGCCCAAACACAACACCTTATTCAGGACAAAAAGTTTATTGCTTTTGCCTCATTTTTTGCAGTATTACTTTAGTGCCTTGTTGCAAACAGGATGCATGTTTTGGAATCTTTGTATTCTGTACAAGCTTCCATCTTTTCACTCTGTCAATTAGGTTAGTATTGTGGAGTAATTACAATGTTGTGGATCCATCCTCAATTCTCCTATCACAGCCATTCAACTCTGTTTTAAAGTCACCATTGGACTCAGCAAAATCCCTGAGCGGTTACTTTCCTCTCCGGCAGAGTTCGGAAGGATGTCTGTCTTTGTAGTGACTGGGTGTTTCGATACACCACCCAACGTGTAATTCATAACTTTGCCATGCTCAACATCTGCTTAATAATATTATTACAATTGTTTTTACCCATCTACCAATAGGTGCCCTTCTTTGCGAGGCATTGGAAAACCTCTGTGGTTGAATCAGTGTTTGTAATTCTGTGTTTGCGGGACCTTCCAGATAATTGTATGTGTAGGGTACAAATATGAGGTAGTCATTCAAAAAGCAACACTATTATTTCAACTTATGTGACTTGTTAAGCACAATTGTACTCCAGAACGTAATTCCACTGACATTATGGGGTATTGCGTGTAGACCAGTGAATATGGGTGGTCCCGGGAATCAAAACTCTACGATGCCATGCTCTACCTACTGGGCTACTGTTATAGGTCTGCTGAAGAGAGCATGGCTGTTAGCCAAACCTTGATGAGTGACATTCCTAGTGCATTAATCTTTATCTTCCCCTTCATGGTGTCACACACTCTGCCAATGAACTGGTGGGGGATCACAAACACTAGGATGTCTGCTTCCTTGGCAGCATCCACCAGCTCAGGAACTGCCAACTGGAGGAGAAACAGGAGAGGGGATAGTTAGGGGCACTGGTCTTGGTCTGCTTGTCTCATGTAGTCCTTGCACATTGTAAATAGAAAAGAAAGAGCTTGCACACTCATAAGCTCCATCATGCACCTTTATTCACAAACAACGTTTCGATCCTGCAAGGATCTTTGTTTGGTTGTACATTGTCAAATTAATGTGTTATTGATTCTAAATAGTGGGTGCCACAGTCCAAAAAGCTACAGTACATCAAAGGTATCAAAAATCTCATAAAAAACTGTTATTTTATAATTGTGTAACATAATGTAAGTGACTGCTTGATCTGTGCTAAATCAGCATGAGCGCAAGCCAGGGGGCAGGGGTTCAAATCAAATCAAAACTATTTGTCACATGTGCTGAATACAACAAGTGTAGACCTTACTGTGAAATGCTTACTTACAAGCCCTTAACCAACAGTGCAGTTCAAGAGTTTAAAAAAATATATACCAAATAAACTAAAGTTTAAAAAAATATAAAAAGTAACACAATAACAAGGCTATATACAGGAGGTATCGATACCGAGTAAATGTGCCGGGGTACAGGTTAGTCAAGGTCATTTGTACATGTAGGTAGGGGTGAAGTGACTATGCACAGATAAACGAGTAGCAGCAGTGTACAAAACAAATGGAGGGGCCCCCCTCTTGCTCATATTGAAGTAGAGGTTGTTGTCCTGGCACCACACTGCCAGGTCTCTAACCTCCTTTCTATAGGCTGTCTCATTGTTGTCGGAGATCAGGCTTAATGATGGTGTTGGAGTCGTGTTTGGCCATGCAGTCATGGGCGAACAGAGACTACAGGAGGGGACTAAGTACACACCCCTGATGGGCCCCAGTGTTGAGGATCAGCGTGGCATTCGTGTTGTTGCCTACCCTTACCACCTGGGGGTGGCCCGTCAGGAAGTCCAGGATCCAGTTTCAGAGGGAGTTGTTAAGTCCCAGGGTTCTTAGCTTAGTGATGAGCTTTGAGGGCACTATGGTGTTGAACGCAGAGCAGCATTCTCAGTTTTATTCTAATCCGTGGAGATCTCTTCTCGGAAATTGCTATGGGGTGTACTGTGGATTGTAGTGAGTGCTGCAAGGACAGCTGCAACACATAACTGAGCCAGGGCTGAACCTTTACACATATAGTCCAGCAGAAGGCAGCTGACAGCATTCCCCACAGCAGTTTATTACTCAAACTGTCATATAGCATTAGGCAAAGATGTGATGAGGGTAACAATTAAACAGGCAAGAAGGGTATTGGTTTAGGGGTATGTCAATTTCAATTATGTGAATAATGGATTATAGAATTTGTATTTTTTTAATCACATTCCTGAGCAGGATTACAACACATAGCAGCATGCGATGTGCTCCTCACCACATTGGGGGGTAGCTTGTGTCCAGGCAGGTACTTGACGTTCTCATGGTCTGTGTTGATGATCTCTGTCAGTTTGCGACCGTCCACCATCTCCTCAAACACCCACATGGTCACAGTGTTGTCAAACTTAGAGTTGTGAGCAACATTGGTGCCTACTATCTTGGCAATGGCAGAGCCCCTGTGTAGTAGAGAAATTGCAATGTAAATTATATTTGCTCTGTGGTTTTCTACAAGAACAATTGCACCCTAGACTGAAGAATGCAAGTGCTAAAAATACTTACTAAAATACAAAACAAAAAAAACTGAATCTTATTGCAAATGTACAATTTGCCAGATTGACCCTTAATTATCCTATTAAATAGGCAAATGGTAGTTGCTCTATTTTATGGTTAAGGGCAATTGGATTGATGGTCACCCAGCTGAAGTTTGTTTGCATGCAGTGGCCAAGTATGGCTAACATTACATAATGCAACAGCACTACTCATCTCATACCTGTGGTGATACATGAAAGATTACAAATGTTGCAAACTCCACCTGAAACTGTGCATGTCATTTCAAGCCAAAGGCAGCTTCACATTTAAAATTGGCATGGCAGGTGGGTAACAGGGCTGGACTAACTGATTTGGGGCACTAGGGTCAAATATAATTATTTCCAGCCCCCCCCTGCTCAAATCTATATTTTTGGGGAAAACGGCTCACTTCCTGCATTTCAACACATTTTGTCATGAGGCTGACAGAAAATGTTGCAGTTTTAAATAAAATGTCCTTTAGTCTGGTAAAGCAGGCTGTAATAGACAATTAACTGGTATATACACATTCTGAAACTAATACATCCAAACTAGTGTAAATGTTTCTTACAATTCAGAATGTGGAATACAATATGAAACTTACTCTACTGGTTGTCTGTGCAGTTTGTTTGTCAGCTGCTCGAAATTTGAGGCAAAATATTAACACGAAAGTATTATTTACCTGACTAGAGAGAAGGTAGGTATGGCTTGGTTCGGCACAGAGGTAAAATTAGTTTCATATTGAATAGTCGGTTCTCTCTCGTCAATTGCATTCACCAAGCATGTCGCTCTGGATAAGAGCGTCTGCTAAATGACTTAAATGTAAATGTAATGACAATGAAAATCGGATATTCTGAATCAGGGGAGGATGGAGAACAATCAACCTTTTGTGTGGATTTTTTATTCAGATTTCAATCTTTAAAATTGTTTTATAATAATTCACACAAAAAAAGGTGCTGATTGTTCTCCATCCACCCCTGAATCAGAATATAACATTTTCATTGTCATGGCATGTTTGGTTCAATAGCTATTGACGAGAGAAAACCAGAATACCCAATATAAAAACCTATATTTTCTCGGTTGCTTGTAGATTAATTTATACTTTTGGGAAATACATATCGGCCTTAGCTGGAGTAAATGAAGATAGCTGCTCAACGGCAGGTAGCCTAGTGGTTAGAGTGTTGGGCCAGTAACCGAAAGGTTGCTAGATCGAATCCCCATGCTGACAAGGTAAAAATCTGTTGTTCTGCCCCTGAACAAGGCAGTTAATCCACTGTTCCTAGGCCATCATTGTAAATAATAATTAGTTAACTGACTTACCTAGTTAAATAAAAGGTTAAAACAATTTGGTGAGTAAGGAATGTATTTTAGCATAGCTGTCTAATGAGAGTTTGAATCACAGCTTCCCGGGCAAAAGTTAGACCCATCACACATTGTCAACCTCGAACATGCTAACTAAAGCAGCCGCGTTGTGTGCACAAGTGTTGCAAAATAAAAATGTACACATGCATGTTATTGAATCTTTTCATCCACCCTGCTCACGCACATCAACAGCTGTCTGCATAGCCAGGTGCTAAAATAGAACTTGGACACCGCAGTCCCACCTCTCCCATCGACTCATTGAGTTTTACAAGCATACTAACCCATTTGAGTAATTGAAAGATGAACGAGGTCCACACTCTAGTCGGTGAGCGTATACCGCTAACGTCTAGCAACCCAAAGGTTCTGAATCTCATTATGGATAACTTTAGCATTTTCACTAATTAACTACTACTTTTAAGCTACTTTGCAACTACTTCCCCTAACCCTTTAACTACTTAGTTAGCCCTAACCCCTAGCCTTGTTAACATTAGCCACCTAGCTGGCCTAGCTAAAGTCAACCACAACAAAATTGGAATTCCTGTAATGTACACAAATGTGTTATTTATTTGATCAGGGATTCATACAGAGGCCAAGGTCTCATTTACAGATGAGCCTTGAATTACAGAAAATACACACACACACCAATATAAATTCAAAATACAAGCAGAAAGGACATGGTCATAAAAAATAAAATAAAACATTTGTCAGTAATAAGGCCCTCAATTATGATGAAAGAAAAGTGTGAACACACGAAATACATTGTGATAAATCATGTACAAACAAAAAAAGTGGACTTTTCCCATGGGCATGTCACGAATTTTTAATCAAATCATGTCACAATAAGTTGTGATGGTGTGTTGTGCGTTCTGACTTCAGTGCAGCTCAGTGTAAACAAGCTTAATGTTAGGGTCTGTATCTTCTGGCAAGTAACACAACAACCCAATGTTTATCTCCAGTTCCAGGACAAATTAGCTAGCAACAGAAAGCTAAATACAATGCCTATGAATGTTTCATGTGTTTCGACCGGTCGTCAAATTAATATATAGTTGGCTTTGGTATTTTAACCTGTGTGTCATGAACGCGTCGGGTGATAATTGACCAAAATGAATCAACAGTTGGTAGAGTTTGGCCAAGCCGTAACGCACAGATAGTGCCCCCTCCCCGACCTTCGGTGATCGGTTTGAAACAATTCGCTCGAGCGACCTGTTTGAAAATGCGGCTAGAATTAGCCGGTCAATCAAGCCAAGCTATGTTAGGTAGCTGCAGTACACCCACACACAAAGCTTTCCGGTATAGATACATTTTCTTACCAATTGCCAGAGCCAATAATGCAGACTTTCTTGGGAGTTGCCATTGAAAAGACCCTTGCCGACGGACAAAACTGTCATGTGAATTCAACTGTAGGCAGTGTACAGAGGGCTTGGCAGATCTAGCTCTTATTTCATTGGTTAGTCTAAGGTAGACACAGTCCCGCCCACTATTTTCATCCGAGTACTATCACTGAGGGCATTCGATTATCTGGTCCGTTTTGCCCCGTTAAAAGGAGATTACACCGGGTAAAAAGTAATTGCATTCGTTTTGGAACCGGGTCTCAAAACAAAAGTGACGTAGGTTAAGCGTTTAAGCACGTGGATTAATGAGCAGGATTCTGTGTTTTTCATGCGAAAGGGATTGCTGGTTATAAACATGCTTTAATTCTAACATATATTTTATGGAAAAGAGATGTTGTATGTTTCTGAACGATGCTGCCTTGTTGACAACATGGCCGAGCGGCGCAGAATACTGTTCGATTTGAGAACGGAACTTCCCTCACAGCATTTGTCCGTTCACGTTTACGGGCCATAGACCGGTGCTCCACGGTTCAGCTTAATCGAACTCCTCCAGTCGTTGTTGAGTAGGGTGAAAAGTTACCTACCCTGGCTGAAATGTAACTTGGCCAACGGTTCCATGGGGGACCATTTTAATTGATGAAACTTAGAAAATTAAGTCACACTTCATGATTTTTTTGCTCATGAAGTACAAACATCACCATCTGGAAAAAACACAACTGTGACGGACATAAAGCTCTTCATTATTCTTAATGAGAATTTATTAAATCAAAGCTGAGACTTGCATCATAACCTTGGATGACCTTGGATATATACACCTTGAATAAAAATCAGCCTTTGTTAAACAGATTAGTTTAGCAGGGCTGGCATACTCAACATTCCACTGATCTCAATTCAAATGATTTCATATCTGCTACTCAGCAGATTTAAAAGGAGAGGGCAAAATATTTACTTTGTTACACCTTTCCCTCAGGCAATGATGCATCTCTCCTTCAATTACATTTTTACTACCCTGCCCATTTGTCTTTTAGCCATCTTTAACTATCCTCCCAATACTGCAGAAGTTGTGCATGCAACATTAATCTCCTCTGGTGTCCTCAGATGGGTATTGTTCATTGTCTCAATTGTACATTTCACAGACCATAATCTCGTAATCAACACTAACTGGCAGAAGGAGGGAGTCTTGTGTGAGACACCATTGAAGTGTTGTAACAAAATGGGACCTTCTTGGGGGGAGGAACTGGTCACAAGGAAACACAGACATTCCAATAGAATAATATATTCAGCAGTTTAGATTTGACAATATGGTCAAATAGAGGAAGTTTTCAGTTGTTTTTTTACACAGAAAGTGCCTATTCAGACATGGTTTACATAGACCCTGGTTGAAAACTTCCTTTACCTTTACCCCATGTTGTGAACAAATATTTTTGTATGGTAATTCCTTTTAAGATTAAGTTCTGGGAAGTATTGTACGTGCTTTTTCTGTTTCTTTGTAGTACAGGAAAGGTATAGCTGGCATGGATATGAAGCAGTTGTAAAGGAGTTTGGGCCATTGTAAAAAAAATAAGAAAGACTGTCTTCAGATTTTGCCAAAAATGCAGCCAAATTCCACTGAATTGAAATGTCATTATACTTTATTGTTGCTTTTGAGATAAATAAAACATTTGAAAACATGTAAACTGGTAGGCATAGTATTAATAGAAAAACAAAGGTAAGATCACATACACATACTGTAGCTACATTAATTACATCAACAACAATAGGCAAGACTCTGTAATCACGATCAGGACATTATCCATATTCCTTACTTGCAGCATTTTATTTACATTCAATTTACATGTTGATGATACTGTTGTGCTTGAGAATAACACTACACAGTTACACACTATCATATAACTCCCATTTTCCTATGAGAAAGACATCTAGCATGGTTATATGAGGCATGAGTGATAAGAGATTGGCTTCCTCATTCGTAGGTGTTCCTAACTACCTCCAATGGTTCATAATAAAATATATTGTAGTAACAGTGGTCCAATTGTTTAACATTGGGGAATCAGGCAATATTACCATTGTCAAAGAGGTGGTTTGACATCTGTCATCATAGTTCTATCTAGTCTATTCGTTTAGCTCTAAAACTATTAACAAGGAAAGCACCATTTGGACATTTATTTCTTAGAAAATGGTGAACAATCTTTTCAATTTAAAAATGTATTGGTTTTTACACTATAATACATTATGAAAATGCAACTTCATTGAATTGTGTCAACTTGACCCATTGGACAGAGGGAGTAAATTAGAAAACGGGCCAATTTCATGACTGTTATTCATCAACTTGAGAAAGTGTATTACTTTTGAAGTATCACACACACGTACATTCAAAACACAAATAGACACACTCAAAAAAAGCATGCACCCCCCCCCCCCCCCACACCCCACCCACACACACACCCACACATAAACAGACAACAGATGTAACATGGACAAACATGCCAATATACTGCTTACAGATAACACACAGTTTATGATGACATACATGCAACCCAGTGGTGAGCCCTGAAGATCTCATCACACATTCAACCAATATCTACAAGTTGATCAGAGGACATTTCCCACTATCACACAACCAAAGCCAAAATCCCTTAGTCCTGGTTTCTATATCTACATGTAGCCCGAGTAAAATGACATTCTCAGAAGACAATACAAGAACAATTGTATTTTGTACTGAACAAAACTATAACGCAACATGTAACGTGTTGGTCCCATGTTTCATGAGCTGAAATAAAAATCCCAGAAATGTTCCATATGCAGAAAAATGTTGTGCACAATTTGTTTACATTCTTTTTAGTGAGCATTTCTTATTTGCCAATATAATCCATCCGCCTGACCGGTGTGGCATATCAAGAAGCAGATTAAGCAAGCATGATTATTACAGAGGTGCACCTTGTGCTGCAGACGATAAAAGGCCACTAAAATGTGCAGTTTTTCACAGAACACATTGCCTCAGACGTCTCAAGTTTTGAGGGAGCATGTAATTGTCATGCTGAGTGCAGGAAAGTCCCTCAGAGCTGTTGCCAGAGAATTGAATGTTCATTTCTCAACCATAAGCTGCCTACAACGTTGTTTTAGAGAATTTGGCAGTACGACCAACCGGCTTCACAACCACAGACAACGTGCAACCACACCAGGACCTCCACATCCGGCTTCTTCACCTGCAGGATGATCTGACACCAGTCACCCAGACAGCTGATGAAACTGAGGAGTATTTCGGTATTCTGATTGGCTGGGTCTGGCTCCCAAGTGGGTGGCCTATGCCCTCCCAGGCCCACCCATGGCTGCAACCCTGCCCAGTCATGTGAAATTCATAGATTAGGGCCTAATGAATTTATTTCAATTGACTGATTTCCTTATATGAACTGTAACTCATTAAAATTGTTGAAATTGTTACATGTTTAGACTAAATATTTGCTCAGTATACATGGGATGAAATAGCAAGTTTCAATGACGTTGTGGGCTGCAGTAATTATCATCAAGCAAGCTATACGTGGCTATCACTAATCTTGCACCAGTGGAGATCTAAGTGCTATTGAAGTGTTACGCATTACCCATCATCAAGTTTCTGTACAAATAAGATTTATACTCTGACATCTGTCTACTTCTGAATGAAACTGAAATGCTCCACTTCCTTACTACCTTGTGTTCTAATTGGCTCAGCAGGTGAAGTCCTCTGAGTTGCTCCGCTCTGTGTGATAAGGTAGCATATTGGCAGAGTATGGAGGTGGTGGATGGGAATTGTCACGGAGAGACTGGGGTGGATAATGTGAAATGGATAGTTGGTGACAAAAAAAGAGTGGGAGTATGAGCCAATAACAAAACAAAAAGACAAGTTAAACTTAAAGGGTAGGAAGCATGAGTTCTTACTCACCAATGTAAACAACACATTGTGATCAAAGACTTATTGTAAACTGGGTGGTTCAAGCCCTGAATGCTGATTGTCTGATAGCTGTGGTATATCAGACCGTATACCACAGGTATGACAAAACATTTATTTTTACTGCTCTAATTATGTAGGTAACCCGTTTATAATAGCAATTAGGCACCTCGGTGGTTGTGGTATATGGCCAATATACCACGGCTAATGGCTGTGTCCAGGCAATCCGCGTTGCGTCGTGGTTAAGAACAGCCCTTAGCCGTGGTATATTGGCCATATACCACACCTCCTCGGGCCTTATTGCTTAAGTAACTTAGTTGTAATCACGATCTGGTTACCTATAAGTACAAACATAGTTATATATTTGGGTTATTACATGTTTATAAACTTATTTACGGATATTTTCTAAACTACCCACAATGCACTATTTCTCACTGTAATATGGATAATCTACTCTGTGCTACCGAGTTTGTATGCTAGCTCGGTAGCTAGCTCAAGCTGGCTATCGTTAGCCATTAGCCATGCTAGCATGTAATTACATTCCAGACCAAGTATTGATGGTGGTGAGCTACAATCCACCAATCAGAAGGAAGTGTGATGTAAACAATGAACAGATGGGGCACGTGCGGCCATGCTGCATCATGATGCTCTCCATGGACTTTGTGACTGTGTTATGGTGCCTTCTTGCTGTGAGCTCAAAAAGAAAGAGAAAATCATACCTGCTTGCTCTAATTGTGTAGTACCGCATTTGTTCTCCTTTTTGTTTTGTCAACTTTTCAGCATGTTCTCTGGCTACAGGAATTTTGTAACTTTTTCCACCTTGGCTTTGTGCTAGCCCACTAGCTGACTGACATCTGTAATCTATCTATTTTGGATTTTTCTCACTATTTGGCAATTGGATTCTCCTGAGTCTTCCTCCCTGGTGAAGCGCCCGGCTCCCCCTTGGTTTGATAGCTAACTCCGCCTGTACTCTTTTAAAAGTGTTACTATCGGATGGGCCCCAGCCATGAATCTGTAAGTCTCTACTCTTTCTTTCCTTTTGATTTGCGGTTATAGTGGTGATGTGTTTTTGGTGGTTGGCTAGGCTGGCTGGGCTAATAGCTAGTGTGCTAAATAGCTATCGTTACCTGGCTGGCTAAGATAACTTCATACTGTATAGCTACCATTATTTTGATAACTGGTTAGGTGGCGTTGTGTATTTTCAAAACGTTGGTTTACTTTAATGTAGCAGTAAGCTAGGTGTTGATAGCAACTGTCTGACTCATTCAGTGCTAACATGACGTTAGCAGGCTGGTAGGGCTAACATTAGCAGGCTAGTAGTGATACCATGAATAGGCTAGTTGGCTAGCAACCTTACACTTGATTTGTAACAATAATTTCATAAAGTATTTGTTTGTAAGTTGGCCGAAAATGTCATTGAAACCAGTAGTCATGAGTGCATTTGGACTTTTGATACATATTTGAAGGAAAATCCATATGTTACATGTGGTTGTGTTTATGCTACCTACTCTGTGAACTCATGAAAGACACCCAGTGATAAAAGCAGAGTTAAGGGACAACATAGTCATGCATTTAACATTTAAAAGTGTATCCTTTTGTAGATATGCTTTAAACGTTTTTAGAAAGCACCCTTTTAAATTAGACACTAAGATTTTAAGATTGCGATTTTTCAAAAAATATAGATGAGACAACTTGATGGAAATTGATGGGGTGAGGACATGTTTCTCAAGCTGATACACAACACCACAAACTCCATTGATATCCATTTTAACTATACTGTTGCTCAGAAAAAAATATCAACTTCAGTTTTGGAGATAATACTTTTCTATATTTGGATCTTTGATTTGGTATTCCATTGCTCTGTTGCAAAGCAATTTACATTAGCCAATGTAATCTAAGGGATGCATGTGATCCATTGGATTGGTTGTCTTGTATCCTACTGTGTGCAAGGTAAAACTAGGAATATCCCCACACACACATTCATGAACCTCACCAGGTACGTTCATTTAGAACACATTTTCTTTTACAAAAACAACCTGGCTTCATGCATATGAAATTCTTAATTGAGATGTTTAGACATGAAGCAATATGGCTGCCTTCTTCCGAGAGCTGCAAATGCTTAGTGAAAGTTACTGACGTGACATTTCACATCGTCCAGGCTCAGAACAGCTCCCTGGTCGTTGTTGCTGTGTTTGTGTTTCTTCTCTGAGCTTCGACAGAGCTTGTACTTTATCACCTGTAAGGAAACATAGATACCCCTTGCAAAGGTCAGTGATGCTCTCGATTTGAGACAAAGGCTGGTAAGAGAAAATGTGGACATGTCTGGAGTCATTCCTGTGTGTGTGCCTCTCTCTCTTTGAGAGTTATGTGTAGCAAGCATAAATGTTTCATTCTGCTTTTCTAAGAGCTTAAAATAATGAGTCAGGCAGAAAGCATGACGGAAATGTGGCTGAGTTCTGTCACTGTAGAGAGTACTAGAAAGAATTAAAAAATTACCTCATAGATGTAGTCAAACAGCTCCAGAATAGTAAGGAGACTGGCTCCAATGAAAAGACCCATCTGACCACCAATATCACCTGGGAGGAACAGAGAAGGACAAAATGATCAAAGATAATAAACTTCTCCAAAATATACACATTTCCAACAAAGTATCCTTTAAAAGTGAATCCATGTTTTTTGCTCATCATCATTGAAATACCTAAAAGTCCTGCTACTTCATAGGCTTTCTTCTGTTCGATCATCTCATAGTTTAGAGCCTCAAAGAAGATGTCCAGAACCAGGATATTGTCACTGTTACAGGAAGAGACCATATTCAAGATCTAAACAGCAAACAGTTCACATATGAAGGTTCTAATAGAGAAAATCATTATTTCGTTGCTGCGTATTGGAAATGGAACTGGAGGGTAAAAGATACAAGGGCCAAAGCCCGAAGCGAATGCATTTTCCATTTCTTGCCTGGTACTCCATAACCACTGTAAAGTTTTTTTATCTGGTGTTTGGAACACAATACTCACGCTATGTATTGCTCTGACTTGTTGTATTTCTTGGCCAGATACTTGGCAGAGGCCTTGCTGGGGATCTTGACGAAGGACAACTCTTTGCTGTATCTGGTCATGTTGCACGGTGTCTCACACACACAAAAATCGTTGTCTCTCTCCACCAGGAAGTCTGGGGGGCCAAAGAGAAAGGCCGCAGCATTGTGATAGTGATATAGGGACCAACATAGAGTTGCTATGGTCTTAGAAACAACAGTCGGGATCTATTCCTTACCAAGAGCTGGATCAGCACACTCTTTGTACAGCTCAGGGGTGCAGTATGGGGCATCTCCTGCACACAGAGAGATAATCAATCAATATAAGTTGAACTTGAAAATGTAAAAATTCCAGACTAGGTAAACGGCTGGATGCGAGGGTTCACCTACCAGGCATATGTACCATGCGGCAGTTACAGTTCTCTACCAGGTAGCGCGTCTCACAGTCGATACGGCAGGCGGTGATGCTGTAGGACTCAAAGAATTCTGAGTCTATCCGTGTCACCTTACAGTCCCCCCAGGGTGGGGGCAAATATATCAGCTAGAACACACACACACACACACACACACACACACACACACACACACACACACACACACACACACACACACACACACACACACACACACACACACACACACACACACACACATAAGCTACAACTACAATTGCATAGGTGTTCAGCACCACAACAGTTACACAGGTGGTGCTGACGGCATATTGTAAAATTATGACTTCTTTGTTGAAATAAAGTTTTACAAATAAGGGTAACGTCCCTACCCGTTGTTCCTGGCAGGAAACAAAGGTCTGGAACCCAGGTGCCACCCCGAAGCCCAGCTGGTCGATAAAGGAAGGCTCCTCCTGACTGTGGATCTGAACTTTGATCCCAGCCTCAAACGTGGTCTCATCTGTGGGGAGGGGAACAGAGGCAGGGGTCACTGCACCATCCATGCATGTTTTATTTAACTAATGAACCCACTGGCTCCAGCGAGCAGCTAGAGTAGTCTGTTTGATAGAGCAACACACATGTGAGCTGCGTAATGAACTGGAATTAAACCACACACACACACACACTTTTGTCCTCACCCGTCTCTCCCCACACAGGGATGTACTCATCCTGCTGAATGTCCAGCATGAGCTCCAGCCCGTTACCCATCCCTCCCTTGGTAGTTATGAGAGGGGTGCGGCCCTCACCCCCCGCGTTGAACGTGTAACACTTCCCATAGCGAGTGAACACCTGAGGAGAAAGATGAAAAATATGAAATATGAATGAGATAGCAAGACCAGATGTCCATCACAATAGCAGAGCCATAGTAGATGTAACTTGCCACTGGGGGTCAGTGTTAATCTACATTAGATACCACAGTGCCACGAGTGATGAGGGTATTCCTTTGCGTTTGGGGCTATAATAGGATGCTGTTGATACTATTTCTGAATATTTAAAACCTTTTCTGTCACCTGAAGTAGTCATTTTAGGAGATTTTAACCTGGATCGGTTTACCCCGGGCTCTGATCATTTGAAGAATATTTGTCTCGACTTTAACCTGACTCAACTTATCTCCAAACCTACACGGATTCATGTAAGAAACCTAGCAAACTCCTCGCCGATTGACCTAATTTTGACAAATAGCGCTCACAAGCACTTGTTGACTGGTGTCTTTGATAAGGACATCAGTGATCACTGTCCCTTTGCATGGACTGGAGATAATAAACAGAAAAACATTATGAAGATACGTTTTTTTTGAAAATTCCCCCCAGGTGTTTTGTTCATCATATGTATAGCTCTATCAGCTGCATGTCTGACCCCGAATTGGCTCTAGAACTTTTCTCATATATTTGTATATCTCTGGCAGGCAAACACGCCCCCTTTGAACACCTTAGAGTTAGAAATAGAACAAATGCTTGGTTCTCTATAGAACCATCAGATCTCGTTATGACGAGGAATCAGGCCTGGGCCGAGCCTACAAGAACTGACTCTAGAAGAACTGACTTGGCAGCTGATTGTGCATTGTTTCAGGCAATTGAGAAGTAGATGTACTTCCTCAATTAAGAAAGCTAAATCAAGCTACTTTCTGAGTTCTAACTCAGACTCTGCTGGTGATCTGTCTACATGTCGGGAAAACAGTTCATGCACTGAAGCTTGGAAATTCCTCTCCTTCCCTGCCTCAGCATGTTGTACCAGACTCTGGCATCATGCCCGAGAAACATCTGATAAGTAATTCTTTTAAATCAGGATTTTATCTCTGAAGGCTTTTATTTTTACATTTAAAAAAAAGAAAGTTATTTTAAATGGTGGTTTAATGGGGCGGCAGATAGCCTAGTGGTTAGAGTGTTGAGCCAGTAACCGAAAGGTTGCTGGATTGAATCCCCGAGCTGACAAAATCTGTCGTTCTGCCCCTGAACTAGGCAGCTAACCCACTATTCCTCGGTAGGCCAACATTGTAAATAAGAATTGTTCTTAACTGACTTGCCTAGTTATATAAAAAATATATGGACCCTGGTCAAGCAGTCAACTGCTCTTCCCTTGCAGCCTCCAGTTGGCTCGATGGAAGATCAGTGAATCTGTAACAGCTGTCGTGGGTTGAAGGTGAGGAAGAAGGTGAGGACCAAGGTGCAGCGTGGTACATGTTCATCTTTTATTACAAATTGAACAACAAAAGAGAATGAACAAAACCAAAACAGTTCTCTCTGGTACAGAATACAAAAACAGAAAACAACTACCCACAAACACAGGTGGGAACAGGCTACCTAAGTTTGGTTCTCAATCAGAGACAACGATTGACAGCTGCCTCTGATTGGGAACCATACCAGGCCAAACACATAGAAATACAACACACAGAACAAAACATAGAATGAAAAACATAGAATGCCCACCCCAACTCGCACCCTGACCAAACCAAAATAGCGACATAAAAAAGGAACAAAGACAGAATCTTTGTTTTCATTTCAACAACTTCCTACTCGTGATTATCTCTGGTGCTAATCCCAGGGTTTGGAAGGCGGACCATGTGCTCCCGCTCCACAAAGGTGGTGATCCTAAATAATTATCATCCGATCTCAAAATTGTCTTGCCAGGCAAAACTGTTCAAACCATTAATCAACTTTTAGCTTAGATCCTTCCTAGCAATGTCTTCGAAGTGTTCACCAGTCTGGTTTCAGGCAGGGTCATATAATCATCTCTGCTGCGGCCTGGTGTTAAATGATGTGTTAAAGGTCATGGATAGGAGAAAGCACTATGCTGCCCTTTTTATTGACTTTTCGATACTGTTGATTCGAACATTGTGTGCAAACGGTATGAACCACGTGCCATTGTTTTGAAATTACTTGATAGAAGGGACACAATGTGTTTTTTTTCTGATGGTGTTAAGTCAGTTTTCTTTGATATTATGAAATGTGTCCCACAGGGATCAATTTTAGGTATTGTACCTAATACTGTCTATATAAACAATGTTGGTCTAGTTGCAATTATTTTTAACATACATCTGTATGCAGATGACAATGTTGTGTATGCTATTGGCCCCACGGTTGACCAGGTTCTGTTCAGAGCTTCAATCTGCCTTCCTTCCTTTGCAGAAAGCCTTTGTTGAACTGAAATTGGTACTTAATGCAGGTCAAGCCAAGTATATATTCTCCAAATCATGTAAAAATGTATGATGTATAATTTATGCATATGTACACTGAGCAAAATATAAACACAACATGCAACAAGTTACAGTTCATATAAGGACATCAGTCAATTGAAATAAATTCATTAGGCCCTAATCTATGGATTTCACATGACTGGGAATACAGATATGCATCTGTTGGTCACAGATACCTAAAAAAAAAGTATGGGTGTGGATCAGAAAACGAGTCAGTATATGGTGTGACCATCATTTGCCTCATGCAGCACGACACATCTCCTTCGCATAGAGTTGGTCAGGCTATTGACTGTGGCCTGTTGAATGTTGTCCCACTTCTCTTCAATAACTGTGCGAAGTTGATGGATATTGGCGGGAACTGGAACACGCTGTCGTACAGGTCAATCCAGAGCATCCCACACATGCTCAATGGGTGACATGTCTGGTGAGTATGCAGGCCATGGAAGAACTGTGACATTTTCAGCTTCCAGGAATTGTGTACAGATCCTTGCGACATGGGGCTGTGCAATATCATTATTACGGCATCTCGGTGCAATCAAATTGCCATCGATAAAATGCAATTATGTCCATTGTTTGTAGTTCATGCCTGCCCATACCATAACCCCACCGCCATTATGGGGCAATCTGTTCACAATGTTGACATCAGCAAACTGCTTGCCCAACACGACGCCATACACACTGTCATCTGCCCAGTACAGTTGAAACTGGGATTCATCCGTGAAGAGCACACTTTTCCAGGGTGTCAGTGGCCATCGAAGGTGAGCATTTGTCCACTGCAGCAAGGTCAAGACTCTGGTGGGGATGACAAGCAAGCAGATTAGCTTCCCTGAGATGGTTTCTGACAGTTTGTGCAGAAATGATTTGGTTGTGCAAACCCACAGTTTCATCAGCTGTCTGGTTGGCTTGTCTCAGACCATTCCACAGGTGAAGAAGCCAGATGTGGAGGTCCTGGGCGGGCGTGGTTACACGTGATCTGCGGTTATAAGGCCAGTTGGACGTACTGCCAAATTCTCTAAAACAACATTGGAGGCGGCTTATGGTAGAGAAATTATAATTAAATTCTCTGGCAAGAGCTCTGGTGAACATTCCTGCAGTCAGCATGCCAATTGCACACCCCCTCAAAACTTGAGACATCTGTGGCATTGTGTTGTGTGACAAAACTGCACATTTTAATGGCCTTTTACTGTCCCAATGTAACGGCCATTGTTGGTAGAAGAAGGTGAGGACCAATGCGCAGTGTGGTAAGTGTCCATCTTTTTAATAATGTAAATGAACACTGAACAAAAACAACAAAGTGAACGAACGAGTTCTGTCTGGTGCAGATACAAACACGCAACAGAAATCAATCACCCACAACTCAAGGGTGAAAACGGGCTACCTAAGTATGGTTCTCAATCAGGGACAACAATTGACAGCTGCCTCTGATTGAGAACCATACCAGACCAAACACAGAAATCCCAAATCATAGAAAAAAGAACATAGACTGCCCACCCGAAACTCACGCCCTGACCATACTAAAACAAAGACAAAAACAAAGGAACTAAGGTCAGAACATGACACCCAAGCACCTGTGTAATGATCATGTTGTTTAATAATATGCTTGATATGCCACCCTTGTCAGGCGGATGGATTATCTTGACAAAGGGAAAATGCTCCCTAACAGGGATGTAGACAGGTTTGTGCACAACATTTGATAGAGATAATATTTTTGTGCGTATGGACAATTCCTGGGATCTTTCATTTCAGCTCATGAAACACAGGACTTTACATGTTGCGTTTATTTTTTTGTTCAGGGTACATTGGATGGTGCCTTTATTGATCGTGTCCCCGCTTATAAATATCTGGGTATCTGTATTGCATTCTGTATCAGAAAGTAGGCTGACCCTCTTTGATGTCTGGTAGATCGATGCACTGAATGCTTTTTGCTTCTAAAACATTCCTTCAAAAACGCTGTACCTTACTTCATTGTTTACTTACAGACATAAAAAAAAATATATTAAAAAATGTGCAAGATATCAGACCTGGTCTCAAGGTTGGCTAACTCTGGATATCCCTTCGATCTCCGCCGAGTTAGGTTCATCTGCTTTTTACTGAATAGTGTGTTTTGTTTTCTATGATTTGTGTTTTGGTTGTCGTGTATTGATGTGAATATTGGTGTGTATATTGATATGTACACTGAGTATACCAAACATTAGGAACAACTTCCTAATATTGACTTGTATTGTCTTGCCCCTGGCACACATACGCAATCCATGTCTCAAGGCTTAAACAATCTTTCTTTAACCTTGTCCCTTCATCTTCCTCCACACTGATTGAGGGATCATAGCTTTCATCTGGAGTCACCTGGTCAGTCTGTCATGGAAAGAGTGCAATGTTCTGTGTACTGTTTTGTATGTTGATGTGTGTAGTGTGTATTTATGTGTACACAGGGCTCATCTGTGAGAGACCTTGGACTCTGTTAAATTAAAGGTTAAATAAAAAATAAAAATACACCTGCTGTTACCATGGAGACCAAACATGCCTGCGAAGAAGCTGCCTTCTGGTCCAGGGAACAGACAACACTCCGAAAGTATCGCAGAGAATGGTATGGTTGCTGTATGAACTCATCAGCTGTTATGATGGCTTAAGAAAGAAGCTGTCGCAGTATGTCAGAAGTCATGCTAGGGCCCCCGGATGGAGGACTGAAGCATTGCTATGAGAAGCTCAACGAGTAAAGAACGAGCACACACACCCGGCGATGCAGGACACAGAAAGGGCAGTAAGGGAACGCATGGAAATATGTTCATGTCGTCTGTAAGTTATAAGTCATTTGTCTTTCTGACACTGTCTTTAAATAACTAACTATACAGTAACTTGAGGCGTGCGATTCGAGTCACAGCCTATTTATGAAGAGAGAGAGAGAGAGGGGACGGGAGAAAAAAACATGTGAGAGAGGGAACGAGGGAAAGAACGAGACAGAAAGCGAGGAAGAGGTTAAGAGAGGTATAGAGATAAAAGGAAGTAACGAGAGAGCTCCATTCTCACTGTGCGAAGCTGGGAGTGGACCATTGCTCGGCGTTATGGTACAACAGGACACATCTGCGATTAGAGAGAGGGCTGACAAACACACCCACTGATTGACGACTGAATTTGTGCCATGCTAAAGGGCAGTTAAATGGCTCAGCCGTGCCATCTTTCAACACACACACACACGCACACACACACCAGTGGTGGTCGGGGCTGTTTAAGATTAGGGAGGACAATTTTTGTCAAATAAAATTATGAGCACGGCCTTATTTCTATTACAGTATATTGGATGACTGTCATTCATATTCCATTCGCCCTGCTCAATGTAACATAGATAGGTTTAGGCTACTACATGATACCGGACCTATACCCATAGGTTAGGTTGCTACAACCTAGCCTACAAATGAAAGTTTATAACGTAGATGCACAGGTCAAGAGACATTGGAGTAAGGGAGTGAACGTTATTTATAATAAGGGTTTCATGTAGAAAATTGGAACTCTCTGAAATGAAAATGGATGGCCCTCCCTTCAGCAAAATCTTATTTACCTAAACCCTTGATAGGCCTGTGCGTTCATCTTATCATATTTCACCAATGCCAAATCAGTGCGTCTTGTTTTCAACTAAACTGTCCCTGTTTGTAAATAATTAAAACTGAGACGTCATCATGAATCTGAAGCACGGTACGTTCAAAAGTTAGGCCTACCTTTCTACCCCAGACAGTAGATCTACCTTTCTACCCCAGACAGTAGGCCTACCTTTCCACCCCAGAACAGTAGGTCCTACCTTTCCACCCCAGACAGTAGGCCTACCTTTCCACCCCAGACAGTAGGCCTACCTTTCCACCCCAGACAGTAGGCCTACCTTTCCACCCCAGACAGTGGGCCTACCTTTCCACCCCAGACAGTAGGCCTACCTTTCCACCCCAGACAGTAGGCCTACCTTTCCACCCCAGACAGTAGGCCTACCTTTCCACCCCAGACAGTAGGCCTACCTTTCCACCCCAGACAGTAGGCCTACCTTTCCACCCCAGACAGTAGGCCTACCTTTCCACCCCAGACAGTAGGCCTACCTTTCCACCCCAGACAGTAGGCCTACCTTTCCACCCCAGACAGTAGGCCTACCTTTCCACCCCAGACAGTAGGCCTACCTTTCCACCCCAGACAGTAGGCCTACCGACACAGAAAAATTTAAGCTTAACTGTTGGCTACTCTTCCTCTGTGGCTTAACCCAACGAGACAAGGTCACAAGTGTTTCCCTAAAAGCTGTCTGAGTTTAAACATCTTCTATTGTACGGAAAGTGAATAGCTTAATCAATTGATAGTGGCAGAATTAGATTACTTCCCATGCAAAGTCAGCCTCTGAATGTCAAAGAAACAAAACAATTTCTAGCATAAAGCATTGCGGACCAAAGTGCAGTTCTAGATCACTTTATATAATCGGATCCGTTTTATTTTCTTCAAAATGTTAAGCTAACAAGGCTTAGGCCTGTGCTTTTTGCCATTTTCTTTACTAAAATGTAGGTCTATGGCATACCCTCTCATACCCCCTCAATTCCAGTCTTGATTTGAACTTAACAGCCATTCACTGGCACGCTATTGTCGTGACTTTACTTTAATGAATCTGTTAACTGTTATTTAATCCCCTAACTATGTTTAATTGTTACCTGATTAAATTAATCATGTAGCAATTAGCTCATTAGGATTTGGGGCGCCACGGAATAAGTTGTCAAGAGAATTCAACTCTATGAGGTCTTTACCTATTTCATCGATAAACAGTCATCTTATTAATCATTACATCTTGTCAAATGCTCATTCTGAACAATCGTAACCTTCTTGGATCTGCAAAAACCACAGCCTTGCGCATTATTCAGTACTACACAAATTGGATTAATCATTTATTTACTAGCTAACTAAATAATAACACAGAATACACACACTTACATGAGACAAAGGTCCCTAGTGGACTGACAAGATATGATGGCTTGTTACAACATAGATGGAGGAGGGGCACACTTATCGTCGAGACATTTCATAACGATTCTCACAGTAATGTTAATCATATAGTTTTCTCACTAACCGCCGCCCGTTTGGAGTAGGAAATCATGAATGTATTTACATGTGAAATGCCTTTGTTCATTCCTCTGTCGGAACCAAGCCTTCTTGGAAAGGGTTTGGTGCGCCTTTCCTGTGGGTGACTTGTACATGCTCTGATTGTCCACCAATGATCACAATGTCCTTCTTCTTAGTTGTCCGGTCTACATGGGATGTTTCCTCAGAACTTCCTCTTAGCTGTACCAGTGATTGTCTGAGAGGAGAGTTGTCTCCTTTCTCCATCTCGTGTGGATAATCAGAGTTTGAAACACTTTATACTCGCAGCTGCAGACGGGCAATGTCCTGGTCTGGTAAGTTAATTTTCTTCACCTCGTGTTGAGGTTGAGTTTCAACCATTTCAAACGTGTAGCTCTCTGGCCTCACGTTTCCCGGTCTAAAGGTTGATTCCTCGTCCAAGCCCTTTTGCACTCTTAGTCAAAAGGGGCATTCCATCCTGCTGACAAGCTCTCTGACCTCACTCGGGGCGCGGCTACTTAATGTGCAATGGATATGATTAGAAGTTATCTCGTATGACTCCTAAAATCACATTCATATCTTAACAAAAAATACGTTAATCATTTATCATATCCTATGCATGACATATTGGATGAACACTTCACAGATATAGGTGGTATCCTTTCCAAGTTACAGTATTTGGTCCATATAGTTTTTAATAACGTTACAAAATGAAAAGCAATATTCCATTTTTTTTTACAATAGTTCCTCACTGACCATTTCCCACATCGTTGCGTTAGGAATATTGTTTTAATGATTAACTTTTTTGGACGTTAGAGTGTTGGGCGGGCCAAGAGAGAGCTCTCTCTGGCTTAATTTACAACCCAGTGTGAGCTGTCAACCGGGCAGTTCCCTCCTCCCCCCCTGGGAGAGGGTCTGGTTATTTTCAGCCATTGCCAAGTAGATCTGATCCATTGTGATTCTCACAGGACAGCCATGACACTATTTACACGAGGTAGGCTATTTAAAGACTGCATGGTGGGTGGAGGAATTGACCAACAAATCTATGGATATAGCAGCCTATAGCCTAATTTTTGTCTGTCAAACAGGTAGGCCTACCTTTAATTTCTTAAATAGGAAGAAATAGGCTCCAACACAAAGCCCTCTTTTGTTAGTAAAGTCTAATTATAATAAATATGTTTAAATGAATTATGTCTACTCGAATTTGCCTACTTTCAGCACCATGAGCTGTCCATTTCGATTGATTGTTCCAGCACCATATTGTAAGTAATGCGAATCTGGCTTATTGTGAGGTCGGTCAATACATTATGGGCAAGAAACATATTGTTTTTAATAAAATCAATTATAGCCTAGTAGTAGCAAGCTATCAAAGTTAACCTCCGGTCCTCCTTCTCATCTTTTCACTTTCCTTCTCAAACTGAACAGAACAGGCTATAGCAGGGGGTCTCCAACCTTTTCTAGTATTCAAATAGGCACCTTATATCCCTTTCCCCTTCAACTCTAAGGGGGCCCCAATAAAATCTGTAATTGTTTTTCAAAAAATGATGTTTTATATTCTCCCAAATTATGTTTTCTCAGTTTTATTTTTCCTAGTTTTTCACTCTCAAAAATTACAATTGTTCATAGAGAAACAGCGAAACTGAATGCTCTGAGGCCATGTCAATGCTTAAATCCCATCAGAATACTTTTTTGGGGGGCTGGAAGGAAAAAATGTAGATTTTTAGAATTAGAATTCCCCTTTAATTGTGCATCTGACCTGTAAATTTAGCTAGTGAGGAATGTGCTGTCTAATGTGCCGGTCTAGGGAGGGTTTTGTACTGCTAAATATCCTATTTACATAAGTATTCAGACCCTATGCTATGAGACTGTTTACATTAATCCTCATTGAGATGTTTTTACAACTTGATTGGAGTCCACCTGTGGTAAATTCAATTGCTTGGACATGATTTGGAAAGGCACACACCTGTCTATATAAGGTCCAACAGTTGACAGTGCATGTCAAAGCAAAAACTAAGCCACGAGGTCGAAGGAAGTGTCTGTAGAGCTCTGAGACAGGACTGTGTCGTCAGTGTTAATTCACATATCTGGGGGAGGGTACCAACAAATGTCTGCAGCATTGAAGGTCCCCAAAAACACAGTGGCCATCATTATTAGATGGAAGAAGTTTGGAACCACCAAGACTCTTCCTAAAGCTGTCCGCCCGGCCAAACTGAGCAATCGGTGGAGAAGGGCCTTGGTCAGGGAGGTGACCAAGAACCCGATGGTCACTCTGACAGAGCTCCAGAGTTCCTTTGTGGAGATGGGAGAACCTTCCAGAAGGACAACCATCTCTGCAACACTCCACTAATTAGGCCTCTATAGTAGAGTGGCCAGACAGAAGCCACTCCTCAGTAAAAAGGCACATGACAGCCCGCTTGGAGTTTGCTATAAGGCACCTAAAGAACTCTCAGACCATCAGAAACAAGATTCTCTGGTCTGATGAAACCAACTCTTTAGCCTGATTGCCAAGCGTGACGTCTGGCGGAAACCTGGCACCATCCCTACGGTGAAGCATGGTGGTGGCAGCATCATGCTGTGGAGATGTTTTACAGAGGCACGGACTGGGAGACTAGTCAGGATCGAGGGAAAGATGAACGGAGCAAGATACAGAGAGATCCTTTATGAACAGGACAGCAACAGGACAACGGCCCTAAGCACACAGCCAAGACAACGCAGGAGTGGCTTCTCTGAAGAGACCTGAAAATAGCTGTGCAGCGACGCTCCCCATCCAACCTGACAGAGCTTGAGTGGATCTGCAGAGAAAAATGGGAGAAACTCCCCAAATACAGGTGTGTCAAGCTTGTAGCATCATACCCAAGAAGACTCAAGGCTGTATTGCTACCAAAGGTGCTTCAACAAAGTACTGAGTAAAGGGTCTGAATACTTCTGTATTTATTTTGAATACATTTGCAAAAATGTCTAAAAAAAAGTTTTTGCTTTGTCATTATGGGGGTATTGTGTGTAGATTGATGAGGAACATTTTTTATTTTATCCATTTTAAAATAAGGCTGTAACGTAACAAAATGTGGAAAAGGTCAAGGGGTCTGAAAATGATAAACGCAACATGTACAGTATTGATCCCATGTTTCATGAGCTGAAATAAAAGATCCCAGAAATGTGTTTTCCTACTTCTTTCATACTTTATTTATCCCACATAAACACTAACCCTCTCCTTTCTCCTTAATGCTACCCTCCCTCCTTCCCACTGAACTTTTTAACGACTGTGTAAGGTTAGAGTGCCAGATGTTCGTTATTAATAAATGAATCAATGAATGAGTGTGTGATGTCAGCAAGTGCTTTATGAATACATTCATGAATGAACATGTTTTGTCTGAAGTTAGGAATGAGATTTTATGTATTACAATATAATGCATGTTCCTGACGAATGAGTGCATTTGTGTGTGGTGTGCAGTTTCAGTGTCTATGCACATTGCTATCTATTTCACATTACAGTTTGCCCTACGTGATCTGACAGTGGTTTTGGAGGGCTCCCCTAATGCACTGTTGACTATAAGATGACAGGCCACATTGACAGGTCAACACCAGCATACCGAAGAAGAAAAGTTGCAGTTGCTTTTTGAATACAGTGTCTAAATGTTTCACTTCGTTTTCCTCCAGGGTTGTTGGGCTCATCTTTCCTTTGACTTTCTCCTCTCTTTGTTGGCACTTCACTTAAGGGAATCAATCCTCTTTAACCACCCTAATGATTGAAAACACATCTTAAAGAGTTTGTACATTCTATCATCTTTGGAGCTCCCTAGCCAATCACTGACAGTCACTCATAGTGCATTCCCCACCATTAGAAAGCACTTAGCGCTCTCCTGTGTTTAATCATACATCAATGTGCATTTCCTTCCTTCCAGGCCAGACAGTGGAGAACAAGTCCTAAATCACTAATCCACACACTCCTAGCTGTTGCAGGAGCCCTAATATGCCCCAGCCTTCCCTGATCTGCTAATGGATGCCTCCGCAGGGTGAATTCAAATCCATTAGCATTCTTTTATGAGGGAATGTTCCAGAGACTTAGGACAGCCTTTGTAAACCAGCTCGGTTATTAATCTTCTGTCTCAAACAGCCATGGCACTGGCAGAGCGATTGTGATTTAGACTGCGGTAGCAGCCATGCGACAGGCACCAGTGACCAGTCGGTACCCATCATCTTTGTCCCAGAGAGTGGTTTTAGCCCTGTCGTGCTAATGTTGTTATATGCTTGTTGATGCAGCAGGCATTCTAAGTCATCTGGAAAATCTGTAACATCTCCCCATGCCAACTTTACAGACAAAATTGACTTTGTTGAACTGTCGTTGTCAGAGGGTAGACAGAACCCTTTCAAATACTTTGATTGAACGGGGGAAGAGGGGAAGCAAAGTTACGCATTGTTAATTGGGCTCGTCTAACAAAAAGCACGTCTATTCAAATTCATTGAAAAAAGGACACAGCTTCCACTGCCATAGTTCCGATCGGAGTCTTACCAACCTGAGACCTGCTGATCTAGCTAACATCTGTCTTTCCCGCCCAAACAGAAGGGCAAACAGTAAGAACAGGGAGACTCTCAACTACGGACTTCTGTGAGGGAGAGAGATTGCAGCTCAAAGACTCTCGGAGCCCTAATCCGTCATGTCCGAAACACAGGTAGATAACAAGTCCGGATGGAACAATAACAATCCCCTGTCCTACCCTGTTCTGTCATCATGGCTCTCTGCTCCGCTATTGACTGTGTGGACGACGGCTGCTGACTCACCGAACATAACGACAAAGTTAAACTGAAGGTCTTCCCAGAGGGAGGACTTCAAATACCAAGGCTAGGGGATTTCAAATGTTGTACGTGTGCCTGTGTGTGACAAGCTGAGTGTGTTAATGGCGGCTGAAAAGCGCGACGGCTCAATAGACGCTTGTCAAATTTTGTCACGAAACAAACAAACAACTGTCGGGAACAAGTGAACTGAAGTAAACCACAGGCCTCCGCGGGGAAGATGGCTAAATGAAAGCCTGCCACACACTAAGTCTTTCCTTTCATTTGTGTTCAGGCAGTAAAAAGAGAGATCCATAAACTGTCACCAGCAATCGTTATTCTACAACCCCCCAAAAAAGATGTGGATAATATGGTGTAAAAAACAGCTAAAAAGTTTTTTTTTCATCCAAAGAAAATAATGTTTACAGTAAACAGAGGTGTATAAAGACGTCAACTCCCTACGGCATTTTCTATTTCAACATCCTAAAACACTGTACATTCAACTGTCAGTAAGAAAAGGAGACATGTCTGTGTGGCCTTTAAAACCACCTCCACACAGTTCAGAGTAATGAGACAGAATTGATCACCCAATACCATCCACTTCCAATGGATTTCCTGTCAGATAGCACCCTGAGCCAGACAGGCCTGTAAGCAGAGTTGTCTAATGATCAGTTAATGGATATACGGACAACAAGACCTAAGACATACATAATTAACAACGACGGAGAAAGAGAGTGAAGAGAACAGGCGCTGTTGACTTGTATTTTTCCACTTTAGTGGATTCGCAGGGGAGATCCAGCACTACATGCCTTGATGCTCTGCAATTCCGTTAAATCCTCGAATACATTTTTGCCTGTCAGAATCACATGATTTATTACTACAATCATTAGCTGTGTGGTTTATATGATATCCCTGAGACGAATCCTCTCTTTTAGCGTTCCATCACAAACCCACATCCTTTCATTCGCGAGCCCGGGATTTAAACCTTCTCACACACAATGAGTTTTTCTCTCCCTTCACTGCTCCCTTCTTTCCTCCCTCCTTCCCTCCTTCCCTCTCCTCGCCGTCTACGCTGAGCTGTGACGTGATGTTCCCAGTGGACTCCTTTCCATCTCCTCCCTCCGCTCGTCCCCTCCCACTCAGTTTGATGAACATTTTACAGGCCGGCGGAGACGCTCCGTTCTTCACCGCCACTCCTCCCGAGCCCAACCACAGACACCGCCAGGACTCTCGGTACCGATCACCTTCAGAGCCGATAGCATCATAACATGGGGCGCGTAAGACATCAGCAGAGAGAGAGAGAGAGAGAGAGAGAGGAAGATGTCTTTTTTTTTTAAAGAGAGGGAATGAGTGGGAACAGAGGGAGGGAGGGAGGGAGGGAGGGAGGGAGAGGGAGGGAGGGAGGGAGGGAGGGAGGGAGGGAGGGTAGAGAAAGCGTATCATATAAAGAAGGGGAAGTACGCTCCCACTTAATAAGTAAAAAGCCTGTTGCTAGGAGGGAAAGTAACAGACCTCACTTTTGGGTGAGTTTATGTCAGGTGGCATTATAAATATCGCAGAGAGTTGATTTGTGTCAAAGGTTAGGACTTGAATTTGTTGAATATATCAGACCAGAATTCAGATTAGGATAGGAACCAAATATGCAAGATGTTAGCAGGGTTTAGGTGGCTGCATGTCTGCATCTATTGGATGATGCATTATGATGATGTTTTTGCGATACATATTTGGAGAATAATTGCAATAAGGCATTTAAAAAGCAATGAACAACAGCAGTTGCATTGGCAATTCCCTGATGTATTAATTATTGTATTCAGCTTCTAGTACTCAGGCATAAAAGAAAACACAGTGTTGAGATCCAAAACTACTAGCATATGAAAATAAAAGTTCAGAAAGGTAAAAACTGCATGGGGGTCCAATCAAATGGTGAATAACACTGCTGGGTAGAATCTGCTGTGCGGTATTTCTCCAGGGGAGAAACTGGCAGTTTGAAGCCATGCCTGTCGTCTATGGTTCGAGGAAAACTGCCCAAAATGCTGAAAAAAATGTTACTTTTCAAGACAGAAAAAAAGCAGGTGGGAAAAATAAAGTTACCCCACCTCCTGCTGGCTTTTTCTTGAATGGAGAAGAAAACAACTCCATATTTAAACAAGGGTATACTAAATGACTATTGAAAAAGGGGACTTGACTTTTGCAGTCATTTGTAGTCCTCCCCTGGTGAATGGTGAAAGAAAACAACTAGATAAAGAATGTGGTTGGATTGCAGACAATCTCTCTATCAGAGACATGCAATTTGCAATACAATCTCCCAGGCAGCAGTAAAGCCATGATTCCCCCCAGAGTGAGCCAAACAAGGCTTGAGTAAGGTGGAAAACAGCAAGGAGACTGGGCTCTTCCCTGTTAGTCTGCCTTAGTTTATACACTTCCATTTTCCAACCATGTGTAGTATCTAGTAGCATTGCTGCGAGGACTTGCTTCCATACAGCCACAAGAGCATTAGTGAGGTCAGTCACTGACGTTGATCCATTAGGCCTGGCTCGCAGTTGGCATTCCAATTCATTCTGAAGGTGTTCGATGGGGTTGAGGTCAGGGCTCTGTGAAGGCCAGACAAGTTATTTCACACCGATCGGGCATTGTCATGCAGAAACAGGAAAAGGCCTTCCCCAAACAGTTGCCACAAAGTTTGAAGCACAGAATTGTCTAGAATGTCATTTTATGCTGTAGCGTTAAGATTTCCCTTCACTGGAACTGAAGGGCCAAACCATGAAAAACAGCCTCAGACCATTGTTCCTCCTCCACCAAACTTTACAGTTGGCACTATGCATTCGGGCAGTTAGCGTTTAACTGGCATCCGCAAACCCAGATTTATCCTTTGGATTGCCAGGTGGTGAAGCGTGTTTCATCACTCCAGAGAATGTGTTACCAATGTCCAATGGCGGTGAGCTTTACACCACTCCAGCCAATGCTTGACATTGCACATGGTGATCTTACGCTTGTGTGCAGCTGCTCGGCCATGGAAACCCATTTCATGAAGCTTCCGACGAACAGTTATTGTGCTGACGTTGCTTCCAGAGGCAGTTTGGAACTCGATAGTGAATGTTGCTACCAAGGACAGACAATTTTTACGCGTTACGCGCTTCAGCACTCGGTGGTCCTGTTCTGTGAGCTTGTGTGGCTTACCACTTCGCGGCTGAGCCGTTGTTGCTCCTAGACGTTTCCACTTCAAAATAACAGCACTTACAGTTGACCGGGGCAGCTCTAGCAGGGCAGAATTTGACGAACTGACTTGTTGGAAAGGTGGTATCTTATGATGGTGCCAAGTTGAAAGTCACTGAGCTCATCGGTAAGGCAATTCTACTGCCAATGCTTTATCTATCGAGATTGCACAGCTGTGTGCTCGATTTTATATACCTGTCAGCAACGGGTGTGGCTGAAATAGTCTAATCCACTAATTTAAAGGCGTGTCCACATACTTTTGTATATATAGTGTACATACTTTTGTATATGAGAGGACACAGGGTACATCAATTTCTGTGCCTGAAACTCTATATTAGTGGACAAAACCGTAGACGATATCATCAACAGTGAGGCAAGGCAGCTATATCTGGTCATTTCATCCAATTAAAGTGAATTCTCTACCTATGCACAGACAGGCACAGCTATTGACCAATGGCAGCCTTTATGTTTCCTGCTGTGCTCCTCCAGCTCTCCTCCAGTGATACCCTTCATCTTGTTAATAAAGTCAACCATAAAAACATGCACAAGCAGACTTCCAACCCCAACCTGTCAGTTCCTTTCATTTTTTTTTAATCGACTACGAATCGGCCGAATGGTTCTGCCGGCCGCCTACAATACCCACGCTCCCTGCGCTGGGAGAGGTCTGCCGGGCACAGAGGTGATAGCTGTTAACTCCAGAGTGCTGTGTCCTCTCATACACAGCTGAGTAAACATCAATGGATAACCAGCCTGAGGGAAGTCAATGGCCTTATGTCGCCTACTGTAGCAGAAGGGTTTCTAGAAGATAATTGCTATGAGAGTCTCTGCCGAGTTCATCTGTGAGCTTGACTGAATCAAGTGGGTGTATGGGACCCTGTTTTACACCCTGGCTCTCTCAAAAACCTTTGCCATGAGAAGATTCATTTAAAAGTCTTTTTGGGCCCGCTTTAATAAGGGAAATGTTCGACTTTACACACTACTGAGCCAAACGAAGCTGTACTGAGCACAGTTTGGATTCGGGCGGCACGGTATTGTTTAAAGGGTGCTTCGTTGTCTCTTGAGTTGAGGAGCTGTCAATCACAATCGTGCGTGTGTCTGTTTTGTAACAAGGCTCAGTCAGTAGCTTGTGTTTGAGAGAATTCTGTCCTCCAAACACACATTCATCAATGGTTTGGGGGACTCTGTTGTGAGTAGGTACATGTTGTGCTTCAGATCTGGCTGATTGCCTCTCGAGCTGGCACCCTGCACCCTGCTGAGAGGGAGTGAAGAGGTTCATTCATTAACGCAGACTGCAGAGTTACTACTAATCAGTGATCAGAGTTGACAATGTATTTTAGGATAATGAGGAGAGGGGTGTGTGTGCCAGTATGTGTGCATGAGTGTGTATATGTTCACATCCATACCAACTATCAGAACACCTTCCTAATATTAAGTTGCACCCCCATTTGACCTAAGAACTGCCTCAATTTGTCGGGGCACGGACTCTACAAGGGGTCGAAAGCGTTCCACAGGGATGCTGGCCCATTGTTGACTCCAATGCTTCCCACAATTGTGTCACGCTGGCTGGTGGAACAGTCTTGATACACACAGGAAAACTGTTGAGCGTGAAAAACCCAGTAGCGTTGCAGTTCTTGGCCCCTACTACCATACTCTGTTCAAAGGCACTTTTGTTTCACTTATTCACCCTCTGAATGGCACGCAAACGCAATCCATGTCTTAGCCATCTCAAAGTTGAAAAAATCCTTATTTTACACTGATTGAAGTGGATTTAACAAGTGACAAGGGATCATAGCTTTCACCTCGATTCACCTGGTCAGTCTATGACAGTCTATGTCAGTCTATGTGTGTCTGTGTGTGGTAAGGCAGCTGTGGGGAATGGTGCATGTGTGTGCGTTTGTGTGTGCGTGTGTGTGCACGCGAATAGGGAGCGCTCAGGAAAAAAACGATGCATATCTATAGGAACCATAATCACCTAAAAAATGGAAAAGATGACAATTAAGAAAAGAAAAGCTACCTTATAGAGAAATCCCCTCAATTGACTTCCTTCTCTCTGATTTCATTGTATCCTAATAATTTGGGCATACTCAAATCATTAGCCCTTTCAGTTCTTTAATAATATAATTACTTAGATTCAAATCCCATTCTCCTGAATTTACAACACATAGGACATTCTGTGCTACTTGCAGTGCATCCATAGCGAAGTGTAGGGCAAATAGAGGAACGCATAGTGGGTACTACACCAGGGAATGCTGATGTGTGCTTTTCCCTGTTTCACTCTGACATCGCTCTAGAACAGGAGAAAAGTCAGGCCGACAAGCCTTCAGGCTGCGAGGAAACGCCTCTATACATACTGTATGCATCCACAGAAACGCCTCTATACATACTGTATGCATCCACAGAAACGCCTCTATACATACTGTATGCATCCACAGAAACACCTCTATACATACTGTATGCATCCACAGAAACACCTCTATACATACTGTATGCATCCACAGAAACGCCTCTATACATACTGTATGCATCCACAGAAACGCCTCTATACATACTGTATGAATCCACAGAAACGCCTCTATACATACTGTATGCATCCACAGAAACGCCTCTATACATACTGCATGCATCCACAGAAACGCCTCTATACACACTGTATGCATCCACAGAAACGCCTCTATACACACTGTATGCATCCACAGAAACGCCTCTATACATACTGTATGCATCCACAGAAACGCCTCTATACATACTGTATGCATCCACAGAAACGCCTCTATACACACTGCATGCATCCACAGAAACACCTCTATACATACTGTATGCATCCACAGAAACGCCTATATACATACTGTATGCATCCACAGAAACTCCTCTATACACACTGTATGCATCCACAGAAACGCCTCAATACACCACTGTATGCATCCACAGAAACGCCTCTATACATACTGTATGCATCCACAGAAACGCCTCTATACACACTGTATGCATCCACAGAAACACCTCTATACATACTGTATGCATCCACAGGAACGCCTCTATACATACTGTATGCATCCACAGAAACGCCTCTATACATACTGTATGCATCCACAGAAACACCTCTATACATACTGTATGCATCCACAGAAACACCTCTATACATACTGCATGCATCCACAGAAACGCCTCTATACACACTGTATGCATCCACAGAAACGCCTCTATACACACTGTATGCATCCACAGAAACGCCTCTATACATACTGTATGCATCCACAGAAACGCCTCTATACATACTGTATGCATCCACAGAAACGCCTCTATACACACTGCATGCATCCACAGAAACACCTCTATACATACTGTATGCATCCACAGAAACGCCTATATACATACTGTATGCATCCACAGAAACTCCTCTATACACACTGTATGCATCCACAGAAACGCCTCAATACACCACTGTATGCATCCACAGAAACGCCTCTATACATACTGTATGCATCCACAGAAACGCCTCTATACACACTGTATGCATCCACAGAAACACCTCTATACATACTGCATGCATCCACAGAAACGCCTATATACATACTGTATTTATTCACAGAAATGCCTCTATACATATTGAATGAGAGAAAATGCATAGAATGTATCGTTCTTGTGCAATTCATATCTATAGGCTACATTGAGGTTTTTCTTTCATTATTTGTATCTGATATTAGTGCGTAAGCCTATAAGCTTTAGGGCCTAACTGTAGCCTATGATTAGATTAGATTGAGTTTATTAGTCACATGTACAGGGACGCAGATGTAATTGCAGGGTACAGTGAAAATCTTATGCTCTGGGCTCCAACAGTGCAGGTTAAAATAAAATATCAAATAAAAAGAGAAGTGAATGAGCTAAAATATGTATAGTAACAATAATAATAACAATAATAATAAATACACATTTACAACTGTAGCAATGTTAAATGACCGGTGGGGAAGAGTCCGTTGTGGAATGTCCATAGGGGGAGCAACAGGGGGGGAGTGAGAAGTGAATGGAACATTCATTAAAAAATATATAATATAAACATATTTACGCTGTAACAATGATTTAATGTCTATCGGGGTTGGGTGGGGGCAGCGTAAATGTTTGTTGGGGGCGGGTAGCATAACCATGGGGGGGGGGGGGGGCAGGAGAGGGACAGGGAGAGCAGGTAGCTGCCTATCGGCTATTCAGCAGCCTGATGTTCTGGGGGTAGAAGCTATTGGCCCGTCTTCCAGTTATCGCCCACGACGCTCCTGTACTGCCCGCATCCGAGTGAAGGAAGTGTGGAGAACAGGCTCAGGTGGCTGGGGTCCCTGATGATCTTATTGGGCATCCTGCAACACCTGGTGTTGTGCCTTGCAGTGGAGTTGCCGTACCAGGCCGTGACGCAGGCCGACATTATGCTTTCAATAGTGCTCCCGTAGAACGCTGTTAAGGGCCCTCTGGGAGAGACCGAATTTCTCCAGCATCCTGAGGATGAAGAGTACCTTCTTCTCCATGTGTCCGTGTGGTATATGCCAGCCAAATACATGCCAATCGCCAAATGCTTTTGGGAAGTTGGGCAGAAAATGTTTACTGGACGGAAAGTTAAATGGAGAGTTGAAAATAAAGAGAAGGGAAGGCCGGAACAGAAATGTTTGGGTAAGATTTGGTGAAGTGGTAAGAGAGGATGAAAGCGGTGCCGGCTTTGTTACGTTGCCTTCGTAATGTATTCCTACCTCTTGACACTTTCCATATCTTGTTGTTACTCAGTCTGAATTCAAAATGGTTTAAACATAATAATAATAATTCTCACCCATCTACACACAATACCCCATAATAGCAAAGTGAAAACATATTTTTAGAAATTTTAGCAAATGTATTTAAAAATGAAATAGAGAAATATCTAATTTACATAAGTATTGACACCCCTGAGCACATTTGGCAGTGATTACAGCTGTGAGTCTTTCTGTAATTCACTTCATTTTCATTTGTGGCAAAACAAGCATGTCCAGTATAGTGTAAAGGATCATTTTACCATCGAAACTGCTGTGAAATATATTTTACATAACCGAAAATATTGTATTCTTAGCTGTTTGTAGTTGATGTACAAAACTGAAAGTAAAAGATGCAGAAACTAAACCTAAGACCGGGAAGCATAAAAATAGCGCGCATAGAACAGATATATAGCTTCTTAGACATGCTTTCAATGAGAATGACAGATCTATAACTCACAATTCTATATGAATTTGGTTGGGTCGCCCAAAAAGTTAAATATAGCAAATGTAAGATTTCTTTTACACCCAAACTTATTTAGGCTTGTCATAACAAAGGGGTTGAATACATATTGACTCAAGACATTTTAGCTTTTCATTTTCTATTAATTTGTTTAAAAATTTAAAAAAATGTAAATCTATTCTGACATGATGGGGTATTTTATGTAGCTAGTGACCAAAAATCTAAATAGAATCTGTTTTAAATTCAGGCTATAACACAACAACATGCGATGCACCAATTTGTAAGTCGCTCTGGATAAGAGCGTCTGCTAAATGACTTAAATGTAAATGTAAATGAAAAAGTCAACTTTCTGAAGGCACTGTGTTTGTGATGATTGAGGCTCCATACAAAGACATTCGACAGTCACAGGACAGGGACTTCAAATATGACACAATTCAAGGAAACTGTACTGTTCAGATGGGTTAAATGAAATAGTAGCCTAACTGAAAGAATTATGATACACCAAATGTAAATTTGACTTGGAAACAGGAGTGGAGAAATATGATTTCTTTCAGCATCTTGGGAGAATGAATGCACGGCTAGGGATCGCCTGTAAAGGTGCTAACTTTATCAGCATCATTAAAGCTGATAGTATTTCAACTACATCAAATATACATCCAAGCTGAACTGAAATCTTATCAGAAAAATGTTGGGTCATTTTCACAGCTTTTAATTTCCTTAAAATCAGTCAAATTCATTTGGACAATTTGCACAAAGATCTTACCATTTTTGTTTTCGTTATTGCATTTTCTCTCTAATCCCTAAGTGTCTTTGCTCCGAGAGAGGCGCAAGACGAGATGAAAGCGAAAACTTCACCGATGTCAACTAGAACGAAGCATTCATTCGATTTATGACATTATTCTTGTGAGCAAGGTTTTATTTATTCTTATAGGGTAACAAGCAATTAAAGAGAGAAGCTGCATGTATCTAATTATAGTCAAGTTAACTAACAAATAGCCTTACCAAAATGTTGGAAATTATAAGCAGAAACATATCAAAATGAGGCCCCCAAAAAAAATCCTGCACCCACTGTAAAAACAAAACCTGCTGTCTCTTACTGTATTGGCTACAGCGCATAGGGTCGAGTGCAGGCCTCAGGTTTTCACTTAATCACATAGTGAGGCGGTTGCGGATGTGTCACGAGCAATTGTGGACGGGTGCGGGTGAACAAACAGCTGACGCGCGCAACACTAACACACACACACTCACACGGTGGGGTCCACTATACGACATCTGAGTATCTCCCTAATGTGGCCAGTCAAGACAGTGTAAACATTGCGGGTAGACGGCCACATACTGTAGATCTGCCCTCTGACACTCCCTCCAGTGAGGCTCCATGGCAGTTTGCCCCAGAGCTCTGTGTAGTGGGCTGTTTGACCACTGGGAAAAGAAGCAAAGAAAGTGGAAGAAGCCATGATGCAGATACAGAGCACTGCGTAGAGGATAAATCCCATTTGAGATTGACTTCCCTACTGTCTAACTCTCCACTCCTCATCCTCATTTCCCCATCTGTAGATGTCTCTACGGGCCTAGATATAGTGTACGCTCAAGACAACGGCCAATGACAAGAAAAGGTTTGGGCGAGGGTTTGGGCGAGGGTTTGGGCGAGGGATAAGAAGGGTCTTCATTCAACCGCATGCTCTGTTCTGTACAAGATGCTAATCAGGAAAGTCTCTGTTTCACCAGATTCGCAGCAGTCAGCTTGAAACTAAGATTTAAGTAGCGAGTTCCTCTTTAATGTAACAACGATCATTTTGATACTCCAAAGTCAGCCATCATCAGCCAAATACAGGGTTCCAACAAAGTTCTTCGGAGAAATAGGGAATGGCCTCATAGATTAACTCATTTATCATCAGTGGGACTGGTGTTGCCTTTGGTGCAGTCAGGAGGGAAAGGACTGACTGAGGGGAATGAAACGCTGGCAGTTTCCCCCACCAGCGAACCCCCCTCCCTCCCTCGCGTGACAAATTTTACGCTCTGCTGACGGAAATCCGCTGAGGTTCCAGATTTCCCAGGCTGTCGCTTGGTGTTCCTGAGCACATAGAGATTAATACGTTTCCCAGATAGCGCATGTAAGCAACTCTGACTTCTCAACGAGCAGGCATTCACACCATCACTTCCTGCTGAACCGCAGAGTGACAGGAAGCTGGGAGTTCAAGATAACTCAGCGCTTGGCTGGTCACAGGGAACCAACAGGAGGTGTGAGTGAGAACGGACATCACAACGGATCCGACACACAAAACTTGAAGTGCTCACCTCAACAGACAGGAGTAGCTGGATCATTCTACAATTTCATACAGCGCCTAGCCACTGGCCAGCTATGATGATTTAATGTGAATCGAAAATTCTTTAATAACTCTGCAGGGAATCATTCCTACGGTTATGTTTATAGCTAAGGGAAAGTGCTTTGCTTTGTGCACAAGGCTTCAGTTTAAACACAGACACAGCTTGAATAGAGAATCGATTGTTTTCTTTTTGTCTCTGTGCGTGTGTTTGGTTAGGGGGGATGGTGTTTGGCTGTGAGTGGTCCAGACAGCCCAGTGAAATGAACGCTCAGAGCTGAAGCCCCAGCCTCCCTGCTGCGCTCTGCCAGAGAGAAAAGGACAGCGGGGGATGCCGATCGCCACAGGGGCCTTAACATACACACACACACACACACACAAAAGTATGTCCTCAAAAACAGAGAGACAAACCCTCCCAAAAGAATACTGCTGTAATAGTTGGTAGAGGGCCAAGGTTTCAGGGTGAAAAATTAATTAGGACAGTTTTATGCAAACACACATTTTTGACCAAAAGGTTAAGACGGGTTGTAGCTCTGAGCTTTAAAATGGCCACATTGTGAAAGTCACACAAATAGGGCAGGCAGTGTGAACAGTCTCCCTTTGTTGTGATATAAATGAATATGAAAATGGTTTTTGGAATTGGATAATCGGTTCCATTCTGCTCATTTTGTATGATTGAGAAATGTAACAATTCAAATTGTGTCCATGAGTTAACACTGATCAACACTGAGGCCTACCACTCCATGGCGAATAATTATGAAATAGATTTCTGTGAGTTGGCAGCACTGCCTTCATTAATGGGTTGGCTCTTAAAGAATATGCGCTCCTCTTTTCTAATTCAACCGTAGAAATATAATTGCTCAACACCTTTAATGAACACAGACATTTTCAGTAGCTACAGATTATCTCACTCCTCTATTTTCCAGAAATGCGTCATAGTGAGGTCCCATTTGGTTTTCATAGTGTGGATCACAGACTGGTGTGAGAGTTGAGGAGGAGACTGACCTGAGAAGCAGCTCATTCACAGATGCCCGAGGGAGTAACTGGAATCCAACCAGCACCTGACCCACTACTAACACAGTTATGGAACGAATGTATTGTAATGTTTTTTAAATTGTATAACTGCCTTAATTTTGCCAGACCCCAGGAAGAGTAGCTGCTGTCCTTGCAAATACAAATCACAGGTGTCAAGTCCTACAGATCTCTCTCTCTCTCTCTCTCTCTCTCTCTCTCTCTCTCTCTCTCTCTCTCTCTCTCTCTGCATGCATGTTGTTTGTCTGTGTGTGTGCAGGAGTAATTGTCTCATTGGAGCAGTTGCTATGGTGAAAACCAGCCATAGTACCATAAGCACACACTGAAACCTGAACCTAGCCGATCCAGCCCAGTGATGATTGTAATTAGGAGAAATGAGGAGCTGGATTTGAAGAAAACTGGGGACATTTGAAGTGGACATTGGGTTTAAAAGGCATTAGCATCAAACAGGACAACCATTAATACCACATGAGTCTGAGTTAGAAGGTCTGGGGAATAGAGCAGTACTGGGGAATAGATCAGTACTGGGGAATAGAGCAGTACTGGGGAATAGAGCAGTACTGGGGAATAGAGCAGTACTTGGGAATAGAGCAGTACTGGGGAATAGATCAGTACTGGGGAATAGATCAGAACTGGGGAATAGATCAGTACTGGGGAATAGAGCAGTACTGGGGAATAGATCAGTACTGGGGAATAGATCAGTACTGGGGAATAGAGCAGTACTGGGGAATAGAGCAGTACTGGGGAATAGAGCAGTACTGGGGAATAGATCAGTACTGGGGAATAGATCAGTACTGGGGAATAGATCAGTACTGGGGAATAGATCAGAACTGGGGAATAGAGCAGTACTGGGGAATAGAGCAGTACTGGGGAATAGATCAGTACTGGGGAATAGATCAGTACTGGGGAATAGATCAGAACTGGGGAATAGATCAGTACTGGGGAATAGAGCAGTACTGGGGAATAGAGCAGTACTGGGGAATAGGTTGGCTTTATTAAGAGTTTCCTGGAACAAGGAAAAAGACAAGCAGTGAAAAAGGAGATTGGTCTGAAACTGCATGTGGGGTAGCCTAGTGGTTAGAGCGTTGGACTAGTAACCGCAAGGTTGCAAGTTCAAACCCCGAGCTGACAAGGTACAAATTTGTCGTTCTGCCCCTGAACAGGCAGTTAACCCACTGTTCCTAGGCCGTCATTGAAAATAAGAATTTGTTCTTAACTGACATGCCTAGTTAAATAAAGGTAAAAAAAATAAATAATGTATTTCCATTGAATGACCCAAACAAATCTGTTGTTTTCCACCAATGACTTCTCAGGGCTAGTAATATACTGTTATCCTCGAATGGATCAATATTTCCCATCACTGCACAGCCTCCACTGGCAGCCTTATAATTTGTTGAGACTTATGCCCTCATATTCTTCACAAAGACCCCATTTACATTCCCGGAGTGTTCAAGTGTAAGAGCAATCACCTTCTCTTTAATTCCAAACCACAGCGTCGTAAACCCCCTCTTTCCTCTCTCAATGCTATCTTCCTTCCGCTACTCTCTGTGCAAGTCAATGGATGCCAGCTTTCCCCCGTCTATCCATAATCTGAACCTATCCAGCCCGCGGCCACAGCATGAAGTCATTTGTGAATGTCAGTCTCAGAAGTCTAATAAGACACAGGGGATGACTGCCACTCAAAAGTTATCTCTGCCTGCTGCTATCTGGCTGTAATTAAAACAACACAGGCCTCTTAATACGCCTGCTGAGTTGATAGCGCTGCTGGTAATACACCTTGTAATTCCTCTGTGTTATTTCTTGACGTCGTTTATTTGCATACAGTATATTGCATGTTGTGCGTTTGATTATGGCGGAAACGAATGCTCTCTATTGTTTGAGTCACATTCAATAAATGGGACAGGCCGCATCTCTACATCCCAGATAACACACACACACACACACACACGTCTGCTCAACGTAGGCACGATTGTAAACACGATCCATCGGGAAGATGTCGTATAGAGAGCGCTTGCTAATTGGCAAAATCCCCTACACATTTTGATACGAGGGCTGTGACGACGGTTGTAACTGTAGTTATGCATGCAGCGGCTGCTACGAAAAAAAACTAAGACAGTGGAGACAGTTGCGATCTGGAGAACAGCTGGTGATGCTTGTGGTCTTTTCGGCACACCATAACCCCAGCCATCCAAACACAATCAACCACTCACCGTCCTCTCCTAATGTTGCCAAGCTCAAGGCTGCATGATGAGAGGGCTAGAGGAGGGGAACTAGATTCCTCATAAAGAGACAGATTAATTAAGACCTGAGGCAGGGTATGTGATCTGAGCTAAACTTCTCCTCAATCTGGTGGGCCTCGCTCGTCTCTCCCTCCCAGAGCTCCACGCTGCTGTTGTGTATACCCTTCTGGATGTGAACAAATAGTCCCTTTCCTAATTGAGCACAAGGGGAGGGGAATGAAGTGGCTGAGCCTGGGTCTGGCGGCTCCTGCGGGGCCATAATCAGCGAGAGGAAGCAGAAGCTGTCGGCTGGAGGAGCATAGTAAGATAACACAGCCAGCCACATTACGCAGGTGTGTCCCCGTCATCTGAAGGTTACCGAGAGAGAGAGAGAGAGAGAGAGAGAGAGAGAGAGAGAGAGAGAGAGAGAGAGAGAGAGAGAGAGAGAGAGAGAGAGAGAGAGAGAGAGAGAGAGGGCTGGGTGGAGAAAACAACGCTGTCCAACTCTGGAGCTCCACTCGACTTATCAGCATAGCATAAATAAATAAAAATAACGAAAATAAATAAGAAGACAAATACATCTTACAAATGTAGAATCTTCATTTGAACCAGTTTGCTACAGCAGGAAATAATCCTGCAGCAACAGGAAATGTGAATTATTATGTGGATTATTATCAACTGAAATGTCTAAAATTTTCAACTTCACATTCCTCATCTCCGTCACCACCCCAACATCAACATATTTGAAAACGGTGTGTTTCTACAGTATGTTTTGTAGTAAAAGAGATAAGAGGAAGATAAGTGATTCCAATGACATCATCCCCAATTAGTAGATCATTAGTAGGCAACGCCTACTCATAATTGGTTAAAATCACAAGATGCACACCGATGATGCCATTGGAAACACATCTTCCTCTATCTTTTTTTTTACTACAAAACATTGAAACGTGCAGTTTTCACATATGTTGATGTTGAGGTGTTGCTGGAGATGGTGAATATGGAGTTGAACATTTTAGAAATGTCTCTTTAATGGACATTTCTGTAGAGGTTGATACATTTTTCAGGAGGGCAAATCAAGTCTGAAGTTTCAAAGTAGAAACTACAGACTTAAGTAGCCTTTTCAAAACTCAAATACACTACAAGTTGGAATTTGGTGGCGGCAGGTAGCCTAGCGGTTAGAGTGTTGGGACACTAACCGAAAGGTTGCTTGTTCAAATCACCGAGCCGGCAAGGTGGACAAATCGTCCATTCTGCCATTGAGCGAGGCAGTTAAACCCCCACAACAACTGCTCCCCGGGTGCCGATGACGTCGATTTAAGGCAGTCACCCGCACCGCTCTGATTCAGAGGGGTTGGGTTAAATGTGGAAGACAAATTTCAGTTGAACACATTAAGTTGTGCAACTGACTAGATACTTATTTTCCATTCCTGCTGTTTTTATGTATAGTAGAAAATACTGATCAAATTAAGATTCTGTGTCAGAGATTTCACATATAGCTGTCATTCTGAAACGAGAGCTTAGGCTGTAGTTTGGGGAGATGAATTATGTCCCCTTTCTGGGTCTGTTTGGTAATCAATGAGTGTAATGGTTCGGTCTATGTGAGCGATGAGTTTAATTTCATCCCGTTGTATGAAGAGAAAAGACGGATCACATTTACCCTTGTAGTGTGTGGGTGGTAAACACTAGCAGTTAACACATTAGTGTTGGGGTGAACAGTCACAGTTGGTGAGGAACACTGTCTTCTGCTCTGTGCCCTTGATCGGCTGAAGAGTCCACTCATCAGGTGTAAAAAAAAAACGACGCTGATTAAAAGGCAGGATGGAAAGGCCTCTCAAAAGACACATTGACTTATGAGTACGGTAGCCGTGCAGCTCTCTGTGGGTTAATGCTTGCATTGCCACAGGAGACACGGTTTGGCAATGTTTTGGATGCAACAGGAGACATATCCTCAAAATGAGTGATATGAGGTACGAAGGGAAGTCACATGCAGTTAGATTCACATGTCACACATGCACACTTTACACTCACTCACCTTGTATATCCTTGCTTACACACGAATCCGCATGCATTCACACACACACACGTACACAAAAACGCATTCTCGCACAGGCACACTTAATTCAACGTGATTGCTCATCAATACCTGGAGGATGATGGCTCATAAATCTCCATAACATCTGCAACCTGAGGAGGAGGGAGGACACACACACACACACACACATATACACACACCATCTTGCTCCCTCTCCACCCCCTCGGATGCCGAGGCTGTTATTCTTCACAAATCACCCAACAAAACCAAAGAAAGTCCAACCAAATGAATGATCCCGAGACCCAGCCCTGCAGGCCAAGACAGAGCCGTCGGTTGTTAATTGAATAGTTCAGTGAAGGTGGAGATAATGCTAGTCTGAGTCTGACATAAAACTGCACATGAACATAGAGGAAATATGAATCCGCTTTCAGGGCCTCAGCAGCATGAGACCACCATTCCCCAGACACTGCTGGCAGAATGTCACTGCATCCTGCTATAGCCTGTAGGACCATGGACACTGGAGTAGGGGAACCCCGCAAGGCTGGGGGGGGGGGGGGCTCATGGGCCCTTCATCTCACACCCATGTCTAAATTGCATTTTAAAAAACGTAATAAATCATTTTGACAGTAGCCCTGTTTAATTTCCACATGTACATTTACATTTACATTTAAGTCATTTAGCAGACGCTCTTATCCAGAGCGACTTACAAAAGGGAAGTGTTTGTTGTCCAATCTACATGGGTAGTAGGTGAGTCAGACAGACAGTACTGTTTTCATGCATCTAATTAGCCTATTACTTGGCAGCGCCGGAAGCAGCCCTCCTCTGCCTCTTCACCTAGTTTAAAAAAAAGTTAGGTACATCAGGTCGGACTCGGACAGAGAGTAAGTGCGTTGTTCAAGATGGACGAACAAAAGGAAAGACCAAGTGGTGCACAAAAACGATGCCAAAAACCTTGATCTGATCAAGCTCGTTCAAATTACCGAAGATAGCTACATCAGCAAAGCTCCCACCTGGTCCTCGACTGACGAAACACCACCGCAGGTGGACGCAAGTACTGTAGGCCAACTTGTGCAGCACCTAGCACTTGCAGCCACCCAGTCCCGACAGAGATCTCACTGCCCGGGCCCGGCAATGACAGTGGCCTTGCTCCTCCTCTTCCTCCTCCCCACGAGAATAGTGACAGTTCCTCTAGTGAGAGTGCTGGCCCTCTTGTCCTCATCGTCCTCTCCCAGAAAACAAATCTGATGACTGCAGAGACCCAGCGGCCCTCATGAGCGGCGACTCCCCGTCTGTGAACACTTGGTAAAGTCATACTTCCTTAAAAGACCTTTGCTTGAAAAACTAGGGAACAAGCGGCAACAGTACTGTCTGTCCCTTTTGAGAATTCATCTAAGATAAGAAATGTGTTATTCATTTTGACGTTTTTGCCAAAGAGATCTCAGTCGTGCATTTCTACATCTAACTAAGATTTTTGGTGCAGCATTTAATGACGACAAAGACTTTATAGAAGAAGCGTGCAGACGGCTTGAAGTGTGCGAGGGATGAGACGGATAGCCCCGACAGGGTGGAGTACCAATGTGTGATATAAATAGGCTTTCAGCTAAATGCTGGTTTTAAGCAGCACAAACTCTCGATCCAAACTGCGAGAGAGCGACAGGACGGCTGGCACAGGACAACAAAAAAATCTATTTGTTATTGATTAGTATGCTGTTGCCCCGAAAATTCATTTTTACAATCGGCAATGTTTGAATTTCAAACTTCAATTACTGAACAAGTAAATACATTATTACCACCTGACAGAATTCTAAATAGCAGCATTGCGACATCGTAGGCTTATAGTTTCGTGGAACGTAAACGTTAGGCTTAGCATGAGAAGACTAAACATGTACAGTGCCTTGCAAAAGTATTCATCCCCCTTGGTGTTTTTCCTATTTTGTTGCATTACAATCTGTAATTTAAATGGATTTTTATTTGGATTTCATGTAATGGACAAACACAGAATATTCCAAATTGGTGAAGTGAAATGAAAAAAAAAACGGAAAAGTGGTGCGTGCATATGTATTCACCCCCTTTGTTATAAAGCCCCTAAATAAGATCTGGTGCAACCAAATACCTTCAGAAGTCACATAATTAGTTAAATAAAGTCCACCTGTGTGCAATCTAAGTGTCACATGATCTCAGTATATATACACCTGTTCTGAAGGGCCCCAGAGTCTGCAACATCACTAAACAAGGGGCACCACCAAGCAAGTGGCACCATGAAGACCAAGGAGCTCTTCAAACAGGTCAGGGACAAAGTTGTGGAGAAGGACAGATCAGGGTTAAGTTACAAAAAAATATCAGAAACTTTGAACATCCCACGGAGCACCATTAAATCCATTATTTAAAAAATGAAAATGAAAGAATATGGCACCACAACAAACCTGCCAAGAGAGGACCGCCCACTAAAACTCACAGATCAGGCAAGGAGGACATTAATCAGAGAGGCAACAAAAAGACCAAAGATAACCCTGAAGGAGCTGCAAAGCTCCACAGTGGAGATTGCAGTATCTGTCCATAAGACCACTTTAAGCCGTACACTCCACAGAGCTGGGCATTACGGAAGAGTGGCCAGAAAAAAGCCATTGTTTAAAGAAAGAAAATAAGCAAACACGTTTGGTGTTCACCAAAAGGCATATGGGAGACTCCCCAAACATATGGAAGAAGTTACTCTGGTCAGATGAGACTAAAATTGAGCTTTTTGTCCGTCAAGGACCCAACACCTTTCATCATCCTGAGAATACCATCCCCACAGTGAAGCATGGTGGTGGCAGCATCATGCTGTGGTTTTTCATCGGTAGGGACTGGGAAACTGGTCAGAATTGAAGGAATGATGGATGGTGCTAAATACAGGGAAATTCTTGAGGGAAACCTGTTCAGTCTTCCAGAGATTTGAGACTGGGATGGAGGTTCACCTTCCAGCAGGACAATGACCCTAAGCATACTGCTAAAGCAACACTCGAGTGGTTTAATTAAGGGGAAACCTTTAAATGTCTTGAAATGACCTAGTCCAAGCGCAGACCTCAATCCAACTGTGAATCTGTGGTATGACTTAAAGATTGCAGTACACCAGCAGAACCCATCCAACTTAAAGGAGCTGGAGCAGTTTTGCCTTGAAGAATGGGCAAAAAAAAACTGTGGCTAGATGTGCCAAACTTATAGAGACATACCCCAAGAGACTTGCAGCTGTAATTGCTGCAAAAGGTGGCTCTACAAAGTATTGACTTCGGGGGGGGTGAATAGTTATGCACGCTCAAGTTTTCTGTTTTTTAAAAGTTATTTCTTGTTTGTCTCACAATAAAAAATATTTAGCATCTTCAAAGTGGTAGACATGTTGTGTAAATCAAATGATACAAACCCTCATAAAAGGTTGCAAAAGTTCCAGGTTGTAAGGCAACAAAATAGGAAAAATGCCAAGGGGGTGAATACTTTCACAAGCTACAGTATCCATTAAATCAAAGCGATAGGCTACTACATAGGCTACCACATAATATGATAGCCTATTGATAGGCAGCTGCGTAGACGTTGCAATTTCAGAACCATGGACAGCGATCAGTAATCTATACTTTGTGAGTGGCTGACGCATTAGGAGGCAAACTCCGACTTTGCTGGGGTCCAGAGAAACTGTGCTAAGCCATGCAGTGACTGTGGATTTGTGTGTTTGTGTAGTGTGTAATGTGTGTATGGATTTCTGGGTCCCCAAGGGCCTACAGTACTAGCTAATGTAAGATGGAAAACATGTCATTACATTAGACTGCATGTAGAGTACATCAGGGTGGGAGATGGTTTGTTGTCTGCTGAATATTGATCATATCCATAATACTGTATACTAAGTATACTTCATATTTACCACCGCATTACAACATAGCGAATATACCACTGCTGTCACTGTATAGTAGAAAGCACAGTATATTCATTGGAGATGATGTAAGATGGCGTTGGGGAGGAAGCAGTTTTACGTGTCCCCAACCTATTGTGTTTTTTTGTTTGTTTATTTGCGTTGTTTGTAACTTATTTCTTTACTTATTTTGTACATAATGTTTCCGCTACCGTCTCTTATCACCAAAAATAACTTCTACACATCAGGACTGTGATTAGTCACCACGGACTGGCAGAATCCTTTATGTCCTTTCACGACTCTGACGAGTCCGACACGAAGGATATACTGCTTTCTCGGGAACAGGCCCAGATCCCCGCAATTTGCGTGAAGATGAGGTGGAGAAAAAGGGGTCAAAGGGCAGGTTTCCATCTGAGAAGTCATAGGCGATCAAATAAACCCCCACTTTCCTCCAATCTGCTAGCAAACGTGCAATCTTCGGAGAATAAAATCGATGAGCTACACGGAAGATTAAACTACCAACGGGACATTAAAAACTGTAACATCTTATGCTTCACGGAGTCATGGCTGAACGACGACACTATCAACATACAGCTGGCTGGTTAAACGCTACACCGGCAGGATAGAACAGCGGCGTCTGGTAAGACAAGGGGTGGCGGACTATGTATTTTTGTAAATAACAGCTGGTGCACGATATCTAAGGAAGTCTCCAGCTATTTCTCGCCTGAGGTAGAGTATCTCATGATAAGCTGTAGACCACACTATTTTTCGTAGCTGTTTACATACCACCACAGTCAGAGGCTGGCACTAAAGTCAGCATTGAATGAGCTGTGTTCCGCCATAAGCAAACAAGAAAACGCTCACCCAGATGTGGTGCTCCTAATAGCCGGGGACTTTAATCCATTTGACCAAATTTCTATCAGCATGTTAAAAGTGCAACCAGAGGACCACCTATACTTCACACACAGAGATGCATACAAGGCTCTCGCTCGCCTCCATTTGGCAAATCTGACCATAATTCTATCCACCTGATTCATGCTTACAAGCTAAAATTAAAGCAGGAAGCACCAGTGACTAGATCAATAAAAAAAATGGTCAGATGAAGCAGATGCTAAGCTACAGGACTATTTTGCTAGCACAAACTAAAATATGTTCTGGGATTCCTCTGATGGCATTAAGGAGTACACCACATCAGTCATTGGCTTCATCAATAAGTGCATCGATGACGTCGTCCCCACAGTGACCGTACGTACATACCGCAACCAGAAAACATGGATTACAGGCAGCATCCGCACTGAGCTAAAGGCTAGAGCTGCCGCTATCATGGAGTGGGTAGCTTATAAGAAATCCCGCTATACCCTCCGACGAACCATCAATACAGGACTCGTACTACACCGGTTCTGACACTCGTCGGATGTGGCAGGGCTTGCAAACCATTACAGACTACAAAGGGAAGCACAGCCGATAGCTGCTCAGTGACACAAGCCTACCAGACGAGCTAAACTATTTCTATGTTCGCTTTGAGGCAAATAACACTGAAACATGCATGAGAGCACCAGCTGTTCCAGAAGACGCAGCCGATGTGAGTAAGTAAACAGGTCAACATTCACAAGGCAGCAGGGCCAGACGGATTACCAAGACATGTACTGTGAGCATATGCTGACCAACTGGCAAGTGTCTTCACTGACATTTTCAACCTCTCCCTTTCCATGTCTGTAATTCCAACATGTTTTAAGCAGACCACCATGCGCTGACCAACACTAAGGTAACTTGCCTAAATGACTACTGGCCCATAGCACTAACGTCTGTAGCCATGAAATGCTTTCGAAGGCTGGTCATGGCTCACATCAATACCATTATCCTAGAAATACTAGACCCACTCCAATTTGCATACCGCCCCAACAGATCCACAGATGATGCAATCTCTATTGCACTCCACACTGCCCTTTCCCACCTGGACAAAAGGAACATCTATGTGAGAATGCTATTCATTGACTACAGCTCAGTGTTTGACACCATAGTGCCCTCAAAACTCAGGACCCTGGGACTAAACAACTGGATCCTGGACTTCCTGATGGGCCGCCCCCAGGTGGTAAGGGTAGGTAACAACACATCCGTCACGCTGATCCTCAACACAGGGGCCCCTCAGGGGTGCATGCTCAGTCCCCTCCTGTACTCCCTGTTCACTCATGACTGCACGGCCAGGCACAACTCCAACACCATCATTAAATGTGCTGATAACACAACAGTGGTAGGCTTGATCACCGACAAAGATGAGACAGCCTATAGGGAGGAGGTCAGAGACCTGGCCGTGTGGTGCCAGAACAATAGCCTCTCCCTCAACGTGATTAAGACAAAGGAGATGATTGTTGACTACATGAAGAAAATGACCGAGCACGCCCCCATTCTCATCGATGGAGCTGCAGTGGATCAGCAACAAACTAACATGGCACACCAAGACAGTCGTGAAGAGGGCACGACAACACCTATTCCACCTCAGGAGACCGAAAAGTTTTGGCATCGGTCCTCAGATCCTCAAAAGGTTCTACAGCTGCACCATGGGGAGCATCCTGACTGGTTAAATCACTGCCTGGTATGGCACCTGCTCGGCCTCCGATCGCAAGGCACTATAGAGGGTAGTGCATACTGCCCAGTACATCACTAGGGCCAAGCTTCCTGCCATCCAGAACCTCTATATCAGGCGGTGTCAGAGGAAGGCCCTAAAAATTGTCAAAGACTCCAGCCACCCTAGTCATAGACTGTTCTCACTGCTACCGCACGGCAAGCGGTACCGGAGCGCCAAGTCTAGGTCCAAGAGGCTCCTAAACAGCTTCTACCACCAAGCCATAAGACTCCTGAACATCTAATCAAATGGCTACCCAGACTGCATTGCCCCCCCCTCCCCCCTCTTTACACTGCTGCTACTCTCTGTTGTTGTCATCTATGCATAGTCACTTCAATAACTCTACCTACATATACACACTACCTCAAATAACTGGTGAATCCGCACATTGACATTCTACCAGTACCCCCTGTATATAGTCTCGCTATTGTTGTTTTACTGCTGCTCTTTAATTACTTGATACTTTTATCTCTTGTTCTTGTCCGTATTTTTTGAAACTGCATTGTTGCTTAGGGGCTCATAAGTAAGCATTCCACTGTAAGTCTAGTCTATAACCCTCTGTTCCTCTAGTCTACATCCCTCTAGTCTATATATCTGTTCATTTAGTCTACATCCTTCTAGTCTACATCCCTCAAGAGCCTCTAGTCTACATCCCTCAAGAGCCTCTAGTCTACATCTCTCAAGTGCCTCTAGTCTACATCCCTCATGTTTCTCTAGTCTACATCCTTCTAGTCTACATTCCTCTGTTTCTGTAGTCTACATCCCTCAAGTTCCTATAGTCTACATCCTTCTAGTCTGCATTCCTCTGTTTCTGTTGTCTACATCCCTCAAGTTCCTCTAGTCTAAATCCTTCTAGTCTACATTCCTCTGTTTCTGTAGTCTACATCCCTCATGTTACTCTAGTCTACATCCCTCTAGTCTACATCCCTCATGTTTCTCTAGTCTACATCCTTCTAGTCTACATTCCTCTGTTTCTCTAGTCTACATCCCTCTGTTCCTCTAGTCTACATCTCTCATGTTTCTCTAGTCTACATCCCTCATGTTCCTCCAGTCTACATCCCTCATGTTCCTCTAGTCTACATCTCTCTGTTCCTCTAGTCTACATCCCTCTGTTTCTCTAGTCTACATCCCTCTAGTCTACATCCCTCTGTTCATCTAGTCTACCTCCCTCTGTTCCTCTAGTCTACATCCCTCTAGTCTACATCCCTCTGTTCCTCTAGTCTACATCCCTCATGTTCCTCTAGTCTACATCCCTCTGTGCCTCTAGTCTACATTCCTCTGTTTCTCTAGTCTACAGCCCTCTGCTCCTCTAGTCTACATCCCTCTGTTCCTCAAGTCTACATCCCCCTGCTTTGTCCCTGTATGTGCCCTCTGCCTCTATCTATCCTAGATTCAACCTCCTCTCTCAACAATTACTGTGTTTGTCATCTTTCTTTCTGTTTCTTTTAACTCTGTCCTATCTCACCCCCCCCCATTCACACCTCTATTATTTCAGTCCTATCTCACCACCCCCATTTACACCTCTATCTAACCTAGCCTCCTTCTTCTCCTCGGCTATTATATCTTTCAGTCCAATCTCACCGCCCCCATTTACACCTCTATCTAACCTAGCCTCCTTCTTCTCCTCGGCTATTATATCTTTCAGTCCTATCTCACCGCCCCCATTTACACCTCTATCTAACCTAGCCTCCTTCTTCTCCTCGGCTATTATATCTTTCTGTCCTATCTCACCACCCCCATTTACACCTCTATCTAACCTAGCCTCCTTCTTCTCCTCGGCTATTATATCTTTCTGTCCTATCTCACCACCCCCATTTACACCTCTATCTAACCTAGCCTCCTTCTTCTCCTCGGCTATTATATCTTTCAGTCCTATCTCACCACCCCCATTTACACCTCTATCTAACCTAGCCTCCTTATTCCCCTAGGCTATTATATGTTTATTTTCGTTTTACTCTGCCCCTACCTCATCCCTCCTTTCCCCTCATCCCTGTGTGCTTGTGTAGTTTAGATCAGCTTCCTGCCCATACTGGGATGTCCATGGGTGTCTGTGTCTGACAGCTCCACAGCCTACAGCCTCTCTCTCCCCTCACTTTGTCCATCTGTTCGGTTTCCTTTCTCCCCTTCCCTTGTCCCCTGCAGCCCCCGCCCTTCCCTCCACCCAGAGGAGTTTATGTTTAGATATTAGGCCCACGCCAAACATTTAAATACACAGTTGAAGCAGTCTGTGACAATGACATGCCACAGACACACTTTGTGCTGTGGATACATTGATTCAAGAAGTCTGTCCCTGCCCATCCAAGACACACGTAACAGTGCACGGAGTTAATATTGAGTTGTCCGCATGTCCGCCCTTGCCAAAGGATGTGCTGAGGATGAAGGGAATACTTATTAGGACTTCAAAGCCTCCTGCTGTGGTTACAGTACAATTCCCCTGCATTCATATGCATAGGAGAGAGACTGTGGCTTTGTAATGGTTCACATGAAAGACACACAAGACACACGGGCACACTGAATCCCATCTATATGAAAGAAACCAGAACCTGCAGCACCTGCCTCATTATCCTTCCTCATTCCCTTGCTTTTGTGTCTGGATTATTTTTCAACGCAGTTGCTGTTTTACAGGTTCTGTCCCGTGTCTGCCATTATTTGAAATGTAGCCCTGTTTTCTGTGTATTTTCCCTAAGAAGGGATTGTGTGTGTGTGTGTGTGTCTGTGTGTGCATGCTTGTGTTTTTCATGTTGCATTTTCCACGGGGAGGCTTTAAAGGGGTGACACTGGATGAAATGGAACAAAGGCAGCATCAGCGACTAAATAATATCCAAACACACACCCACTTACAGACATATTTACCATCACAACCCCCTGAGACACACATTTGGGAACAGTACAGTCCAGTCTAAATTCCACCACCACAGCTCCCCCACTAGGGTTGAATGGCAGGTTTACCAGGATTTACCGCCCAAAACCACTCCCTTTTTCATGGGATAAATAACTGTGAGAAACCGGTAAATTAGAATAAATTATTTATATGAACAGCATGGTGTGAAATGGAACTGTTCAATTATTATATGCAATGTCTAAATCTGGCTTCTCCACGGCCTCTGTATGATGAATCATCAACTCTCAGGGTGGGAACAGACAGCCCGTCTCAGTATGGAGCGCAGTTCACAATGCATGTAGACCTATCTCATCACGGTAACTTTTTTTTTCTTGTGACAGGTAGGCCACATTTTGTCATGACTCTCCTGTGACGATCTGAAAAATCAGGTTACAGTGGGTCCTCTCTATAGCGTGCTCTCTATCGTAGAGGGGGAGAGAGCGGGAAGTCGGCTGTTTTATGGTCGGTCATAAAATACGCTGCCTCTATGCTCTGTGGTGTTCCAGATTGGAATGTAAACTGTGGAACACAGAGAGACCCTTGGACATCAAAAGTTTGAATAATTAAACAATATTTCTATTTTGGAGAATGTGGGAGTGGTCCGTGGACAGTCATGACGAGTCTGCTTCATTTGGTGATCTCACGAATGACAGGAAACCCACATTACTGTATCTCTCTTTGCAATTATCAGATTCACATCTAGATGTTGGATAAAAATGAATGAGTAAATATGAAACTATTTGTGAGAAGATGCAATGTGATGTTGGCCTTCTAAACGAGATACCTTAAGTTAAGATGTAAAGGTTTAACTCGTCAGTGGCCACGCCCCCATGAGGCCAGACATTACATCAGGCTTCATGGGATCGCCCCCTTTTCCACATAGTATAAAATCACTTCCTACAAAATGTATAATAAGTCAGAGAACGCGGTGATGGAGTTCCCACGTCAGACCAGAAAATATGGAGCTGACGCTACATGTTGAAATGGTTAAGACCTACAACTCCATAGGCCACGGAGACCAGACAGTGTGTAGCATTGGCTACACGGCTGGAAATGGTTCAACTCTGAGACAATCGATCACTACAGAAGAAGAGCAAATCCTAGACATAGATTTACTAGTCTGCAGCTGGAAATGACGTAAGTCTAGTACGAGAATACCGACAACCGCGGAAGCATCTATTCTATGCAATGACCATCTCTACGCCTGACGTATCCATTAGAACAGACACTATCTAGAGCAACGGAGAAAGCTACAAAACCATGAAAGACATTGTGACTTCTGGGGAAGTTAACCAGAGACTCTCTGATGAACTGACTCTCCAGCAGACGGACCGGATTCCAACAGAGAAGACAACAATGACATATGGGCACAAATATATATATTGCAATTATTTTTGAATGAGCGGCCATTCATGTGCAAATAATTAGCATTTCAATGAAAATAATTATCAACTGTGTGTAGTGAATCCATTTTGTCTCTCCCGCTCTTTCTCTGTCCCCACCCCTTTCCATTGTCTACCAAGCCGTCATACCGGTTTAGCCCCTAGGGACTTATTAATGCATTGTGTTAGTAACCAACAACTATATTGTTTGTTAATGTATTTCTGTGATTAATCTAATTAGTTAGTAAATAAATAATTAAGCCAATTTGTATATTGTTGATTCATTATGGAAACCTGGGTTTGTGCAGATAACCAAGAGTTTGCGACGTTCAGTAATGAGAACTGATGAGGTAATAATAACACATTAATACAAGACTGTACTTGATAAGATATGAAAATAGTTTATTCGGGAAATAGAGACTCGATAAACATTTTCCCGTGGTGCACCGACTTCCTAGTTACTTGAAGTTTACACGATTAGCTTAACCACGTATTAATAATTACACATAGAGAATTGATTTGATAAAATAACAGTCTTCACATTTAATGATAGTCCAGACATAATCATTTGCTACAGCATAGTTTATAATATAAAGACCGAACGCACGTCTAATTTACCCATCTCCTTCTGGCTTTCGGGAGTCACCTTATTTTATATATAAAAAAATAATAATAATTGCAGCTGCAGAATATTAAAACAGCCTATCACTTGAATATTGTTGCTTTCAATCAGTGCACGCACGAGCACTCTCTCACAGTCTTTCTCTCTCCATCAATTCCATTCAAATTGCATCGAAAATAGATATTCCTGTTCTAAATTGATATATAGCCCTATATATAGATGTCTTAGACAACCTCTTCCAGTTAACAAATGTAATGCAGTATTAGCCTTCTATTTAGCTAATGAATGATGGGTTATCGCGCACCAGCGACTCCTGTGGCGAGCCGGGCGCAGTGCGCGCTAACCAAGGTTGCCAGGTGCACGGTGTTTCCTCCGACACATTGGTGCGGCTGGCTTCCGGGTTGGATGCACGCTGTGTTAAGAAGCAGTGCGGCTTGGTTGGGTTGTGTATCGGAGGACGCATGACTTTTAACCTTCCGAGTCTCTTCCGAGCCCGTACGGGAGTTGTAGGGATGAGACAAGATAGTAGCTACTAACAATTGGATACCACGAAATTGGGGGAAAAAAGGGGAGAAAATTCAAAACAAAAAACAAGCAAAAAAGAATCATGGGTTATGCATAATAAGCTTCTAACTTATAGCCTCTGTCTCTTGCGCAAATACGCACACACCTGTGCTCCGCTGGCCCTCTTGCAGTCCCATGCAGGAAAAGCTAGACTAGAATAGCTTGCTGGACAGAATTGATTTTGCATTTCTCATACCAATAGACTATTTCGAAGAGGTAAGCAAGCTCTTGTTCGCTGAATGTAAAACACAGCAGCCAATAGAAATCCCTGGTAGGTGGAAAGAAGAGCGAAAGTGCGACGTCGGCAAGCTACAGCAGTTATTTACTCAGACCCATAACCATTCAATCTTCACCACTTGATCTACGTCCTATAATATTCAAGGATGTCATTGGGAGGCGACGTCGGCAGGCTACAGCAGTTATTTACTCAGACCCATAACCATTCAATCTTCACCACTTGATCTACGTCCTATAATATTCAAGGATGTCATTGGGAGGCGACGTCGGCAGGCTACAGCAGTTATTTACTCAGACCCATAACCATTCAATCTTCACCACTTGATCTACGTCCTATAATATTCAAGGACGTCATTGGGAGGCGACAGCAGTTATTTACTCAGACCCATAACCATTCAATCTTCACCACTTGATCAGGCTTGGGAGGCGACGTCGGCAGGCTACAGCAGTTATTTACTCAGACCCATAACCATTCAATCTTCACCACTTGATCTACGTCCTATAATATTCAAGGACGTCATTGGGAGGACGATGACGAGGACAACAAAACCTATTTTAAATGAACTGCTGAAGGCAAGAAAGGAATGAAGCAACAATAGAGAAAGAGGAGGTAGGCTAATAACATTAGGGGGGAATATTATGAAAGGTATCAGCCTACTAATTATACATATAGGCCCGATTATATTTCAAAATTAAAATAAAATTCACTAGCCTATACTTGTTGGCCGCATGTGCTGCACCAGAATGAGTTTCATAATTCCAGCCATATAATACTGCATAGTACAATACAGCACAGTAATACAGTTCACACTAAAAAGGATGAGCCCACTGGAGCTAGTTTCATTACAGTATTTACCAAAGAGAGCATATAGATAGCTACATCTATGGGCTTTTATGTTTTTCTGTCGTGTGTAATGTGCAGTAGACTGTATCGTACATGTATTGGATAACGACACAATGATTTGGACTATTTTGGGCTTGGGCTCATTACATGTCTTTACTGTATGGCTCATCAGGCAGTATCAGGCTTGAATTTTCGATCCAAGCTCTAATCAAATCCAGACATAGGCCTATTTATATGCTTTATAATGCTTTTGAATGACACTTCCGGTTTTGGCGGGAAATACCGAGTTACCTAGGAGAAAAAGGATTTATTCATGGATGGAACATCTGTAAAAAAATAAATAAACGGGGAAATTATTCAACTCTACTCCCCACTCCTATCTCTGCCATTCCCTCAGAGCGGCATGAAAGGGGTCTGAGTCAGAGGCGGTCCATGCCCATGCAAGCCTGCATCAAACCCCCACAGCACAGAAAGCCAGCCCTCCATTCACCTGCACTAATCCTCGGGATAAATAAACCATGCGCAGAGAAAAGCTGTGCAGCATAGAGCTATTTTCAGACAGTGTTTTTCTACACCGTCTGAAATGTATTCATAAAGAGTTTCTCTCTCTCTCTCTCTCTCTCTCTCTCTCTCTCTCCCTCTCTCCTCTCTCTCTCTCTCTCTCTCTCTCTCTCTCTCTCTCTCTCTCTCTCTCTCTCTCTCTCAGGTCTGGGCAAATAGGGTGCGTTTGAGCAACGCCACCGATCCGTCTAGGAGCCAACTGGAGTCCCAGTGATGCACGGTGACGCTCCATTCCCAGAACAATAGGAGATGCATTATCGCTCATCTGGAAGGCCGCTTTCAATGCGGGGTTTGGATAGGGTTATCAGACTGGGCTAAGACACGGGGAAGCTTTGAATTGATGGTAGAGAAATGCATTCATCCACTTTAAACTTCTGTATCTCATTGAATGTATTTTTTTGTTATGCCGCCTGTAATCTATCTTGCTGTATTTTGTGGAGAAATGGCAAAACAAATCAAATATTTATTTAGGGTCAGTTCCTCTTGTCCCTCTGGGTTGGTTTCTCGGACAAGATCATGTGCGTTGTGTGGAGAGTGAGCCATGAAGTGTGTGTGTGCCTATGCCTGTGTGTGCGAGCATTATGCATTTGAAAATGCGTATGCCTGTGTGTGCGTCACAAGAGATTGGTGGCACCTTAATTGGGGAGGATGGGCTCATAATAATGGCTGGAATGGAATAAATGGAATGGTTTCGAAATTCATTGATACCATTCCATTCACTCCATTCCAGCCATTATTATGAGCCCTCCTCCCCTCAGCAGTCTCCTGTGGTATGCATATGCCTGTGAATGTGTGTGCACATTTGCCTATGCCTGTTTGTCTGTGTGTGTGTGTGTGTGTGTGTGTGTGTGTGTGTGTGTGTGTGTGTGTGTGTGTGTGTGTGTGTGTGTGTGTGTGTGTGTGTGTGTGTGTGTGTGTGTGTGTGTGTGTGTGTGTGTGTGTGTGTGTGTGTGTTTTTAATGAAAATAAAGTCATGTGTGTGTGTATTCATGCGTCTGGTGTCTGCCGGTGTGTAATTGTGTGTGTGCATTCCTGTCAGCTTAAGTGTATGTGAACATGTGCACACATACAGTACCAGTCAAACGTTTGGACACACCTACACATTCCAGTGGTTTTCTTCATTTTTACAATTTTCTACATTGTAGAATAATGGTGAAGACATAACAACTATGAAATAACACATATGGAATCATGTAGTAACCAAAACAGTGTTAAACAAATCAAAATATATATTTTATATTTGAGATTCTTCAAAGTAGTGACCCTTTGCCTTGATGACAGCTTTGCACACTCTTGGCATTCTCTCAACCAGCTTCATGGGGGTAGTGAACTGGAATGCATTTCAATTAACAGGTGTGTCTTGTTAAAAGTTAATTTGTGGAATTTCTTTCCTTCTTAATATGTTTCAGCCAATCAGTTGTGTCGTTACAAGGTGGTATTCAGAAGATAGCCCTATTTGGTAAAAGACCAAGTCTATATTACGGCAAGAACAGCTCAAATAAGCAAAGAGAAATGACTTTACTTTAATACATGAAGACCAGTCAATGCGGAACATTTCAAAAACTTTTAAAGTTCCTTCAAGTGCAGTCGCAAAACCCATCAAGCGCAATGATGGAACTGGCTCTCATGGGGACCGCCTCAGGAAAGGAAGACCCAGAGTTACCTCTGCTGTAGAGGATAAGTTCAGTAGAGTGACCAGCCTCAGAAATTGCAGCCCAAATAAATGCTTCACAGAGTTCAAGTAACAGACACATCTCAACATCAACTGTTCAGAGACTGCGTGAATCAGGCCTTCATGGTTGAATTGATGCAAAGAAACCACTACAAAAGGACACAAATAATAGGAAGAGACTTGCTTGGGCCAAGAAACAGGAGCAATATACATTAGACTGGTGGAAATCTGTCCTTTGGTCTGATGAGTCCAAATTTGAGATTTTTGTTTCCAACCGCTGTGTCTTTGTGAGACGCAGAATGGGTGAATGATGATCTTCTCATGTGTGGTTCGCACCGTGAAGCATGGAGGAGGAGGTGTGATGGTGCTTTGCTGGTGACACTGTCAGTGGTTTATTTAGAATTGAAGGCAGACTTTACCAGCATGGCTATCACAGCATTCTGCAGTGATATGCCATCCCATCTGGTTTGCGCTTAGTGGGACTATAATTTGCTTTTCAACAGGACATTGACCCAACACACCTCCAGGCTGTGTAAGGGCTATTTGACCAAGAAGGAAAGTGATGGAGTGCTGCGCATCAGATGACCTGGCCTCAACCCAATTGAGATAGTTTGGGATGAGTTGGACCGCAGAGTGAAGGAAAAGCAGCCAACAAGTGCTCAGCATATGTGGGAACTCCTTAGACTGTTGTAAAAGCATTCCAGGTGAAGTTTGTTGAGAGAATACCAAGAGTATGCAAAGCTGTCATCAAGGCAAAGGGTGGCTACTTTGAAGAATCTAAAATCTAAAATATATTTTGATTTGTTTAACACTTTTTTGGTTACTATATGATTCCATATTTGTTATTTCATCGTGTTGATGTCTTCACTATTATTCAACAATGTGCTCTCCCATCACCTCCAGTCTCCTGCTCTATTTGGAAGGTCCAGTGTTGGCGACTGGGCATTGGCTAGCCTTAACATTACTTGTATCACTCTTCTTCATAAGCTTTACGAGTATTTACCCACTGCTTTAGGTAAAGTGGTTATCTTTACCATTGATTAAACTTCTGAGATGGTCAGCACTAAACACATTGTATTCAGCAGAGGGAAAGAAACTCATTTGGTACAGCATGCATGCCTCATCACAACGGCACGAGGGATCAACTTCAACGCTGCCCCTTTAAGTGATTTCACATGCTCCTTAAATTTCCGCCTCACTTCTCGTCTTTTTTTCGTTTGTTGTTTTTTTGAAAACCTGACACTCACCGAAAAGGGATGAAGAGGGATTCTGGGGGAACGGGAGAAATGGGGAAAGGGTAAAGGAGTGGAGGATAGAGAGAGTGCAGCATGAAAAGATCATGAGAATTGTCATGCCCATGGGGGTGGTGCGAAGGAGACGTAGTGGTCAAAATGAAGGAGCGGTGAGGGACATTGTTGAAAGGAGAAGAAAAGAGAGAAAAAGAAAGCGGGAGAATGGTTGGATAAACACCACTCGTGGGCCTGAGGGTATTTATACTTGCATTTATTAGTGATCCCCATTAGATAATGCAAAGGCAGCAGCTACCCTTCCTGGTATCCAAATACATTAAGGCACTTACATCACACACACACACACAAAAAAAAAGATAAAACACCACATCAAATAACATTATTACACCAGTACATCTACAATACAAAATGTATAATACCACCATACAACAATATTACAATGTACCTGTGTGTGGAGTGTGTGCTAGCGTGTGTGTGTGTTTGCATGTGTCTGCACCTGTGTGTCTCCTCACAGTCCCCGCAATTCCATAAGGTGTATTTTTATCTCTTTCTTACATCTGATTCTACTGCTTGCATCAGTTACCTGATGTGGAATAGAGTTCCATGTAGCCATGGTTATATGTAGTACTTTGCGCCTCCCATAGCCTGTTCTGGACCTTTGGTGTCATGTCTTGTGGGGTGTGCATGGGTGTCTGAGCTGTGTGCTAGTAGTTTAAACAGACATCTCAGTGCATTCATCTTGTCAACTCTTCTTACAAAAACAAGTAGTGATGAAGTCAAGAGAGAGATTAACATGCATATGATTCATGTTATCTCTCCGTGTGCTTTTAAGGGCCAGCCGTGCTGCCCTGTTCTGAGCCAAGTCCCTCTTTGTGGCACCTGACCACACGACTGAACAGTAGTCCAGGTGCGATTAAAACTAGGGCCTGGAGGACCTGCCTTGTTGATAGTGGTGTTCAGCGCTTTATTTTGGACAGACTTCTCCCCATCTTAGCTACTGTTGTATCAACATATTTTGACCATGACAGTTTTACAATCCAGGGTCTCTCCAAGCAGTTTAGTCACCTCAACTTGCTCAATTTCCACATTATTCATTACAAGATTTAGTTGAGGTTTAGGTTTTAGTGAATGATTTGTCACAAAAACAATGCTGTTAATTTTGAAATAATTAGGACTAACTTATTCCTTGTCACCCATTCTGAAACTAACTGCAGCTCTTTGTTAAGTGTTGTAGTCATTTCAGTCGCTGTAGTAGCAGACATGTATAGTGTTGAGTCATCCGCATACATAGACACACTTTAATGGCTTTAATCAAAGCCCGTGGCGTGTCATTAGCAATGAATGAAAAAAGTAAGGGGCCTAGACAGTTGCCTTGGGCAATTCCTGATTCTTCCTGGATTATGTTGGAGAGGCCTCCAATAAAGAACACCCACACAGGTCACAAAGCTGAAGTTAAGTCTGACTTCGTTTTGTTAATCATTAATCGTCTTCACACAGAGTGCTTTTGTTTCGGCCCAATTTAGATGCAATTTGATGCTTTCTATCGGCTAAATGCCTTCACGGCTAAAATGAGGCAGCGATGTGCAAGGATGCAAAGTTATTTTTTGTGAGGATGCCGGCGATTTGTTGCTTTGCATTTGTCTATCACCAAACCCCGCAAGGAAAAGGAAGTTGCCGGAGTCGACATGACAGACAGTGATCAGAAGAAGGAAGTAATAGCACAGCTGTCATGGCACAGCGTACAGCGTACAGCAGGGAACATAGAATAAACCCACAGTAACCTAACAGCTGCTGTGCCTGGTTCCCTGGATAGGCTTGTCAAAGCCTGCATTTGACAAACAGGAAAGAGGGGCCGACAATCAGTGCAGGATGCAGAGGTCCCTAGAGGTGTTTTCTCACCCTTTCTATTCCTCTCTGTCTCCGTCTGTCTCTCTCTGTATATCTCTCTCTGTCTCTCATTTTTCTCTTTTTTTCAGCAGCTCTTTCTCTCTCCCTCGGTTCATTTGGGAGGATTTCTGAACCAGCTCCATCTCTTTGTCCCACAGCCATATTTAAAGAGGCCAATTATCCCCGATCATTCCCTCCATCCATCAGTCGTTGAGAGGCAGCAAGGGGGTGGCGGATTCACTCAATGGCTCAGTAATCGCTGCCTCTTTATCATTTATGCTTATTCATTTGGCAATCACTTCGTCATTTTCCCTCTTTCCTAAAACATTTGATTGTTGACACGAATATCTCAGACAAAACATGTTTCCTAGTTGCTTCTTGCACTTGCACTAGCTCGCTGAGAGGTTCCCAAACTAAGGGTCACAATATCCTGGATAGAAATGCACTAAGAAAATAAAAACGATATATTATAATATCTTCTTTTGTATCTCAAAACCATTGTCATGTAAAACGACAAAATCAAATTCAACTAGAGAGTGTCCTTAGATCACGGGAAAAGGCCACACTTGACCGTTGCACTTGAATCATTCCCATGGAGAATGACTAAGCCCACTACGCTATGAAACCCCACACTGTTGCAGAGACCTTGATATTACCGGCTGCAGCTGATATGGTGAGAACAACGATTGGGGAGGCAGAGGCACAGAAACTCACATCAATAACTGTCAGAGACCACTCTTAAATTAGGAATGTATGCTATTGCTATCAATCAAGAGTAAACTTTGACTGAACGAATCAAAAACTACGCAGCTTATGCTCTTCCAAATGGATGTTGGCTGTGAGGGCTGAGATGCCCATGCTATGACTTCTGTTCGATATACATGTTGGGGGGTGCTGTTCACAAGGACATACTGTTCTGTCTCAAGATTCCCGAGCCTGAAACGGCACAGAGGATGTTCAGTGTGCTATATTGACAAAAAAAACAGATTGCATGGGATGGAATGGTGGGCTTTTTGCACAGATGGGGCTCCGTCTATGGCGGGACGGCCTCTGCACTCCAGTTATGAATGTGTCTGCCTCTGCCAGATGGACGCATTGTATGATACAACGAGAGCAACTGGCAGTCAAAAGGGCTGAGCACAGGACTCAGAGATACACTGCAGCAGGTAACTTCCATTGTGAACCACATCAAACCACATCCTCTGCGCGCACGCCTGTTCGCGAAACTAAGTGGAGATACGGGATCAAGAGTATGACAATGTTCTATTTCACACAGAGGCTTGGTGGTTGTCAAGGGGGAGTTTTGGAAAGATTTTTCACACTGAGAGAGGAACTGGTCATCATTCACAATGGATGTAAAAACATAAATAAAAAACAGACTTGGTTGACTTTCTAGGTAATGAAAATAGAATGTGTCTCCTTGCCTATGTAACAAAAACATGGAGTGACCGAATCAGTGGATTCAGAGGAAAGAATTCTTATTGGAGAGATCCTTCACAAAAGCGAACCATGCCCCCTTGCTTCGGCTGTGCATGTTTGCTAACAGAAATCAGCATCAGTAAGTGTCCCACACGAGTGATGACTGCGCACCTCCATCGCTTGGAAGAGCACTTTGGGACCTACTTCCCAATCCATTTTTACTGTGATCCTGGCTCAGTTGACATGCCGGTAAGTGAAATCTCCCGACTTCCGACTTCAGTGCGTTCAAGATGCCTAGGAACTCAAAAAACAATCGAGCTCTTGACTGGGATAAAAAGACATTTGAACGGTCTTCCAAGTTGGAAATCAAACTCGGGAACTCGGGCCTCTTTCTAGAGCTCCGACTTTCCGACCTGAAGATCACAGACGTCATGATTTGACCACGTATTTGACCACTGATGGTGCTTTCAAGTTGTCTTGAAAGCACCATCAGTGCTCTCGTCTGCATGAAAACCAAATATTGATCCAGGTTGGATGTGAGAGCAAAGATGAGGTCCGCACTGTCAACCACGCCCGCTGACTTTGAGAAGCTCCGATTGGACAGGCAACGACCAACTTACCTCACTGGTGGTGGTGAGGTAAGATACATTGTGTCAGACTCATTTGCAATTGACTGTCACAGCCCCACATTAAAAAGTAAACATTGGCTGTTAATCACATAATTTCCCGGATGTTGCACACCTCGTGAGTCTGTTGTTTACTCCTGGCTGAGAGCGCATCCCAACATCAGGAAGTAGCATTTTCCACTCAAGCATGGTGGTGAAAAAGTATGCAAATTTTCCGGGGGTTTTTCTCCCCCCACCGTTGAGCCCTTAAATCGAGTTATGGAGGAGCTTGACTCCTTTTCAGACTGAATGGAGCTTGTTTTATATATGAGCCAGTCCATGGGAGACGCGGGTTGTATTACCGACTGGGCCGACTGCGTCGACGCCTAGAGGTAATACGACATCAGGAAGAACTACGCCCTCTAGGGGTCTCTGTGCTAGGGGTATTGGCACAGTACCTGAATAACGCCAATCAGCCAAAAGTAGATGATTCAAAAAGTACTCCGTGTAGATGAAGTGGACAATAATTTCTCTCCCTACATGCACATCGGGCTATTGCTATAAAGGCAATGGTCTAAGAATGAGGCCGATACCATAAACAAATCTAGGAAGGATGTTTTTCTAATCTTTTAATTAAATGAGTGTTTTTTCTTCACCAATCAGTTTTTAAAATCAGATGCAATTGGGCCTTCCACTATTCCACATCATTGGATTGGTTGTTAAATTGCACAAGCATCCATCACCCCAGGCACTTTTTGCAATATATCATCTCCGTCCCCGTGGTTGGCATATCATAATGGAATATATCATTCAGAATTAATGGCTGAGGCTTGTTACATGAAAAATCTCATCAAACTCATCCTCGAACATCATCTTACTCGTCGTAATGATTGGGTCATGTGCTCAGAAAATCCTACTTGATCCCAAGGGACGTTGTCGCGATGAGACCAATAGGAAAACCCAATCTTACTCCACACATGCTGACCTGATCTAAGTCCAGCTGATCTGAAAAATATTCAGCAACTCATGGTGAAAAATATAAATACGGTAACTAGCGTTCACCATGTATTGCAAAACATCAAAGACCAGAAGATCCTCAAAGCAAACACATTTTCCACTGATCTAGAGCTTGTAGATCCTGCAGTGTGTGTTTGTGTGAGGCCGACTAGTATGTTTGATGAGGTGCCAGGAACTGATCAACGCTGCTATGCCCATCAATGGGGCATTGGCAAAGACCTCACCTCCAGCCTCACCTGTACATGCCAGTGTATGAGCAAAGATTGTAAATAATTAACAATTCACATCTTAACACCTTGGCTCAATTCTCTCTCTCGCTCCCTCTCTGTCCTCCATAACTGTCCTCTGGTGAGATATGATAGTGTCCTGGAAAATCACAATTTAATTGAAACTAAATCAATGGGGCAGTAAGCAGAGTACAAAGGCAGTGTACTCTCCAAGACTGAAAATGAATGGAAGACAGCTAAGACTATTGGCAACTGGCAGAGGATCCATAACCAGCCAACGCAGCAGATTTATGGCAAGGAGACTTTAACCCAGTGGGAGATTTTAGAGTAAAACCATATGATGAATTAGCATCAGCTGGCGGCAGATTTTTATTTATTTTTACTGTGCCACCCACATATGTCGTCCATTACATACAGTCTCCCACAGTCTCCCTTGAACATGAATCTTTCATCCCATCTCTACCGCATATTCCACATCTACTTCCCACATGCAGCTTTGAATGCCAAGTCTCTTAGGAGCTCTCTCTCTCTCTCTCTCTCTCTCTCTCTCTCTCTCTCTCTCCCTCTCTCTCTCTCTCTCTCTAGTGCTGTGTGGACAGGAGGGGAGTGGTACAGGAGAGGGATGGCCGGACAGGGCTTTCAAAGATGCATTAAAGAGAAAATCCTCCATAACTGTCCTCTGGTGAGATACGACAGTGTCTAGGAAAATCACCATTTCATCAAAACTAAATCAATGGAGCAGAGTACAAAGGCTGTGTACTCTCCAAGACTGAAAATGAATGGAACAAGGACACACTCACTCATCATCACAAACTGTAAGCAAGCTAGTTACAGTGCCTCCATCCAGCTCCATATTCTAGCCCGCCAACTCCAAGTCATGCAGTTACATCCTTCCACCATCACCTGGGCCATGGACTACCTCACTCACAGGCCGCAGTGAGTCAGACTACAGAACCACTCGGGCTCAGACAACATCATCACTAACACAGGTGCCCCACAAGGGACGGTTTGGTCACCATTCCTCTTCACCCTCTACACAGCAGACTGCCGGGACTCCCAAAGCCACCTGTCACTGTAACGTTCGTCGTCTTCCTCTGATGAGGAGTAAGAGAGGTTGGACCAATTTGCAGCGTGGTCAGTGTCCATTTTTAATAAGATAAACTGAGTCACCCACAACTCAAAAGTGAAACCAGGCTACCTAAATATGGTTCTCAATCAAGGACAACGATTGACAGCTGCCTCTGATTCAGAACCATACCAGGACAAACACAGAAATCCCAAAAACATAGAAAAGGGAACATAGACAACCAACCCACCCAACTCACGCCCTGACCATACTAAAAAAAAGACATAATAAAATAACTAAGGTCAGAATGTGACAGTCACCTACAAAAGTTTTCAGACAATTCAGCCATTGTAGGCTGCATCATGAAGGATGATGATTCCCTATACAGGGAGGACATACCCTAATTTGTGGCATGGGGCAGTCAAAACCACCAGGAGCTAAATGTGATTGACGATAAGCTGCACTGGAAAGAGAACACCTCCATGGTTTAAAAAAAGGCTCAGCAAAGGTTATTCTTTTTAAGGAAGCTCAGATCTTTCGATGTCTGCTCAAAAATGCACACATTCTGTGGTTAGTGTCCTGTTTTACAGTGTAATCTGCCTGGGAGGATGCAAGGCTGGATCTAGCATCGGCACCAACCAGGACAAATTAGAGACCATGCTGGATAAGGCAATCCTCAAAAGGTGTAGAAGTTGAGAAGCCAATACTCCACAGTACCTGCCTGGAGCATCACAGTGTGATGGCAGACAGATTAACTTGACCTTCAACAGAGTCTTTCTTACCATAAGATATGAGGCTTAAACACAGACACTTCATATTTTTATATTTTTTATAAATATTGATGATGATGCTTTTATGTTTGTTGTGTTTTTATGGTGTATTTATTGGTGATGTATGCATTGGCTGGTGCAATCAAATTTCCCCTGTGGGGATTGATAAACTACTATTTTATCTTAAAGGCGTGATTGACATCGGGAAAAGAGGGTGGGCTATCAGCTGATCATTGATGTGGATGATTGATGTACATCTGCTTGTTGGCTAGCTCGATTTTATTTTACTGACTGTGATTTACCTCTCTGTCTGAGTGTATCAGCACACAGCAGGGGGGAAATTATACCACCACCCAAAAGGGCACTTTGGAGTCTGGAAGGGCAAGTCTGGAGTCTGTGCACGTGCCTGCCCCTAGTCTAAGGGCCCGGGGCTGACTTTCTCCTTAGCTAACATATGGAATTGTTTCAAGGTGGTCCTACCAAGGATCAATTGGCTATTTGATTTTGAATGTTAGCACCCCTGTAAACGATACAGGTATCCTGTGTGTGTGTATGTGTGTATGTATCCTGTGTTCTTTTCTCTCCTTCTCCCCTCACAGGTGAAAATCATCACTCCCCAATCAATCATCAATCACCAATCACCAGTCACCAATAAATCATCAATCAGAAGACACACCTTCTCCTGTTTCCTACCCAATCACAGTTCCTTTCCCTTGGTTCAAATGCCATATGTCTGTAGAGCGCTATGTTTCACTCTCTCCTACTATGTCTCTATCGGTCTTTATGTATTGAGCTATCTTTTGTTTGAGCACCTCCATATCACTTTGTCACACTTTGATGACCAGGTGGCGAATCGCATCTCTGCATGTCTGGCAGACATATCAGTGTGGATGACTGATCACCACCTCAAGCTGAACCTCGGCAAGACGGAGCTGCTCTTCCTCCTGGGGAAGGACTGCCCGTTCCATGATCTCGCCATCACGGTTGACAACTCCATTGTGTCCTCCTCCCAGAGCGCTAAGAACCTTGGCGTGATCCTGGACAACACCCTGTCGTTCTCAACTAACATCAAGGCGGTGGCCCGTTCTTGTAGGTTCATGCTCTACAACATCCGCAGAGTACGACCCTGCCTCACACAGGAAGCAGCGCAGGTCCTAATCCAGGCACTTGTCATCTCCCGTCTGGATTACTGCAACTCGCTGTTGGCTGGGCTCCCTGCCTGTGCCATTAAACCCTACAACTCATCCAGAACGCCGCAGCCCGTCTGGTGTTCAACCTTCCCAAGTTCTCTCACGTCACCCCGCTCCTCCGCTCTCTCCACTGGCTTCCAGTTGAAGCTCGCATCCGCTACAAGACCATGGTGCTTGCCTACGGAGCTGTGAGGGGAACGGCACCTCAGTACCTCCAGGCTCTGATCAGGCCCTACACCCAAACAAGGGCACTGCGTTCATCCACCTCTGGCCTGCTCGCCTCCCTACCACTGAGGAAGTACAGTTCCCGCGCAGCCCAGTCAAAACTGTTCGCTGCTCTGGCCCCCCAATGGTGGAACAAACTCCCTCACGACGCCAGGACAGCGGAGTCAATCACCACCTTCCGGAGACACCTGAAACCCCACCTCTTTCAGGAATACCTAGGATAGGATAAAGTAATCCTTCTCACCCCCTCCCCCCTTAAAAGATTTAGATGCACTATTGTAAAGTGGCTGTTCCACTGGATGTCTTAAGGTGAACGCACCAATTTGTAAGTCGCTCTGGATAAGAGCGTCTGCTAAATGACTTAAATGTAAATGTAAAAATGTCCTCACCTGTGAGTATTGTTTTTGGTTATGGTGTTTGTTTGCTGGTGGGAAAAGGGGGAACCAAGACAAGTTGCCCATGGGCATACACTACCCGTAGGTAAACTTTGTTAACACTAGTTACAACTGGGTGGACCACCCACTGTATTTTTGGTTAGTTAGTTAGCTGTTGTTGAAATAGGCTAGTCTAGCTTAGGGGTGTTTTTGAATACTTATTATTTCTTTCCTTGGGTCTAGCTCAGCCCCTTTTCCTGCTCCCCCCATTACCGTGTGTTTTCCAATAAACCCTGAGATTGACGGTAGATTTCAGTTGTCGTGGTTATTTCGTTCTCAACTTTTACTTTGTCACTATTATAAATTGCACGAGTTATGTTACGGGTCTCGTTACCATCCCCCCCTAGACTGTCGGGCCAAAAGGGATTCGTAACAACCCCTTTCGGTATAAAAATATATATATATTTAAAAAATGTATTTGAAGGAACATTGACTTTGGCCTCACTGCTACTAGCAGATAGACATGCATTTAATAAGATAGTTAAAATAAAGAAGTATGTGAGAGATATATGATCAGAAAAAAATATATAATCATTTCTAGTGGAATTACCCGTATGCCTTTTATGTGGAAATGCCCTATTCATTTCCATTCATTTTTCGGCCCGGCTCCGGGTTACCTTCAGACTAGTCTCGTGACACTTGCGGGGCTCATAGAGCAAAATGGAGAGTCCCATCTTTCCATATAGGGTCAGATTAGTGTGTATCCCAAACCGTTCGGACACTACAGATGTTTTTGTGAGAAGACCGATTTTTGGGATGTCTCCTAGTTTGACAAACACTGCTGTAGCTCGGCCACCTTCCACGCCAGACTGCGGAAGGCCGACATCGGTGGATTGAGACGCAGCCCATGCAAATCAATAATATCGCTAGCTTAAACACACATTTTGATGGGGATTTTTTAATATTATGTCTTTATTAAGCCTCAAGAGGAGCATGAGGTAGCCTCAAATAGAAGATATCTGATATCCCAGACAATGTATGAATTTTAGGAATCTGGTGTGATGACATTTGACGTAACTTGTGAGCTAATCAATTACTGGCTTTATCTCCGTGTTATGTCACACCCTGATCTGTTTCACCTGTCCTTGTGATTGTCTCCACCCCCCTCCAGGTGTCGCCCATCTTCCCCATCATCCCCTGTGTATTTATACCTGTGTTCTCTGTTTGTTGCCAGTTCGTTTTGTTTGTCAAGTCAACCAGTGTTTTTCTCAGCTCCTGCTTTTCCCCACTCTCTTTTTCTCGCCCTCCTGGTTTTGACCCTTGCCTGTTCAGACTCTGAGCCCGCCTGCCTGACCACTCTGCCTGCCCCTGAGCCTGCCTGCTGTCCTGTACCGTTGCCCCTACTCTGGATTACCGACCTCTGCCTGACCTGACCCTGAGCCTGCCTGCCGTACTGTACCTTTGCCCCACTACTCTGGATTATTGACCCCTGCCTGCCTTGACCTGTCGTTTGCCTGCCCCTGTTGCTGTAATAGACATTGGTACATCAACACAGTCTGCACTTGGGTCTTACCTGAAACGCTACATGTTCGTAATAAGTGCTCCTAGACTTGACAAGCAGTTCAGTAACCTGGTCCGTTAATGTGTCAAATTCTGCTTGCAAAGTTAAACGCTCCTTATAAATATCTGGAGATGTCATCTAATTAGGCAATACAGCATGTTAACATAGCCTATCCTTTTTCAGTTTGTTCTCATGTGCGGTGTAGGAAATAATTTAACCTCTGATATAAGCTTTCAAAGTTTCCCCAGAGAGTAGACGCATAGATGTTTGGGGTTCTATTCGTACTTATGAAAGAGCCGATTTGACCCAAAACAAAATGGACAAAAGTGTTCATTACTGAGCAGTTGAGTATTTAGCCGCCAAGGCGGTCACAGGTTGTCAGCGATTTGAAAGGCCACTTCCATAGTAACAGGGGCGTGGTCAGATACAACAATTGGATTCTATGAACATGAAGATATGGAATGGAGAAGTCTGTCATCTACAAGGAAGTAGTCTATACGTGTAACCGATGAGAAAAAAAGAGGATGATTTCCCAGATGGATTAAACGGGGCGGCAGGGTAGCCTAGTGGTTAGAGCGTTGGTCTAGTAACCGGAAGGTTGCAAGTTCAAACCCCCGAGCTGACAAGGTACAAATCTGTCGTTCTGCCCCTGAACAGGCAGTTAACCCACTGTTCCTAGGCCGTCATTGAAAATAAGAATTTGTTCTTAACTGACTTGCCTGGTTAAATAAAGGTAAAAAAAAAAATTTAAAAACATTCTCCAAGGGTCTGAAACTGCAAATTCAGACAAAGGTTCGGACAACTCTAGCGGAGGCTGACAAGATAGTAGGTTTAGTGGAGGGTAGATGAGGCTGAACTTCATGCCCGGGCAGGCGTGTAGCTGGCGCTTCACAGCTCCGAAGCTAGCCCCCTTCTTAGCCACAGCCATGGTGTAGTCCGCAAATACAGAGACTCTTTTACCCTTGCAGAGGAGAGGAGATGCTTCTCCCGATCTCCTCAGTATGTCATTGCGGACATGAAAGCAATGCGCCCTGATGACAAATGGTCGCGGGGGGTTCTCCATCCAGGGGGCCTTCTACGCAGGGCGCGGTGGGCCAGGTCTAGCAACGGCTTCTCCTCCAGGCCGAGCAGCTCCTGAAGCAGCTGGGCCATGAACTCCGTGGGTCTTGGGCCCTCCACTCCCTCCGGTATTTCCAGAAGACGAATGTTGTACCTCTGCATTCTACTTTCCATGTCTTTGCATCTATTATCGAGGTATGCCACCCTAGTTGTTATTGAGCCAACGTTAGCCTCTAGCTCGCTAATGCGAGACCTGTGGTCTGTAGCCCCGCGCTCCAGCTCCAATAAGGCTGCTCCGTGTGCGTCGAGCTTATTCTGTATACTCCAAATAGATTTTTTTAAGCTTGTCTTTGACCATTGATATCTCTGACCTGAGATTGGTAGAGAGAGTCAAATTTGAGGCTGCCCATCACGGATTGTAGCAGCTCTACAATCAGTGTTCCCGTGGAGCCGACATTAGCCGTAGCATCCGGTGGCGGGGTGAATCAGGAGAGGGTGCGGGCTTGCTGTGGCCTGCTCTTGCAGATTTCATCTTTTGGGCCAGGTAGACAACATTACAAACGTACATTTCTCAGACTTGATCTGAATTGTTTAGAGGTCTCTTCAAGACGCCTGACCAAACATAAATATATACCATTTTGCAAGGTTAAATATATACATTTGGTCACTAACTCAGGGGCGATAGGGAATCGTGTTCTACATCCTTGGCTTCCAACAGCGCCCCGTGAAAAAAAAAATATGAAACCATTTTTTACAGTGTCAAGAAAAATGATGTGAACCCTTTGGAATTACCTCGATTTCTGCATAAAATGGTCATCAAATTTGATCTGATCTTCATCTAAGTCACAACAATAGACAAACATAGTGTGCTTAAACTAATAAAACACAAATTATTGTATTTTTCTTGTCTATATTGAATAGATAATTTAAACATTTACAGTGAAGGTAGGGAAAGTATGTGAACCCCTAGGCTAATGACTTCTCTAAAAGCTCATTGGAGTCAGGAGTCAGCTAACCTGGAGTCCAATCAATGAGACGAGTTTGGAGATGTTGGTTAGAGCTGCCCTGCCCTATAAAAAACACTCACAAATGTTGAGTTTGCTATTCACAATAAGCATTGTCTGATGTGAACCATGTCTCGAACAAAAGAGATCTCAGAAGACCTAATATTAAGAATTGTTGACTTGCATAAAGCAAGAAAGGGTTACAAAAGTATCTTTAAAAGCCTTGATGTTCATCAGTCCACGGTAAGACAAATTGTCTATAAATGGAGAAAGTTCAGCACTGTTGCTGAAAAAACGTTTGGTTGAGGTTTGGTTGAGGTTATTCCTGTCAAAGGAGGGTCAACCAGTTATTACAAGGGTTCACATACTTTTCTGTGAATGTTTACACGGTGTGTTCAACAAAGACATGAAAACGTGTAATTGTTTGTGTCTTATCAGTTTAAGAAAACTGTGTTTGTCTATTGTTGTGACCTAGCTGAAAATCAGATCAACTTTTATGACCAATTTATGCAGAAATCCAAGCATTTCCAAAGGGTTCACATACTTTTTCTTGCCACTGTATTTTTGTATATGCCCAGCTCACGACACCCCTTGATAATGGGAGGCCTAAGGAAATGGCCTCTTCTGCCTAATGGTAAGTCCGCCGGCGACCCTATGATGAAGTTGCATCAGCTAGCTGCAGTAAATTACAAAACAAACGTTTACAGTGCCAGCCACATATGTCGTCCATTACATACAGTATCCCACAGTCTCCCTTAAACATGAATCTTTCATCCCATCTCTACCGCATATTCCACATCTACTTCCCACATGCAGCTTTGAACACCAAGTCTCTGAGGAGAGCTCCGCGCAGCATGCCGTGCCAGCCGCTCTCTTGTTTTGATGGGGGGAAAAAATCCCAAATAATGAAAGATAAAAGACTAGCTTCCAACCTGAGTTTTTTAGGGATTACACTACAAACGGTGTTTGAATAGATTAACAAACACATTACGAAAAGGGATTCTGTTTGTTGCCAAAGCTCTCAAACATCAGCTGTGGGCATGGTGGGTGATCACAAGAGGGCATTCCTGCCTGGTTGAGTCAAATAGCACAGTGGAGCACAGTAGAGCCACCACGCTCATTACAGCATTAAATTAGATATGAAGATGAAATGTATTGTGATATAGGTCGATTTTGACTTTGAGTTGCAGTCAGATGTACTACAAACAGACTCAGGAAGCAGAGCAGAGATGCACATACTGTATCATACCGTTTTTGAGAGCATTAGTAGTAGTTGCTGTTTTTTTTTTTGTGTGTCTTTGGTACATAAACACAACGATTGTCTTGAAAGATGATCCAAGGCCCTCGGGTAACTTACCACTTGGAAGTCATCGGCACTGCACTCGGCCCCCCGGAAGTGACACGCCAGCAACATGTCCTTGATGTCATGTCCTGTGCGGTCATAGAACTCGCGCATGTTGAATGGGCGGGGCTTGAAGTTGTGGAAGTCAGCTTTGTCCTTCAGGGCCTCCAGAACACTGTCCTCCACCAGGTGGGTGTCCCTAATTTCATATCTAGAGAGAGAAAGAGCGAGAGAAGGAAGGAAGGAAGGAAGGAAGGAAGGAAGGAAGGAAGGAAGGAAGGAAGGAAGGAAGGAAGGAAGGAAGGAAGGAAGGAAGGAAGGAAGGAAGGAAGGAATCCAAAATAGTTTAGTCACAAACTTAATTGTTCAACATATTCAAAAGTAGGTCAATTGATGCCCTTCCTCCTGCTATTACTCTTCCCACAAAAAAATACATGTTTGAAAGCATGGCAATTAGCTTGGGCAGACGTGAGCTTTTAAGAATAAGATGTAGCCATTCTCACATTTATGGAAAAGGCATAACACAAATAAATAAATAAAATTGGGGGGGTTTAGACAATGTCACATTGTGATTTACATTGAAAAAATGTATTGTGAATCCCTTTAGGTTCGGTTTACTAATAAGAAGTGAATTCCATCAACTCTTGGGAAAACAAACTGTCTTCCCTTTGGGTCATGTTCCCACCCAACCAGGACATCTACTTGAAACGGTGTCTGAGAAAGACCTGCAGCATCATCAAGAACCCCACACACAGCCCAGCCACGAGCTGTTCACTCCCTTACCGCCGAACAGACGGTATCGGAACATAAGGTCTGATATCAACAGGCTCAGAGACAGTTTCTATCTGCAAGACATCAGACTGCTGAACACTTGAGCTGCACTGACCACCTGCACTGACTCTCCGCACCTTAGCACCCATGCACTCACTCACTCACACACATAGACACACGCACACACACACTGTGTGCGTCTGTGGGTGTCCATGTGAGTTGGAATGTGCACGTGTGTTTGCACAAGCATGTGTGTTCCTGTGTGTATGTTTTCCTTCCATCCACACAATAATAAGTCACAGAGTGGGAAGGGAGTGTCTACCCACTCACTGCACACAACATAATCAGTGGGAGATATTCTTGTAATAGAGCAGTGGAGAGGCCGGCTAAATCTGACCATGATGTCTGCCTGCTGCCCAGCATGAATAAATAGCAGCATAACGTCCACTGGCACGCTCCATATTGACTTGGTGGTGCCGTGTTGTGCTATCACAACACGGCATCACCAAACACCTCAAAACGTTAAAGGAATGAGCGTGATTTTTAAAAAACTTTTTTTTTTTTTTTTTTTTTTTTTTAAATAGGTTTGACTCAATAAGAAGGGGTTTTTAATCCGATGTGGGATTCTCATAAAATAAGTGTGCTGCATTAAAGTCTGCGGCCGATCTATGTATAATTATTATTTTTTTAAGTCTAGGGGTTACAGAGCCATCAAATCACCTGAGTATACTAAGTTTAATAGAAAGCCAGTCTCATCAAACTGAAAGCCATTAAACATTGAATTACCCATCTACTATTCCACCTCTCATATTTGGTTCATTATGCCGATGAGGTGAGAGTACGGCCCAGTACCTCAGGAAGTACCTATCTGATCCAATTTAGATGTTCTCTATGGCTGTTGCTAAGTGCCATCTCAAACAGAGCCTTCCATTGATTAAAGGAGGACTTAATTGAGTTGAGGCCTTTGCTCCCCAATGTTGCTGCAGTGGATAAAGCTGTCAAGTGTGCACTTATGAGATAAAAATCCCAAACGCACACAAGCCTGACAGAATCAGTACGCGCTGACACTTTTCCCACAGTATGGATGGAGTTTTAATATCCCGCCACGAGACATTTCCCCAGAGCAGCCATGGCAAACACTGGAGGTGGCGTGGGGAGAGAGAGGGGAGGGAGGGGGAGAGAGAGAGAGAGCGAGACAGAGAGAGCGAGAGCGAGAGAGTCGCTCAATTGGATTTCACACCACCAGCACTTTCATTTCTAGATGAGGGTTTAACAAATGAGGGAATAACCACATTGCCTCTCCACCATGGGAGACAGGATAAGTGAATAAGCACCGACTCTAATTCTCCAAACAAGTCAAGTGGTTTTAAAGTTGTGGAAATGGGGAAGAAAACCTGATATTTCCCTCTCTGCTAAGCAGCCATTCTCGCTGACTCCCTGAATGGACAAAGTTCATACTTTTTGGAAACAGAATTCTTAAATTCTCCCTCTTGGGAAACGAAAAGCTTGCCTTTTTAAAAATATTTTTGATCTAATCTCTCAAGCGTTTTTCTTTCCTGAAGACTATGGGTTTAACATAACAACATAAACGTAGCCTCAGAACAAGTGCCCGCGTGATGATATAATGTCGGCCTACCATTTCAAACAGCTACTGGGTCTGCTGTCATGTGATACTACATGGAAATGCGGCCTCTTGATAATGTGACACACGTTTCTTCCCCTGAGAGCGAGGACAAGGAGACAAGTATTCATTCATAAAGCTTCATTCACAAAGACCGACCATTTCAATCAAGAAGCAGAAACCTGTACCAGATGGTACATTGTACAAAGCATTCATCAGTCACAGTTCTAGTGACTGTGTGGAATTGTCATAAATGATGAAATGGGACGTTTCCCCCTGAATGAAAACCAGACCACCAAACCCATTGGTGCCTACGCGGCCCTATAACATTCTATTTTACATTCCCTAATTATGTCAGTTCTTGTGTTTCTCTCCCACTTTCGACAGCCATCTCTCATCTTCTCCCTCATTCTATCCCTTCGCTCCACTCCCTCATTCTATCCCTTCGCTCCACTCCCTCATTCTATCCCTTCGCTCCACTCCCTCATTCTATCCCTTCGCTCCACTCCCTCATTCTATCCCTTCGCTCCACTCCCTCGTGGTTTTTCTCGGTCTCTCTGCTGTCATTTTTCTCTATGTCCAGTGACAGTCCTTCCTCTTCCTGCCACCACTTGTGTCTTTCCCGTAGCTCCACCTCAGACGCTGTGTGTGTCGATGAAATGCATCAGCTGTTGCTGCAGAGCCCGGCGGGCAGCAACACGATCAAACAGGGAGGGATGGAGAGCCAGACGTGCCTGCTGTGATCGTCTCATCAGCCATCAGCACTGACATTTGCGAGACGATACTGACACCATACACACACACACACCACACATTATTATTCTTCAGCTGTATTGTTCTTATTTAAACGTGTGCGTCTTTAGTTGTCTCTCTTCTTTTTTTTAAAGTCTGTGATGTTCACACGTTTATGTTTTTGTAATGTAAAGCGTAAACTATTGTTGTCTGTGATGTCTCTTTCACTACGTGTCAGACCACAGTTAGACTAGCTGTTGCCAATGGGGATCCTTATCAAATCAAATCAAAATGCCATGGGGATAACAGTGTGTTAATCACACAGTCTCAGGCAGGTATTAGTCAAACTCTTGTCTGCATGGAAATACGATACACCTCCTCCACTCCCTGCTCCCACTCTTAGAAAGCCAATGTCTAGTCGCACACTGTACAGTGTGTACAATATAAACCATTTTCATTTCAGACAACTACACCTTATCTGTCATCCCTGGTAGAAACAACAAGGAACCATACACTCTTAGGAAAAAGGTTGTATCTTGAACCTAAAAGGGTTCTTTGGCTATCCCCATATGAGAACCCATTTGAAGAATCATTTTTGGTTCCAGGTAGAACGCTTTCTATGGGGACAGCTGAAGAACCCTTTAGGAGTGTCGGATTTGGAATTGGGTAATAACGAATCCCAAGGGTTTGATGGAATGCAGGGACTAATATTACAATACTTAGTAAAGACTGTGGAGTGCAGTCTGCCAAATGCATTCTTTACAAATATGGTTTCATTTTGGCTCCTGTTAATCAGAGCAAGCAACGTCTGTCTCTAGCGTCTTAAGCCCCACACATTACCCCAAGTTGGAGATGGCACGGGGCTGTGCACCAGTGAGCGAGGCGGTAATACCGTCCTCTCACAGCTGCTGCTGCTGCTCTTCTCTGGGGTTTTGTGACAGTAAAGCCCTCTCTGCTAATCCAACCAAGGCCAGACAAATCAGGGCTTCCTCTCTAAGCGGGGCTGGCATGACTCACCAACAGTAAGGAAATCAAAGCATCAGAGTGAGAAAAAAGTGCATCCTGAGGATGTGAGGCACAAACACCGTTACAGACGACGGAGCACCTTGCCAGCCTCACCATTCGTCTTACTTATGACTGATTCGGTTCTGCCTCTGACTTGTCATGACTATTGTAAAGGCTGAATGTCTCACAGAGAGGATCTGTAAATCAAGAAGCTAACAATATAGGCCTGCAGTACAGCACTGTTGAATTGAACTTACACGGTCGTACACCAAACTGGTGGCTACTGGTGACACCTGTGTGCACTGTGCTCTGCACAGGAGATCACGTCACACACATCTCTCTACACTGCATATCCTCTTCTTTAGGCACACATAGAAAAACAGTCTGAATGTGATTATTAGTCGAAGGGAACCAAATCCTTTGAGGGAACTAGGGCTACTGCCCGACTATGTCTAATGAACTCCCACTGATGATTCCACTCTGATCTATGGTTATACGTTCAAATGTCCCTGTGTAGTTTGGTCCAGGGCCACATGAGCATAAGGTACCATTTCAGGGCTCCAGACAAAACGTAACATAGTGCATTTTATAGGGAATAGAGTGCCACTGCAAATCCACATTTTGTCACAAGTTTAACGCACCTCTGGTTGAGCAGCGCGAGCAGCTCCCCTGCGTGGTACAGGTCATTGCGCGTCACGTGACTGAAGCGGAAAAAGTTTAGGTTGCAGAAGGTGACAGCGGGGAACACCATCATCGGGGTCGAGATCTCGTCCAGTTTGGTGACGTGCGGATACTCCAGGTAGAAGTGTATACGGTCCACGCACACAAACATTAATAAAGTCAAGGATCCCAGGAAGAACACGACCCATAGACAACGCTTGACGCAGACTCGCTCATAGGTGAAGATGTGCGAAATTCCGTGCAGCGTTGAGTTGTGCGCAAAAACTTCAATAGCGGGTGGCTTTTTGCAGTCCATTTCTTCTGATTCTACTTTGAGGTCCATTGTGTTACAGCCTGGGTTAATAGCTATACAGAATGCGGAGGGACATTGAATTGGTTTGCAGTTCAGAAGGCGGGTAAATTACTTCGCCTCACAGCCGTATTCAACTATCTATCCAAGCTGATAAAAAAACACACGCTACAGAATCATGTACTCTTTCAATTTCGTACACTGAATAATATGTGATCTTTGAGCATCTGCTTCATATACAATCCATACCATGCACCTGTGGCATCTCCGATACACCTGGCAATAGGCAAGTAATAGCTATTTAACGACTAACTGCCAGAACGTGCGGGAAACCAGCGCGGGATTTGCTGTCGCGTGGTTATCACCATCCAAAAGGCGGAATGCAAAAAACGCAGGATTCCCACATTGAAGTCAGGCGCGCATGAATTCTCAGTAAGAGTCAACATAAAGCTAATAATTCAAGAGTAGCCTATGAGTCACCAAAATGCTTCTCTTTTCCGCAAGAAAAGTCTTGATCGTTGGACGGTGTTCGGAAACACTGCTTCTGTGCGGTCTTGTCAAGAGTCCAGGTAGCCGATCTCAAAACGCGTAAAGCAGTTACAGCTGTGAAAGATATGGACCACGTTCGGTCATCGAGCGTTGGTCTCAGATTAATTGTTGACTGAAAAAAAAGGAGAAACGCACGTCATGGAGGCATGAAGAGGAGTGAGTGAGACAGGGCTCATCCGTGTTGACTGTCCAGCTTCAGCTCCCTGTTGAAAACGAATTCATATCCGTCGTTCCTTTGTGTCTGTCTTTTGGCAGAACCGCGGTTATATCCGCAGGGAGAGGTCCGAGGGGATGTTCTGTGGGACTGAGGGCTTCGCTGTTGCATTGGTCGGTCGTGACTCGTGAGCGTTTTTTTCTTCATGCATATTTGTCTAGCACTCGCAGTGAGAGCAGAGTGCAAGCGAGAGGACAAGTCCTGCGCCACACTGAGAGGTGTGAACTGTGGCATGCAGTTGTGATCTAAGTTAACTCTCCAATCATGCAAACAGATGATAGGAGAACGCAAAAGAACGCACCCGCCACATCATCATTTTAATCTCTCTCTCTAACGCTATATGCACTAAAGAGATCAACTGTAGGCCTCCATTGTATGTATTGTATTGGTGTTCATCAATAAACCAAGACACATTTAGCCCCCAACGGGCACAGTGCCTACAGGAAGTGTTCAACATTTTGTTGTGTTATAGCCTGAATTTAAAATGTATTACATTTATATTTTTTTTTTTTGTCACGGGCATATATACAATAGCCCAACATGTCAAAGTGGAATTATGTTTTTCGAAACGTTTACAAATGTAATTAAAAATGAAATGTCTTGTCAATAAGCCTAAATAAATACAGCAGTAGACATGGACTCTGTGTGCAATAATAGGCAGGGAGGCATACAAGCTAGAACCGCCACTGGGAAGATGGGTAAAAAAAAAAAGCAGACATTGAATAACCCTTTGAGCATGGTGAAGTTATTAACTACACCCATTCACTGCAGAGATACAGGCATCCTTCAAACTCAGTTGCTAGAGAGGAAGACAACAGCTCAGGGATTTCACCATGAGGCCAATGGTAACTTTGAAACAGTTACAAGAGTTTGAAACAGTCACTGAGTTTAATGGCTGTGATTGGAGAAAAACTGAGGATGGATCAACAACATTGAAGTTACCCCACAATACTCATCTAAGTGACAGAGTGAAAAGAAGGAAGTCTGTACAAACTAGAAATATTTGGCAAAGAAATGAACTTCATGTCCTGAATACAAAGTGTTATGTTTGGGGTAAATCCAATACAACACGCCACTCTTCATATTTTCCAGCATGGTGGTGGCTGCATCATGTTATGGTATGCTTGTCATTGGCAAGGACTAGGGAGTTTTTTTTAATGATAAAAATCAACGAAATAGAGCTCAGCACAGGCAAAATCCTAGAGGAAAACCTGGTTCAGTCTGCTTTCCAACAGACACTGGGAGACAAATTAACCTTTCAGCAGGACAATAACCTAAAACACAAGGACAAATATACACTGGAGTTGCTTACCAAGACAACATTGAATGTTCCTGAGTGGCCGAGTTACAGTTTTGACTTAAATCGGCTTGAAAATCGATGGCAAGACTTGAAAATGGCTGTCTAGCAATGATCATCAACCAACTTGACAGAGCTTGACATTTTTTTAAAGGATAATGTACAAATATTGTTCAATGAAGGTGTATACGGATCTTAGTGACTTACCCAGAAAGTCTCACAGCTGTAATCGCTGCCAAAGGTGATTCTAACATGCATTGACTCAGGGGTGTGAATACTTATGTAAATGAGATATTTCGGTATTTCCTTTTCAATACATTTGCAAACATTTCTAAAAACAGGTTTTCACTTTGTCATTATGGGGTATTGGGTGTAGATGGTGACAAAACATGTTGAATTCAGGCTGTAACAACCAAATATGGAACAAGTCAAGGAGTCTGAATACTTTCTGAAGGCACCTGTTTATGCATGAAAAATTAATGTAATGTGGGAGTAATTCAGGCCTTACTAATATAACCAAATATATATTATGTGTCATTAAATATGCAAGAGTCTCTCAGGGATATGGACAAGCACTTTTTAAAGCCTCGCTAAATTAGTGTTTCACTTGACACTGGTACAAAGTATCAAGGGACAGTCCTAGCGACCTCTATCATCGACATTGGGACTAGGTGCTTGAATTTCAAAATGAAATACAGACTAGCTATTTCTGTATTCAAAGTAGCCTAAGGTTAGACATTGCCCTACATTAGAAGTTTTTAAGAGGCTCTTCTGTCACCTGTAAGTCATTGACTGGCTGAATATTCTTAAAAATAAAGACAATTTCCTCACACCAAGAAAACAATTAGGCCTATATTAAGCCAATAGTTATCGTCCTCTTTTCCTTGAATGCACCACCTGTCCCCCTTCGTGACGCATGGTTGTCAAAGAAAGGTTTGAAAAAATTATATTTCATGTTGATGTGTTGGCTGTAGGATGACGAAACAAACATTTAAAACAACATAGCCAGAGCCATAATAGAGCCCCACCGTGGAAGTATCATAATACCCATAAGCCCTAGCAGTCAAACAGGGAAATGGTTCCAGTCATTTTTCCGCCATGACTTTTTCCCACTGGGGATTTTAGAAACTCTTAAAATAAGGTGGCTCTCCCTGGCCATGGAGAGGCTTTTATTCTCTATTTTGGTTAGGCCAGGGTGTGACTAGGGTGGGCATTCAATGTTCCTTTGTCAATGTTTTTGTATTTCTTTGTTTTTGGCCGGGTATGGTTCTCAATCAGGGACAGCTGTCTATCGTTGTCTCCGATTGAGAACCATACTTCGGTAGCTCTTGCCCACGTGGGTTTTGTGGGTAGTTGTTTTCTGTTGAGTGTTTGTATCTGCACCAGACAGAACTGTTTCGGTTTCGTTCGTTCACTTTGTTGTTTTTTGGATTTTCAGTGTTCTATTCCTATTAAACAATATGAACACGTACCACGCTGCACCTTGGTCCTCACCTTCTTCCACCAACGGCCGTTACATAAGGGCTGCGTTTCGTGTAGGCTTACCCTGGCGTGACGTTTTGATAACCATGTAAATCTCTCTCGAACAAGGTGACTTTTATCAATATATATTTGGCTTTATTTCCTCTCAGATTCAAAACTGCTAATCAGCACCAAAGTAGACATCATGCAAATCTACAAATCTCTGCAAGCTGCACGTCATCTCCAGCTGACACCTTTGCTTACTGATATTGTGTCAGTTTAAAACTTGCACAAGACAGTTCACAGAATAGTCAGTTTAAAGAAATGTAGCCAATTTATTCATTACTACATCTATCTAACATTAGATAGTTAATCCTGAGATTGTTACCTTTGCCTCGATTCGGCAGTCTCGTCCAGATCATCATGGCATTTGTAGTTCTTTATGATAACCAAATGATCAGCTAATTAGCATTTAATTTTGGGGGAGTAAATACAGGCGAATATCTCTATAAAAGTCACTTCCTAGAGAGATTTACACAGTTATCAAAACGTCACGCCAGGATGATCTAAAATCCCCTATAGGAAAAATGAATGGTGGAAAAACGATTGGAACCATTTCCTGTTTGACCGTTAGGTTTTATGGGTATTATGACTCCTACTGTGGTACTCTATAATCTAAAACAACTAAGTGTAGGTCCTACCACGGGACATAGCCCACGTGTTGAGCGTTACTTCGCCAGTCAAATCAGGACCATGGACAGCGCCTATCCAGGTTTCAATTGTAAATTAAAGTCCAGTATGGTATGTTCAAGCCATTCTCCGGTGCCGTAGATGGCGCCATTTAGCAAGAATCATAGTTTGAAGATTTACCAAGAAGGAAATAGCTTTGTTGTGTGAGTAAAGATGGCGATGCCCCTTGGCTTGGGACAATATTGTCGCTTGGCAGGACGAGTTATGGGCGCATTGTCCCGCAGACAAACACGTGGGACACTTCTTCCAGCGATAAGATGGTATATTACCCAAACGGCAGGCAATAGTGAGTAGAAATTTGAACTGCGTGTGGACACTGAGTGAGGCGCCCTTTGCCTTAGTTTCAGCTCATAGCAAACTAGAGGTCAGAGCAGGGGAGATTGCATAATAAGAATTCTGACCGCGCTCGTGACCAGCTGCTTGTGTTGTAATTCTTAACGTTGTAAGTTTCCATGCGTAAATTAACTTTCGTTTTGAAATCTGACATTTCACCAAGTTTACAAGCTTTGAAAAGTTTGGTTACGTCATGTTGGACGGACTAGTAAACTGCATTTCGACTTTCTTACTTTAGTAGCTTAAATCGATTTGCTGGTAAATCAAAACGTTTTAACATGGCTTATGTCATGTATGTCTCCACTTTCACCATGCATATGTATTTGCCCCTCTAGAGAACGTTCTGCAGTTGCCAATATCTATGAATCATTTTTTGCTCTCTATTCTGTTTCTCTCTATAGACGTGCAGTTTAAGCTGGACGACAGGACAGCCCACAGCAGTCTGGACCTCTTTAAGAAGGACACAGGTGTCATCTATCGCATCCTGGGCCTAGACCCCAGCCATGTCCAACAGAACCCTGAGCGCTTCCGTGATTGGGCCGTGGTGTTCGGAGACGGGCGAATCACAGGCGGCCGCCACTACTGGGAGGTGACAGTGAAGAAGTCGTCAGAGTTCCGTTTAGGCGTGGCCGAGGCGGCGATGTCACGGGACGACTGCGTAGGCACCAACCGCTCCTCCTGGGTGTTCGGCTACGTCCAGCGCAAGTGGTTCGCCATGACAACCAACCAGAGGGTGCCGGTGCCTCTGGTGGGTAAGCCTGATCGCGTGGGCATCCTGTTAGACTATGAGGCCGGCCTTATAGGCCTGGTGGATATCCCAAAGGCCAAGGTGATCCACAGCATGAGGGTCACATTCAGGGGGCCTCTCTGCCCAGCGTTTGGCTTGTGGGATGGAGAGCTGCTTACACACTCAGGTCTGGAGGAGCCTGAAGGCTTGAAGTGAAGCAGAAGGATCTCTGGACTCTGGTGACAATATGGCAGGCAGGTGGATGGCTTTGATGGCAAGGCGAGAGGGGGCCAGGAGCGGCGATGTGCATTCATTTTTGTAAACTGAACACTTACAGCAGGCAGCACTTGAACATGTCTTTCAAATCTCCCAATGAAGAGCAATATTCTCCATCCGAATGTAAAGCTTGAAGTTTATTTTCAATGGGGGAAGCAAGGAGTTGATCCAATCTGTAATTTCACTGCCATACAGACCCGGCACAATAAATTGTGTTTTTGTTACCTCTCGTGTTCTCTTTTTTAATTTTTTTTTAATGTGAAATAAAATGGCAACAATATGTAGCCATCCTGTGTGTAACAAGAGATCATTAAGTGCCGGGAATGTTGCTGTTATTACTATTGCTTAATGTCTTGACATCCTCCACTACCTTGACAAACTTGGAATTAAACCAAAAACATGCATTTTTTTTTAACCTTTTGATATAATCCAATTGTGTGCTGAGATTGTATGCTGAAATAATAAATCAAAAAAGTGACACATTTTCACTCGTTTATTTACAGCAGCGAGCTGACATTGACAGTTTAATGACCCGAGGAAGCAGTCTGTAGAACAGCATCACTTAATCCCAGTAAGAAACCCCTGGGTGTGCGAGTCTTTGGTTTTTATAACATATCAAAAACAACAGTCATCTGACTCAGTAGATTCATGCACATATTTAAAAAGGAAATGCTGATGGGACACTGTCATACATGAATATTCATCAGTCTCAGTCACTCAAAAGATCCCATTTAGACATGCCATTTCTATAGTTACGTAACAGTTGTGTTTCTCTTATGTTGGGCCAATTAGTATTCGCACCAAAGAGGAGAAAAGACCAGAAGCAAAATGATTGTCAAATACCTCATCCTCACGATCCATGGGTCATAGTTCACTCATATCTTCTGACCTGCTTATGAAACATCCTACTGAGGTAGATTAATATATACTTTCCTACTTAATAATTTCTAGATTTGTACAGTATATTTATAACCTGCCAATATGTAACGTAACAATGCTGTGTGCGTTATGCAGTTATAATGTATGTATAGTGGCATAAAATCCACTAACTAAATAATGTTGTAGCTTCATACATAATTTAACCATCACAAACCATTGTATAAATAAATACATTTCAAACACTGGTCACATACCAGGCAGCATATACACATAAAATGTGCATCACACTGGCATTTTTAAGTGACGAGTAAGGACAACGTGTGTGTACTTACAAATTTAAAAAACTGCCAAGTTCACCTGAATGAGCAACTGATCACTTGTTGGTGCCCATGTCAACATGAAACAGTATTACATTGATGCTGTCCACTCCTGAAGACTCCTGAAGCTTATGTGCAGCAACGTGGACAAAGAAAGTGTGCTTGGGGCCAGCACAATCTCTCACAGCGGAGTGCGATATGCTGCGGCGAACCCCAACCTTTAGACACAGTGACGTGTGACCCTATCAAATATACTACGCTTACACCTCTTCGCTAAATGGCACGAAATGGCCGCATTTCATATGGTCAGACACACGTCCGGTCCGTCTGGTTTAAACCACCACCTTCAATGTGTCTTAACTTTCTCTGGTCTTCGGTTTCTGACTGGGACTCACTACTGCATGGGTACAGCCGCTGGTACTCCGTCAGGACCGACACCACCCCGTCCCGACCAAACTGCCTGGCGTCATCCAGGGGTGTGTTTCCCCACCTGATGACACAGAGAAAGATCATGAGCGGTCAGGAAAAAGCTTTGAAACGGGCGTACAGCTACAGAGGCAAATGTGGTGCGAGGCAAAGGGAAACAAGTGACACAATGAGACTCAGTTGAAGACATCACTCTAGCTCTGAACTTATTCTGGTGTAGCAGAGTGATTTTAATGATCTGGGCACTCTATTATCCATGCCAAAAATGGCCTTTATTATGGAACATTTCTCAGAGACGTGTGAGTTATTAAAAGTGTCAGGCAGAGGCAATGGTGTCCCTACCTGTCCTTTATATGGGGGTTCACTTGACACGTCCCTGTTAGGAAGATCACCGCTTCCACATTACCTGAATAAAACGGGAAGGAAGAATTCAACTTCAAAATACGGCAATGCGTTTTGTGCAAACCAACAGTGATGCATTCACATCTCTGTGGTCCACACAGCGAAGCCATCCACTCCAATTCAACCATATCAGCCACACTTGAATTCCAAATGTGAACGATAAGGTTGAAGCACATGTTATGTGGGAGTACAGTATTATCATGACAAATTACAGGGTCACCTTCAGCTGACGCCACGTGGAGGGCTGTACGAGAATCGTAGTCTTTCTCTTCCATGTCCACAGCCGAGAGAGCAAACCTTGGGGGGAGGACAGGAGCGAGAGAAGGAAGAAAAGAAGAGTATAGCCAAAGGTTAATTGGAATGACAGATGGCCGAGACGAAGAGATAAGGGATTCGAGACAAATGACTTTCTGAAAAGCTCTACAGTGATGATATTGAAGTTAACCGAAATTGATTTGATACGAGGGGTCGTCTGTTCCATGCAAAACATGCATTTAAATGTATTATGGAAATCATTTCACAAGTTTCTTCTTGTCTGTCTGGCGCCCAGCCCTTGGTTATGGCAAACTATAATTTCTTATAAAATATAATTTCTTATAAATCATTAGGACCGACTATGATGGATTGAATTTATATAACTAGTCTCCCAGGGTTCCGTCTTTACCTCCTCAGGGCAGAGACATCTCCACTGTAAGCTGCAAACATCAGATTCACCACTGACCTGTTCTGAAGGGGGCAGAAGAAAACATCTCAATGATGGGCGATCAACATAGAAGAAGGCTATTGAAGCATAGAGGTGTTTCAAGTGTTGTAAAGGAGACAACAGAAAACATGAATTTTCCAGAGAGTTTAAAAGGTTAAAATAAGAAAAAATTAAAATAAGTATTTAGTGTGTACTCTATCCCTTACTTACCCTATCATCAAGTGATTGTCTGCGAGGGTCCAGCTTCCTTGCAAAGTGTCTCAGGTTGTCATAGTTATGGAAGTTGAAGAGAGAAACCAGCTCCTGATCAATCAGCAGATAGAAGGGGTCAATACAGACAGGAAAATGACCGATTACTCTACTATTCAACATTCTATTCTACTTGAATCTTCCATTTCCACAATGTCTCATGCAGTTACAAAGTATACTTTCTAAATGTAATTTTAAAAAATTTTTTAAACAAGGCCATCACCGAGAATAAATATTGACTGCTGGGTTTGACAAAAAGGTAAGTCATAGGTTATTGGAATTCTTCTCGTCTGTGTACCTGACAGAAGTGAATGCCTCGGACACTATTTCCGACACGGTCTAACGGAGGAGACCAACACATTATTCCCATAACATTAGGGACCACCAGCAGTACTGCACCAGAAACACCAGACTTAGCAGGTAAACCCACCTGGGAAAACGAACAGGCAAAATGAAGGTTAGCAGTACACTTATAACCAGCCGGGTGTATGTCAAATAGTCTCAAATAGATTCCTGTCTTCAAAAAAAAAGCTATACAATTCAGTTGGGAACATAGAGACATTGTAAACAATACAACATCCCCAGTCCTTACATCAACCCACACCCACGGCACCCATCCCTCCTATCCCACCCAACCCACACCCACGGCACCCATCCCTCCTATCCCACCCAACCCCACCAAGGCATCACACCAAGACGGTACAAAACAAATAAACAATAACAGAAACAAAAAAACAATAGCAATACATTCTGACAATAGCAATAACGTGTCTCCTCTCATTTAACTACTCATCTGACAACATAGGATAGGTGAAAGAAATATGGCACATCTGAGATAAAGGGGAATGTTCTAATTGACCACATACTGTATAGTAGGATAAGGCCACCTCGGGTCATTGACCTCTGACCTCTGTTTCTCAATAACTCACATGGAAAGCGAACTGGCCAGAGAAGTCGTACATTCCACAGGAATGCATGAGGCTCAGGGTGTTCCGAACGGCCTCCGCACTCAGCACCTGCTCGCCTGTGATTGGACAGATGCCCCCGTTGGCCAGTGTGGCAGCCATGACACTGCCTGACTCACACGTCACCTCGATGGAGCACAGCTGAGAGGAAAACAGAGAATAGTTAAGACCTCTGGTTTGCTGTAGAGGGTAGTACTTTAGTCGAATACTACAGAGTGTTTCCACCAGGGACAGAAAGTCGGAGATGGATTCAATCTGTAGCGCTGTAGATCTGCGCTGTAGATCTGCGCTGTAGATCTGCGCTGTAGCGCTGCGCTGTAGATCTGCGCTGTAGATCTGCGCTGTAGATCTGCGCTGTAGTGCTGCGCTGTAGTGCTGCGCTGTAGATCTGCGCTGTAGATCTGCGCTGTAGTGCTGCGCTGTAGATCTGCGCTGTAGATCTGCGCTGTAGATCTGCGCTGTAGATCTGCGCTGTAGCGCTGCGCTGTAGATCTGCGCTGTAGATCTGCGCTGTAGTGCTGCGCTGTAGATCTGCGCTGTAGATCTGCGCTGTAGTGCTGCGCTGTAGTGCTGCGCTGTAGATCTGCGCTGTAGATCTGCGCTGTAGATCTGCGCTGTAGATCTGCGCTGTAGCGCGATTGAAATTTAAAGGCAATGTTCCCGCGTTCGCAGAGACTGCATTCATGGTAAACACTGCATATGTAGGTTCAATCGAAAATCACCTTCCAATTTTCCATCGCACTACAGCGCAGACCTTCAGTGCTACGGTTTCAATCTAGGCCTAGGAAAAAGCTAAAGACCTTCTTGGATTCAACAGCAAACTTCTTAAAAAATGAGTCTCACCTGGAAGTAGAAGTCGAGGGCTGCAATCATATCTGCATTCTTAGGAAAGCACTGTCAGGCAAAATGAGAGAGAGGCCACAGTTTTAGATCACAATCAACAGGTAACTTAGATCACAATCAACATGTGTTTACGGACATATTCAATCCATCCTTACCCCAGTCTGCTGTCCCTACATGCTTCAAGAGGGCCACCATTGTTCCTGTTCCCAAGAAAGCTAAAGTAACTGAGCTAAACGACTACCATGCCACTCACTTCTGTCATCATGAAGTGCTTTGAGAGACTAGTCAAGGACCATATCACCTCCAGCCTACCTGACACCCTAGACCCACTCCAATTTGCTTACCGCCCCAATAATGTTTACATACCCTACATTACTCATCTCATATGTATATACTGTACTCGATACCATCTACTGCATCTTGCCTATGCCGTTCTGTACCATCACTCATTCATATATCTTTATGTACATATTCTTTATCCCCTTACACTGTGTATAAGACAGTAGTTTTGGAATTGTTAGTTAGATTACTTGTTGGTTATTACTGCATTGTCGGAACTAGAAGCACAAGCATTTCGCTACACTCGCATTAACATCTGCTAACCATGTGTATGTGACAAATAAATAAATAAATACATATTTTTTGTTGATAACTCATAGTCTAAGAGTTTAGGAATTGGTATAACTATTGGTAAGACTCCGTGAAGCTCAAACACCCAGACTCACTTTTTTCTCCTTCAGGTAGTAACCAATAGCAAAATTCCTATCTCCGGTCTCTTTCTCTGACTGGAAACTGTGAAGGCAAATACATATTGCAAGCAGTTTATCGCACCACAAAGTGAAGTTACTGCATGGGCTGCAACATTGGATAATTGCATTTGCATATTATAACATTCAATTCGACACTCACGTAGCGTTGCTGAAGCCCACATACTCTGTGCCGGCCATCTTCTTTAAGTATTCCATTACCTACGATAAAAGATGTGTCAGTTGTGAGATGAAAGAATACACCGAGTGTACAAAACGTTAAGAACAACTGCTCCTCCCGTGACATAGACTGACCAGGTGAATCTAGGTGAAAGCTATGATCCCTTATTGATGTCACTTGTTAAATCCACTTCAAATCAGTGTAGATTAAGGGGAGTGGTCAGGTTAAAGGAGGATTTTTAAACCTGGAAACAATTGAGACATTGATTGTGTATGTGTGCCATTCAGAGGGTGAAGGAAAAATAAGTGCCTTTTTAACGGGGTATGGGGTATGGTAGTAGGTGCCAGGCGCAAAAGTTTGTGTCAAAAGAACTGCAACACTGCTGGGTTTTTCATGCTCAACAGTTTACTGTTTTTATCAAGAATGGTCCACCACCCAAAGGACATCCAGCCAACTTGACACAACTGTGGGAAGCATTGGAGTCAACATGGGCCAGCGTCCCTGTGGAACACTTTCAACACCTTGTAGAGTCCATGCCCCGACAAATCGAGGCTGTTCAGATGGCAAAAGGGGGTGCAACTCAATATTAGGAAGGTGTTCTTAATGTTTTGTACACTCAGTGTATAACATGTACATTGTTACTAATAAGACGTGTCAGAAGTCTGAAATCTTAAAGGATACTCACATAATCAAACCGCTCTGCCTTGTTTGAGTTAGGCTGTAAAAAAAAAAAAAATACAATTTCAGTACAGTATTTCTGTATTGACACTATGCAGAGAGCTTTTCGGCCCCTAGGTGGCAGTGTTTGTGTATTCTGGCACAGCGTGCTGTTGGTGTCAGACAGATTCTGGGTGGGTGTGTGGGGTACATTTAGTCATTTAGTGTCTGTCTGTCCGCCTGTCTGTCCACGTGTGGTAATGTGATGAGTATGACCTGGGCTTGCAGCTGCGGGGCAGGTTATTGCCCTGCTTGGGTTTCAGGGTCCAGTGAAAGATCGCCGCCAAGTCGTTAAGTCACCAAAAAGGGCAGAGACTGGTACTTCCCCTTACTGTTCTGAGCCACCCTGTCCTGAAAGGTCAGAGACGATCTGAAACATTACGGTGACTAGTTGAGTTGTCCTCAAGGAATAGGTTTCTTCTGACGTGGTGCAACCCATGGCTTGTTGATCAGTAATGTTCTGATGGAGTGTTCGTGGAGTAGTGGCACGTTTTTCCCACTCGTAACTTCTGAGAGTTCTGCTCTCTCTGAAAGATCAACTGAAATTTGCACAACCTTTATAAATATCAAATTGAATAAACTCAAATTAAAACTTGCTAGAGGTGCTGCACTGACTTGGACGAGTACAAGTAGTACAGTATGTGCAATAGACTTATTAGCCAATTAAATGACGTTCGGGCCATCTCCATCTGTTCTTGCTTCATGTACTTAAAGGCCCAGTGCAGTCAAAAAGTCGATTTTTCTGTTTTTATATATATTTCCACACTATGAGGTTGGAATAATGCTGTGAAATTGTGTACATTTAAAAAAAGACTGCTTAAAATTTCTGCCTGTTTTGGTATGTAGTTTTGGCCTGCCTGACTGGTGACGTCACCAGGTGGTAAATGAGCTAATAGACCAATAAGAGAGTGAGTTCCAAACCTCTCTGTCAATAACAGCTAGTTTTCCCCACCCCACTCAGACCACTCCCAGACAATCTTAGCAAAATTCTTGCATGAGAAATTGACTCTTCGTTAAGCCCAGCCCCAGAATTTCTTGATTAGCAAGGGGTGGTCTGTGTTTAATTTAATTGTTTATTACAAACACAGTTTGAGATCATTGTGAGGGGATTTCACCATTGGTTGAATGGGGATGTGTTATCCGAGGTTGCAACAGTAACCAAGGGAGGTGTGGCTTAGGGAAGGGTCAATTGCCCTTCGCTAAGAAGCTTTTTTTTCTCTTTTTGACCATTTTAATTGAAAACAATCACAGTAAGGTACTTATTTGTTACCCAGAAATATGATATGATATTGAGATAAAAACATCTGCATTGGACCTTTAAAGGACCCTAATGTAGACATTTTAATTTCACTTTGTCATTATGGGGTATTGTGTGTAGATGGGTGAAAAAATAAATAATATTTAATCCACTTTGAATTCAGGCTGTAACACAACAAAATGTGGAATAAATCAAGGGATATGAATATTTTCTGAAGGCACTGTAATTGTTACCCAGAAATGACATGATATTGAGATAAAACCGTCTCTGTATCAGACCATTAAAGAACCCTGTGATTGTCAAAGACGTAAACACACAAACACACCTACTCTTCCCAGCTGTCTCATTGGCCTGACTCACCCCCCCCCCCCCCCGACCGTAACCCCCTTCCCCACTACTGTACGTGACCCGCATAGCCAAGAGGCATATCTCTCCAGTCAGCTGGTAAGGACAGGCAGCCAGGCAGGGGGAAAAACACAGTAGAATAGAGGTCCATCTCTACATAAGGCAGAGGCCAGCCCTCTTTCCCCACTGCTTTAGCTGTTAGAATGAGGGCAATGCTGACTGATAAGGAGTCAGCTGGTGATAGCTTATTGACCTCTGTCCACACAATATAGGGCAATTGGTCAATGATTGACGGCAAAGTCTGACCGTGACACTTGGCTGTACTAGTTATGACAGTTTTCCTGATTTCTTGTATATCTGATGTTGGAGTGGATTTGGTGTATAGCAGTTTGCATTCATACAGTATATGCAATGCAATGCTTAATCTGTCTGAATGTAATGTACTACTGATTCTGTTTCAGTTATCGAGCAAAGATTAGAGCTCTAATTCCAAAATCTCATGAAAATCTTATAAGAGATTATACAACGGGTGGGTCTAATCCTGAATGCTGATTGGTTAAAACCGCATTACAGCCGGTGTCTAATCCACAAGTTACCACCGGCTAACTCTATGATGTTAAAATGCCTATTTACGCTGTTCAATATGACTGCGCAATCCACTGTCTCATCAGCCCAGCCAGCCAATTTATAAACTTGATCTCCATTATAAAAAGCATCAAGACATTATCTCACATTTCTTTTAGAGTAAAACGCCTAACACCAGTGCCAATATATCCTCCAAACACCGGCTTCGAGGGCATTATCACTTAATTATAACATCAGTGCACCCAGGAATCCCCTTACCTTGAGCAGAGAACTGATGACAATAGCCCCGGCGTTCACCATAGGGTTGTGTGGTTTATCTGTCCAGAGAGAGAGAGGACAATGTTGTCACTGTCGTGCACTCCACCACCACCCTATAACCTAAAGATATGTCCAGTAAAATAACTTCCACTAAGAAAGTTAACACATGCATGTGTGTGCCAGAGATGAACATATGTAATGGCACCTAGCCAGCTGAGAGGGAACCTGCAGATAAGATGCATTGACTTGCTAATGATCAGATGGCCTGTTCTTGCTCTATTGACTGTACCTACAGCTTGTTGCAATCATTGGTCAAGCTGATGGATATTTTCCCCTGTAGTTGCAGAGAGGTTGGCTCTCTTGTCTTACCACAACTGTTTACTGAAATGTGTAAGTGTTTGCTTCCACGGTGTGACATTGGAATGAACTATTTACTACCCTACAACCGAGTTAGGTTAGATCAGGCAATAGTCAACGTTATCATTTGAGGGTTCAACGTAAGGACGTTTTCCCCCCAGTACTTAGATGCATTCAAGTGTGGAGCATCTACATAGAAGTGGATACAGAGACATGGGTCTTTCTATGAACTAGGGTACCGCTGAGGATTTCCTACACTGGACAACTTGTTACAGTTGTTGATAAGTCATTGATAATAATTCGCCATTTTTGTCTTGTCATTACATTGAGATATAAGGTGGATCATAGCTTTAAAAAAAAATTGTAACCTTTATTTAAATAGGCATGTCAGTTAAGAACAACTTATTTACAATGAAGGCCTAGAAACAGTGGGTTATGACAGTGTAAGTTGTCATTATATCACATGTAAAGCATTAATCAGTTCAATTTTACATGGAACTTGAACCATGTAAGAATCCTGGTTCTAGCTGTCACAGTTGTTAAATATAGATCTCAGAAATGCAGCGTAACTACATATTATGGATTGAAAACAGTTTTCATGGGCACACATGTCCAAAATAAGAATTGTGTTGCGAAATCGAATCCTTCTAACCGAAAGTCACCTTACACTGATAATTAAAACCTAAATCGGTACTGCCATTAAAGTGGTTCTTGAGCATTTGGTGCCAAGCTGATTAGATATGCAGGGATATTTTCGCACATCGTCATCTGATCTAGGAAGGAATTTTCCTGAATGACAGTCAAGTGACGAACAGCTGTTGTGATAGTGCAATGCGATGCAGCAACAGCCCAAGTGCTGGAGAGGAAAAAAAAGCTGTTCGCAAGGAATGTCCAGAATGTTTTGGTTCTCATTTGTTAAATTGGCGAAGACAGTTGTGCCTGGATCCACGTTGGGATCTAATATCCCTAGCGAATGGAGGTTGATCATCTGTTGTCTGCTTGATTTTGCAACAGGGTCTCGTTAGAATTAGCAGAGAAAGCATCAAGGTAATGTGTTCATGTTTTTGTGCCTTGGTTTGGACACCAAGAGCAATCGTGTAGGATAGACTATTGCGCAACACCCAAAAATAGTTCTATGGATTTTTCTGGATATAATGACAACAAATGACATAGCCTAGTGGGCTTATTAACAATATGATCTGGTAATGAAATAACACGACAGATACATACTTTTTTTCATGTTACAACTGCAATTTTAAACATAGGGGCTTGAAGTTGCCTACTTGAAATTGAATTTGGAGCTCAGAAATGCAAGTACTGGAATAGGCCTTACCATGAAAATCAGACATTTCCTCAAGTTGGTGATTGAAAGTCCTTGTAATTATTGTATCCAATTTACAAGTTCTCCTCCTCCCTTATAATTATCCGTAATTTAATTTTGTATCCGTTTTTGTGAGAGATGTGGCCACTTTCGTTTGTTTCCCGCGGCTTCAATTGAAGGGTGTTGCGCTACGCTGTCGTGGTCAAACCAAGTGCGGTTATTATGAGAACGACATCTAACATCTAATGTAGGATTCAACTTGACTTTCCATACAAGTCAGTCAATTAAAAAATGAATCTGTTTTTTGGTAACTTTCTCATTATAAAAACAGCGATGGTGAGATTCAAATGGTGAGATTAATGCTACTGCCACAAACTACAGACAAACCGCCAAATTTACATCCACTCTATTAAATCAGGCAATGTCCACATTATTCTCACATATTTTAGAATGTAATAATAGTTTGAATATCAATGCTAGGCCTAAAAAATGAAAGTGGTAATGGCCTACTTTTTCATTTTCTTTTAACGCTTTTTGAGGGGAGATCTATACTACGCCCTATTTGTACAATTATATACATTATACAATTGCATTACATCAAGGTCCTTGTAAATGAAAACGAAGTGCTTGACAAAGTCTCTGAAAGTCCTTGAATTTGACTTGCCAATGTCTGTATGAACCCAGCTTTAAACGATCCTTAGTCCTAGGCCTATAGAACCCAAAATAATTCTACCTGGAACCAAAAAGGGTTCTCCTACGAGGACAGCCGAAGAATCCTTTTAGGTTCTAGATAGCACCTTTCTTTCTAAGCGTGTAGGCAGACAGGGTTAGGGTAACAGTCTCTCACCCTCCTCATCCAGTGACAGCTGGTTGAATTTGAGTCCGCTGGGCTCTTTGCCCACGTAGCGATGCACATGCGCAGTGCCGATCTCGTGCACAGCGATGGCGTACTCCAGAGGCTTCACACACGATTGAAGACAGAATGGAACCTTGGTGTCACCTGCAGAATGTCTGCCTCACGCCAGCAGGGCACAGGGGAGAGATCATGGGACAGTGAGAGGAAGGCTGAGGTGAAAGCAGATACAGAGGAGGATTCTACATGAACAAGTTAGGCAGACACTGACAAGGCAAGATGGGGTGGGGGGGGATGACATGCGAACTGCCTGTTCAATGCTCTTCATTTCAGTGACATGGGATAAGTGTGTTAAAATGGAAACCAGTGGGGGATAAAAGGAGACTATGTACATAGAGCAGATAACACAAATGCTGTAATCTCACCTCTGTCCATCCACGGTGCATAGTGACACACCCCACAGATCAGGGCTGAATTTAGCCAGTTGAGGAATATAATCTGCCACCTGAGCAAAAGAGGCACACACGCACACACACACACACACACACACCCCCACACACACACACACACACACACACACACAAAAGGAATGGAGTGGATAAGTCACGTGTCATGTATGTCAAAGGCAGGTATGTACAGTACATGTGTGTATAGCATGTGCATGCGTCTACGAATGTACAGTGTGTGCATGCTTTCATTTAGTACATGCTTGTGAGTGCGTTTTCAGTGAGCTCTGGTCCGTGAGCTTGTGTGCGGTGATGTAACCTAGCGAATGTTTTTTTAATGTGTGCAAGCAAATGTTTGGTGGTGTGCTTATTTTAGCATTCATATGTGAATGTGTAGGTGTGTCTGTGTACAGTATGTGAAATAACGTTTTTAACGTGGGAATGAATGTGTGTATTGTGTAGCCCAGCGGTTCGCAACCTTTTTCCAATTTCCCTGAGACCATCATTGTCAAAAGCTCTTGAGGACCAAGATATTTTACGTAAAATATCTTGGAGGTCAAATTTTCTCAATATTAGCAGTGCATTTAACACATTAAAAGGCCTATTATAAACACCCCAAAAACATCTACAGACCACCCGCAGTGCACCGGTCCACGGACCAAAGGTTTGAACACAGAACTCACGTGTCCCCCAACCTGCCTCTGGGTGCTGTAGTACAGCTGGTTGATGTTGGACGCAAACGCCTCAAAGTCTGGGATGATGAACTTCCTCCTGAACGCCTGGGTCAGCAGCAGGATGTTAGCGCCCACACACCTGAAACACATACATAAATATCACACACATACTTCAGATACTCACTGTGGCTCAGTTGGTGGAGCATGGTGCTTGCAACGTTAGAGTTGTGGGTTCGATTCTGGCTGGGGTCAGCCGTACAAACGTATGCACACACACTGAGATCAGTCACATTAGATTCTTTAAAAAAAAAAATAGTATAACTACTGTATTATCACACACAGTGTCACTGACCTATAGCCCCAATACAAGGCTGTTGACTCTTATGCAGTGTCTAGGAGTCAACAGCCATGTATCAGGGCTAAGTGACCTGTAACTGTGGAGCAGATACACCACTGACCCTATGACCCTAATGACACCAACAACCTAAAAACTGGACCCCAACCCGGGACCAAATTAAACGCTGAGAATAGACAGCCTATCATATTGTAGACACACACCTGCCTTTACCACTAGACAAACATTGCGCTAAGTTTAGTAAGCACTGACATGATCTCAAAGAACGGCATTGAAAATTGCTCTCATAGCTGTGATGAGCCGAAAGATCCGTCGGGGCTTGTTAATACGCAACTTGGTTTCGAGTTTGGGGCACTGGGGAGGCGAGCAGAAGGATCGCATCATTTATAGAAATGGGATTTTTTTTTAGTGGCCTATCGCTAGTGACCACCACAGAAGAAAAGACCCATGTCTAATCACAACACATTCTTATTCTGTTCTACGTGACTTTCTGTGTGTGTGTGTGTGTGTGTGTGTGTGTGTGTGTGTGTGTGTGTGTGTGTGTGTGTGTGTGTGTGTGTGTGTGTGTGTGTGTGTGTGTGTGTGTGGACCTAGTTTAGAAACAATACCAAGCACAACACCAAGTATCAATCTATGATTTACAAAGGGACTGTAGATATGCAGTATTCAATCACTGGAATATAGTAATTCAATGTAAGAAGAAGTCTACCAGACAGGACTCGCTACTGTAGCAGGTCAGTGTCTGAATCATCACGGCATTCATTAAGTTAGCTTTGCCACTTAGGAAGTAATACTGTTTGGACAGCAGTCTAGAGCCCATCAGACCTCGCTGATAAGCCGAGCTCCTAATACAACCAGCCGCCTGCAGTTCACCCACTACGCTGGCCTTTCATTAGCTCCTGTCCAGCCTTAAGCCCTGCACAAATGTCATACTCTGTTCGCCAACAATTCCAAAACTCTCTCTCTCTCTGCATGTGTTACGTTTACATGTGCATCAGTGAGGATCAGAAGCAGCTGTCGTCCATTAAAACGACAGACGCTGTCCATCTGTTTTCGCCTCACATTAACCGCAACAGAAACACTGCTATACACCCACATTCAAACATCCCTGACAATCAAAACATCCCTTCCATAACGAATTTCCACCTGTCCACTGTAGAGGTATGAGGAGCAGACACAGATACAGGCAGAGAGAGAGAGAGTGGAAAAACAAAGTCATGGATGTTTCTCGTTAACACTGGGGGCAATAGTATAAACAGTTCCTCCGCACAGTGAAATATATATATACTTTCAAGAAAATGCAATGTAAAAAAAAAAACATGGGATAAGGTGTGTGTGGTGTTTTGCCAATCAGCCAGAAGAATGAGAATACTCTACGTGGGATAGAGAAAGACACAATACATCATGCAAACTTTCAGAATGAAATCATCAGTGTTTACTAGTAAATACTCTCTCTAAACCATCCTACAAGATCATTTATATGATAAAAGGGCCAAATAAGGATGTATCCATTCCATCTAATCCCAAATCATTAGAGAAAAGAATAGAATAAAACTTTATTGTCCATCCAGGATGGACATTTTTCCATTAAAAGAATCAAATACACATAGATGCTCACATCAGACACATTTAAAAACAGTCAGTCCATCATGTTGCATACACTAACAACAGAGGACATTAATACATTCCCTCACAAACGACCACAGTCCCAACTGCACTAGATAGATAAGTACATTATACCGATACAATTTACTTTACATTTAGTAGTCCAACAGCACAAGGAACAAATTCATGTTTGAACATGTTCTTCTCGGCCATGGTCATTCTGAAGCACCGGCCAGAGGGAAGCCTCTCCAACTGTGGGTGTAGGGGGGGGTCGCCAACGACAGCCAGTGTCTTCTTTTTGGTTGCCTTGTGAAACACACTGCTCAAATGTGCCTGTGGTCGACCAATTACTTTGCTGGCTGTGTTTACTATGCTGGTCAGTTTGCTTTTGCTCCTCACACTCAAATGACCATACCAGACTGTCATATTGAACGCGAGGATGCTCTCCACCAAGCTGCTGTACACCCTCTCCAGAACATCCTGTCTGACCCCCAAACCCATTTCATTTCCTGATTGAGAACAAGTGTGGGCTTGCTTTTAAATTAAAAAAATACAACCTGCATTCTCTGTATAACTTAGCTTGTTATCAATTTGTGTCCCTTGGTATTTTAAACACTCAACCACCTCCACTGATTGGTCGTTCAGAGAGAGTGGTTGGGACATTGGTAAGAATGGTAGCCCTTTTCACTCACAGCTCCTGTCATCCTGTATACGGGTTGAAAACGATTTTGCCATCGATAAGCAAAATTGGAACCCAGCGGCTGTACAGTAAAATACTATACATGACGTCAGAGCTTAGGTTCTCCGGTTATCAGCGTTGTATGGGTGTTGACTGAGCGCAGTTATAAACTTGAGCACCGCGCACAACAAAACGATTCCCCCATCCCTCCCGCTAATTGGGCTAACTTTTGCACCTTTGTTGTCGTGGTCTGAGTGAGGGAAATGCTGTAAACACAGAGGGGTCGATGTGCTCTGAAAGATGAGATTTTCAATAAATATCACTTTGATGTCACACAAGCAAACCGCACACCCGTGGGTCCAAATCTACACTTCACATTTCTACATTTGAAAACATGTAATTTACAGTATCAACCTTTATGATTGTTGTGTATGATCCACAGTTAGAAGGATGACATGCGCTACAGCCTGGACAGAATGAGCCTGCATTTGTCGTATTGTGAAGAAAATTTGCCGCAGAACACACACTTGAATGCACGCCATTCTATGCACACAAAAAAATTACAATCTGTTAGTCTGAAGTGCCTTTTAAAAGCCTAACCATGTATGAGCATATTTTACAGCTTAGCTAGCCATGTTGGCAATAGAATAAGCTTTCAAATTATTCCCGCCTGACCCAGATGGCGATTTTCAAATGGACCGTTTTTTGGGATTGTGTAAACAACAAGAGTAATTGTGTGAGGGTGGGGACACAGGGCTGTATTACTTGAGTCATAAAAGTGCATTGAAATTACTAAGGAACTGTGTAAAGTTTGGAGAGGTGTGTGGCCACACCAAGTTAGACCTTTCACTCAAACCCTTGTCATCTTTTTTTCCCTCATCTTGCACATGCTTCAACATGCATGTTACTGGATGTATCTAAAGTATGTTGTTATTGACAAATGCTGTGTAAAGTACCGTAAATGTAAAATGCACATAGAATCAACAGTGTCATTTTTGGGGATTCAGTGTTGTGTTGTGTCCTCATCTTTGGTCTGATCATTTCCCCATTAATCTCCAAAGTGTTCTCTTTCAAATTGCATGCCTATTCTTATTATATTTCTTCTGTTAGAAGATGTGGCCCTATCCTGTTTTAAATTGCCCTATCCTATCCTGGCCCTATCCTGTTTTAAATGTGGCCCTATCCATATAGGCCAATTTCCACAAGTGTAAGGGGTTAACGTGAAAATAGAGCATTGCTCACTTCCTGAAGAGTTTCGGGTCCATCATGACTGTTCCGGCAGAGTCCTGCATTGACTGGCGCAGCTGACGCATACAGTCACTCAGCCTGGGATCCGATGTCAATAAACCTGTGCTCCTCAACGCCTGGAAGAAGGAGAAAGGAACATTTGCAAAATGAGAGTGAGAAAGAGAGACAATTAGACCGAGATAAATGAGAAGGGAGGGGGGGGGAGATGGGGTTGTGGTGAGCTGATCAACACTGACACACCATCTCTAGAGTAGGGAGTTCCATATTTGAGCTCTCTCAGTAGACTGCTGAGCTAACCCCCGTGCTGGTCCTGCAGATGCTGGGCCTAATAGAGTAGATATATATTTGTACATAATGATAAGGACATGCGTAGTACATTAAAAGGTTAATAATCATAATAATAACTTTTTATTTTCGTTTTTAGAGAAAACTGAGGTTATACAGGACTACAATAATTGTTTTAGTGTGTCATCTTCAATACCTGAATTGGAACAAACCCTGTTTCCCAATAAGTGAGTAACCACAAGGGTTCAAGCAGTCCTGTAAACGACTCTGTAAAGGAGGAAGGAACATACTGTACCTACTGTATTGAAATCAGTGGTGTAGAGGTTTTTGTTGCCCACCTTTGGCGGGAAAAATGCATTAAACGTTTAGGGAGCGCAACTTTTTTCACCGCAAACCAGCGATCAGTTTAGCCACCTACTTTTTTTTTTTTTTACCAGTACATCACTGATTGAAATCCCTCCCCTAAGCCAACTTCAAGTCATTCTGACAGCTATATGCAACAAGTGTGCCTATTTCTGGGGCATCATATGCAGTGACAGCAGACTTGCCTCATGGGAGGGTCCGGGAGGTTATTTTCAAGCCTGTGTGTCTGATCAATGCATTAATGATCAACACACACTGCTTGACTGAACTGTTGTGTTTAGTTATCGCATGTCAATACTTCACATCGGGCAGTGGCTTTCATGAGAGGCTGATATCAAATTCAGACATACTGTATAGGACAGCAACATTCAAAGCTATATATACTGTGGGAAGTACAGTGTGTGTGTAATTTCTGGCAGAAGAAATGATGACAGAATTGTAAAGCTATTGATATATTGAGATGTTAAATGAGAGAAAGTACTTCAAAGAAACTAGTTAAAAAACAGAATTGCTGGCCTCTCGAGTAGCACAGCGGTCTAAGGCACTGCATCGCGGCGTTGAGGCGTCACTACAGCCTGGGGTTGTAGTGACGGGCTGTGTCATTGCCGTCTGTAACGTAACCGGGAGTCCCACAGACGACGCACAATTGGCCCAGCGTGGTCCGGGTTAGGGGAGGTTTTGGGGTAGGGGGCCTTTACCTGGCTCATCGCGCTCTAGAGACTCCTTGTGGTGGACCGGGCACCTGCATGCTGACTTTGGTTGTCAGTTGATGGTGTTTCCACCGACACATTGGTGCTGCTGGTTTCTGGGTTAAGCGAGCGGGTGTTAAGAAGCGCGGCTTGGCAGGTCATGTTTCGACGACTCGACCTTCGCCTCTCCCGAGCCCGTTGGTGAATTGCAGCGATGAGACAAGATCGTTATCACGAAATTGGGGGATTAAAAAAAAGGGGGGGGGGTTATTCAGTAACCACAGCTACAGTTCAGTGACAGTCCTTTCAGATCACTGTGTGTTACAGCCAACTCCCCTGCCGTGTCACTGTCATGCTAAACATATACAGCATAACATGACCACAAATGGCAGATCTCCCTCGTCTAAACTGGCAGATCAATCGAAGGTCAAAGCAGATATCATTATGTAAGAATATCAAGCATTGCATCATATTGAAATACAAGGTGGTAAAACATGTTGGTATGAGACATGCACACAAAGATAATACAGTGCTCAGAGAGGAAGAGGCAAAGCGAGAGGCTTGACTCTGCCCCAAAATCTGTCAGCACCAAAAAATCTGCGAGAAGCAGAGAAAGTGTAGCCTGACGGCTCACAGTATATTCTTCCGCTGCTCTGTCGCATGCTACATACTACAGTCGCTACTGCCATCATAAAAGTTGTTTGTGGGGATGAGGGGCACGAGGGGTGTTGTACAATTAGCGATTGGATCGTCTCTAACATATATAGAGTATCAAAGCCAGTGACTAATTTTCAAACTGCCGCTTTACCCACGTGTTCTGGCTCTGGCCCAGCCCATCGGGTTCTGGACCTAGACTAGCTGGCCTAGCTAACTTTAGCCACAACATATTGGAATGTGTGTAATGTACACAAATGTGTTATGAAGAAAGAAAATGGTGTAATACGCATGAAATGCGTTGTGATGAAAATCGCATAATACAAATGAAAAATGTTACTTTTTCGTGTGCCTGTCACGAATTTCAAATAAGTAACTTGTGTCTATTTCACAATAAGCTGTGACAATGTGATGCATCCTTTCCCAGCTGACCAAAGCACGGTTTCAGATCACTTTATATAATCGGATCCGTTTTTATTTTCTTCAAAGTCTTAAGCTAACAAGGCTTAGGCCTGTGCTTTAAAAAAAATAAAAGGTAGGCCTATGCAATACCCTCTCATACCCCCTCAATTCGAGTCTTGGATTTAATTTAACAGCCATTCACTGACACGGAGGTAGGCTATTTAAAGAGTACATGGTGGGTGGAGGAATTATGAATATAGCAGCCTATTGGCTAATTTCGTCTGTCAAACCGGTACACCTACCTCTTAAATAGGAAGAAATAGGCTCCAACACAAAGCCCCTTGTTGTTAGTAAAGTCTAATTAAAATGAAGACGTTGAAATGAATTATGCCTACTATAATTCGCCTACTTTCAGCACCATGAACTGTCCATTTCCCATTGATTATGCTGTAGCTGCTGTTTCAAGTTTCAGCACCACAATGTCATTTACTCTAATCTGGTTTTACTGTGAGGTCAATAACTCTGCTAAATACATCATGGGCAAGAAACATTGTTTTTAATCAAATCAATTATAGTAGTAGCAAGCTATCAATGTTGACCTCCGGTCTTCCTCGCCTTCGTTCTCCGCTTCTCAAACAGAACAGAACATAGGCTATAAGGCTAGTCCGCTCACAAGATAACAATGAATTAATTCATTCGGAAGAAGCCTTTGACTCTCCTCCTGAACTGCCACCATAGCCCTGCACAGCACAGCCCTTGGTTAGGCAGCACAAAAAATGGTTTTGATCAGCAAGAGCAGGCCGGGGCTCATGGATGGAATACCCATTGCAGTGTGTAATGCAGCTTAGTTTTATTTACACCATCCCAGCAGCTATCTTAGAAATATAACTTTGCTCTGTGCTTCTCCGAGCATGCACTTCATAGCCTATAGGCTATGGATCATTTGATTGAGAGCGCACTAAATGGCCTATAGGCCTGCTTGATATTGCGCGCCCAGTGGAGATTCAGAAATGAGGGGCGGCATCGGGCACACATCAATATATAGCCTAATGACAAACTCATTCTAAAACACAGAAAAATATAGAGATTTCATCAATTAAAAATGACATGTCCCTTCCCTGGACTGGATTTTTTTTTTTGAATACTAAACACTCCCCATGACTGAAATTGAAAAAGCATGACCCTCCCCCATTTTCCTCCAGGTAACCATTCTGTACATTTGGAACCATCCCTAAGGATAATTTAGTTGCTAATGGCAGCCTGCCGTACCCCGGTCGGCCATCAACTTGAGATTCTTAATAAATGGTGGCAGCACTGAGCTGTCACTTCCTGGAGTAGCTCAAACTGCACTCTGTCTCTCCATGAGACACCATCTTAAAATAGTCCAATGCAGCCGTTATCTCAATATCAAATCATTTCTGGGTAACATTTAAGTACCTTACTGTGCGTGTTTTCAAAAAAAGAATTAAAAATAGCTTCTTAACAAAGAATTTAGCTAGGACTGTCTGGGAGTGGTTCATAGAGGGTAAGGGAAAACTGAAAACTAGCTGTTATTGGCAGAGAGGTTTGGAACTCCATTTCTTATTGGTCCATTAACTCATTTACCACCTGGTGATGTCACCAGGGAGGCCAAAACTCCATCTCACCAAAACAGGCTGAAATTTCACAGTGTGGAAATATACACTGCTCAAAAAAATAAAGGGAACACTAAAATAACACATCCTAGATCTGAATGAATTAAATATTCTTATTAAATATTATTTTCTTTACATAGTTGAATGAGCTGACAACAAAATCACACAAAAATTATCAATGGAAATCAAATGTATCAACCCATGGAGGTCTGGATTTGGAGTCACACTCAAAATTAAAGTGGAAAACCACACTACAGGCTGATCCAACTTTGATGTAATGTCCTTAAAACAAGTCAAAATGAGGCTCAGTAGTGTGTGTGGCCTCCACGTGCCTGTATGACCTCCCTACAATGCCTGGGCATGCTCCTGATGAGGTGGCGGATGGTCTCCTGAGGGATCTCCTCCCAGACCTGGACTAAAGCATCCGCCAACTCCTGGACAGTCTGTGGTACAACGTGGCGTTGGTGGATGGAGCGAGACACGATGTCCCAGATGTGCTCAATTGGATTCAGGTCTGGGGAACGGGCGGGCCAGTCCATAGCATCAATTGTCTTCCTCTTGCAGGAACTGCTGACACACTCCAGCCACATGAGGTTTAGCATTGTCTTGCTTTAGGAGGAACCCAGGGCCAACCGCACCAGCATATGGTCTCACAAGGGGTCTGAGGATCTCATCTCAGTACCTAATGGCAGTCAGGCTACCTCTGGCGAGCACATGGAGGGCTGTGTGTCCCCCCAAAGAAATGCCACCCCACACCATGACTGACCCACCGCCAAACCGGTCATGCTGGAGGATGTTGCAGGCAGCAGAACGTTCTCCACGGCGTCTCCAGACTCTGTCACGTCTGTCACATGTGTTCAGTGTGAACCTGCTTTCATCTGTAAAGAGCACAGGGCGCCAGTGGCGAATTTGCCAATCTTGGTGTTCTCTGGCAAATGCCAAACGTCCTGCACGGTGTTGGGCTGTAAGCACAACCCCCACCTGTGGACGTCGGGCCCTCATACCACCCTCATGGAGTCTGTTTCTGACCGTTTCAGCAGACACATGCACATTTGTGGCCTGCTGGAGGTCATTTTGCAGGGCTCTGGCGGTGCTCCTCCTGCTCCTCCTTGCACAAAGGCGGAGGTAGCGGTCCTGCTGCTGGGTTGTTGCCCTCCTACGGCCTCCTCCACGTCTCCTGATGTACTGGCCTGTCTCCTGGTAGCGCCTCCATGCTCTGGACACTACGCTGACAGACACAGCAAACCTTCTTGCCACAGCTCGCATTGATGTGCCATCCTGGATGAGCTGCACTACATGAGCCACTAGAGTGAAAGCACTGCCAGCATTCAAAAGTGACCAAAACATCAGCCAGGAAGCATAGGAACTGAGAAGTGGTCTGTGGTCACCACCTGCAGAACCACTCCTTTATTGGGGGTGTCTTGCTAATTGCCTATAATTTCCACCTGTTGTCTATTCCATTTGCACAACAGCATGTGAAATTTATTGTCAATCAGTGTTGCTTCCTAAGTGGACAGTTTGATTTCACAGAAGTGTGATTGACTTGGAGTTACATTGTGTTGTTTAAGTGTTCCCTTCATTTTTTTGAGCAGTGTATATAAAACAGAGAGAAATCACATTTTTTGACTGCACTGGGCCTTTAACCGACTTCCTTGGCTTCAAATGCGCTATATGAGTCTTGGCATGGAAATGAATGGTGTCACGTGATTAATTGCTTTGTTTATTCATATACAGTCATTGGTTGGAGCCATCTAAAAACCATTGCCAGTGTTTCTTTGATTCAATGTTAAAAAGCCATGTTGATGATGATTCAAAGGCCATGACACAATGGCCTGTCAAATACCACGCTGTGCCACAACACCACCCAGCCTTCTAATAGACCCCGGTACCCTGTACAGTTCAGAGTTCATTTGAATATGCATATGAGGGGCACCAAGAAAGGCTCCGAAGGTATGAATTATGGTGTAAAAGCACTGGGACACTGGACACAGAGTCTCTTCACACATCGTAACATGCCAAGTTCAGCATGCAAGGTGCTATGGATGACTGTGCTTGTATGACCTTTTCACCAACTGAGCTGAGACTTCTATGATGTTCTAGCTAAAACAACTAAACAACAGCTAAAACAACTAACAATGCAATTAGTTTAATCAGCTGTGTTTGCTAGGGATGGGGGAAAAGGTGTGACATCACTCAGTCCTCGAGGACCGGCGTTGCCCATCCCTGTACTAAATTGTGTCGTAAAAGCCCTGGGAGGGAACACAGCAGGTGTTTCTCAGTATGCATACTTCCGCGCTCCACACTCTCATGCGCCGAGTTCGAGGAAGTTCTCTTGAGTACGTTCTGGTGAGGACAAGAGTGTGGAGAACGCGTAGAAATGTACATTTGAGAGGCACTGCGCACTCCCCTTTGACCACAACACACAGAATAAGACGCACTACGAGCACCGCACGAGACGAGACCTCCATCCCTCCCGCGAATTGGGAAACTTTTGCAAGATGTTTTGTTGTCCGAGTGAGGGAAAGGCTGTACATTTTGAGCGCTCTATTTATGGGGAGACATTGATTATTACAATAAATACTGCTTTGATGTCATACAAGCAAGCCAAAACACCCGTGAGTCCAAATGTGCACTGGTCCAAATGCCCATGTCATACTGTACACAGTGTTAATGATCACTATGTTTGATGTACAGTTGACATGGCGTCAAACCCTGGGTTGTTCTGAACAGAAATTGCCTGTTGTCTATTGTGTAAAAATGAATACACTCATGGTTCCATGTGGACCAGAATTACGATCCGTTTCTCTGTTTTGCCTTGTGAAAGCCCAACACTGTAAAATCACATTTTACAACTTAGCTAGTCATGTTGGCAATCGAACAAGCTTTCAAATGATGCCCACCTGTTCACAGATTGCGATTTATAATGGACCGTTTTTTGTATTGCGATAAACAACAACAGTAATTGTGTGAGGGTGGGGATGCAGGGCTGTGTTCCAAACAAAACAACTACAAGTGTGCTTGTTCCAGTTCCTCAACGGCACAGCCTGGAGAGCTTCAAAAAAGTACCTTGTAGTTGAAGACTCTTTCTTTGAGTCTTTGAAAGTATATTGAAATAGCTTAGGAACTGTGCCCACTTTGGAGAGGTGTGTGTGGCCACATGGAGACACCAGTCAGTCCTCTCACCCAAACCTTTTGTAATTTATTTGTCTTAAGTTGCACCTATGGTCACATTTTCCAGGAATATTCTTATCATGTTACTGAATGTATCCAGAGCAGGGGTGTCAAACTCATTTGGCTCCTGGGGCCACATTCAGTCTTCAACAAGGTCCAGAGGGCCATAGTGAAAATGTGTTATATTTCCTTGCTGTCAAAATGTGTTAATAATAGTCCCATAACCATAGTTTAGGGAATTTATCGATGCGACCTGACTGTCTAGTGATTATTAGTGAGCTGGACAGTCAAGAAACTGTATGAATATAGGCACATTATTATTTCTACACAGTTTCGATTTGGTTTTAGTCATTTTAAAGTAAATTGAGTAAAACTAATTTTTACTCAAACCACCCGCAGGCCGGATTGGACCCCCTTGATGCTCCTGATCCAAAATATTTTTAGATTTCGTCCTCAACAAATGCGGCGAAAAGTACAGTAAATATGAAATGCACATAAAATCAACACTGTAATGCTTGGATTCAGTCACGTGTCAGCTGAACTGTTGTGTCCTCCACTTTGGTCTAATAATGTTACCACAATCTCCAAACAGTTCCCTTTTAATTGCTACAATGCTTATGCATTTCACATTTCTTCCGTAAGAAACATTTCAATTTTGCCCTATCCATATATGCCAATTGCCACGTGTGTAAAGGATTCAGGGAATTCACTTCTAGCCTCATTAACAACAGCTACACCTGTCTATTAGTCATAAAGTTACATAAGGCGTTTCCTCCACACTTTTCAAACCTGAGCCTGGGCTAGTAACATGGTGTGATGGATTCCTGCCTTGGCTCGTCTTACACTTCCTGGGATTCATTCGGTGTTCATTTAGCTGGAGTGAAAACAGCAAGCCCAAAGGCCGCTTTAGGAACTAGAATGTGTTGTGGTACAGTACATGTTGGGTCAACTTTAAAAGGACGTCACGGAAAGCCGCAGTAGTTGTCAATATGAGCAACTCTCATTCCAGCAAAAAAAGAAATAGGTTACATTAAAAAAACACTGTATGGGTTAGTGTTGGTGGCACACAGTGAGGGTGGAGGTGGTGAGATGGAGACTCACAGAGATGAACTGAGAGACAGGGATCATCTCTTTGCCCTCTGTAATGGTGTAGAAGAGAAGGTCCTCCATCCCAGAGATCAACCTGTTCCTGTGAAGACCAGACAACACAGTGCATCATGTCAATCAGCGGAGGCTGCTGAGGGGAGGACGGCTCATAATAACGGCTGGAACGGAGCCAATGGAATGGCATCAAACACATGGAAACCATGGGTTTGGTGTCTTAAATACCATTCCCCTTTTTCCGCTCCAGCCATTACCACGTGCCTGTCCTCCCCAATTAAGGTGCCACCAACTTCCTGTGATGTCCATACTACTGTAGGTCTGACAGGGTCATTGTTAAAGATTACCAGTGCGTATACGTTGTACACTGTGTTTTGATAGTTGACTCTCATCTGCATAACTTTTCTCAAAACAGACAACATGTGCAAAAGAGCACTTAACCACTAAAGACAAGTGTGTATGAACAATGTTCTATGTTTTTATTTTCTCCCCAGTAAGGAGAGTGTAGTAGTGTTTGTAGTGTAGGCCTAATGTACAGTAGTGTAGTGTGGTGTAGGTCTAATGTACAGTAGTGTGTGTGGTGTAGGTCTAATGTACAGTAGTGTAGTATAATGTAGGTTGAATGTACAGTAGTGTAGTGAAGGTCTAATGTACAGTAGTGTAGTGTGGTGTAGGTCTAATGTACAGTAGTGTGTGTAGTGAAGGTATAATGTACAGTAGTGTAGTATAATGTAGGTCTAATGTACAGTAGTGTAGTGAAGGTCTAATGTATAGTAGTGTAGTATAATGTAGGTCTAATGTACAGTAGTGTAGTGTAGGTCTAATGTACAGTAGTGTAGTGAAGGTCTAATGTACAGTAGTGTAGTATAGTGTAGGTCTAATGTACAGTAGTGTAGTATAGTGTAGGTCTAATGTACAGTAGTGTAGGTCTAACGTACAGTAGTGTAGGTCTAATGTACAGTAGTGTGTGTATGTCTAATGCACAGTAGTGTAGTGTGGTGAAGGTCTAATGTACAGTAGTGTGTGTATGTCTAATGTACAGTGGTGTAGTGTAGTGAATGTCTAATGTACAGTAGTGTAGTGAAGGTCTAATGCACGGTAGTGTAGCGTAGTGAAGGTATAATGTACAGTAGTATAGCGTAGTGAATTTCTAATGTACAGTAGTGTAGTGAAGGTCTAATGTTCAGTAGTGTAGTGTAGTGAATGTCTAATGTACAGTAGTGTAATGTAGTGAAGGTATAATGTACAGTAGTGTAGTGAAGGTCTAATGTACAGTAGTGTAGTGTAGTGAAGGTATAATGTACAGTAGTGTGGTGAAGGTCTAATGCACAGTAGTGTAGTTTAGTGAAGGTCTAATGTACAGTAGTGTAGTGAAGGTCTAATGCACAGTAGTGTAGTGTAGTGAAGGTATAATGTACAGTAGTATAGTGTATTGAATGTCTAATGTACAGTAGTGTAGTGTAGTGTAGCTCTAATGCACAGTAGTGTAGTCAAGTGTAGTTCATCTTAATATATGCTTTCAAACTAATTCCACTGACTATTCAGCTCCATGTTCCTACATTTAGTCAATGATTAAAGTAGTTGTTTGGATGGAGTATTATTGGGAATTTCGTTTGAAGTTCACTTTGTATGCATAACAAAATGGCTGAATCAAAAATAATAATTTTCTGTAGACAAGCCTAATTTGAATAAAAAATCAGCAGTTATAGGGATGTTACTCCGAAAATATACTCTGAGTGTACAAAACACTAGGAACAGATGCTCTCTCCCTGACATAGACTGACCAGGTGAATCCGGGTGAAAGCTATGATACCTTATTGATATCACCTGTTAGATCCACTTCAATCAGTGTAGATTAAGGGGAGGAGATGGGTTAAAACCTCTAGTGACTCACCATCCCGCATGAAGGAGCGTAATCATCGACTGACACGAATTAGCATAACGTAACGGACATAAAAATATTCCTAGAAAATATTCCTATTCATGAAAATCACAAGTGAAATATGAGACACAGCTTAGCCTTTTGTTAATCACCCTGTCATCTCAGATTTTCAAAATATGCTTTACAGCCAAAGCTAGACAAGCATTTGTGTAAGTTTATCGATAGCCTAGCATAGTATTTTGTCCAGCTAGCAGCAGGTAACTTGGTCACAGAAATCAGAAAAGCAATCAAATTAAATCGTTTAGCTTTGATGAGCTTCGGATGTTTTCACTCACGAGACTCCCAGTTAGATAGCCAATGTTCCGTTTTTCCAAAAATATTATTTTTGTAGGCGAAATAGCTCCGTTTGTTCTTCACGTTTGGCTGAGAAATCGCCCGGAAATTGCAGTCACGGAAACCCGAAAAATATTCCAAATTAGCTCCATAATATCGACAGAAACATGGCAAACGTTGTTTATAATCAATCCTCTAGGTGGTTTTCAAATATCTATTAGATAATATATCCATTGGGACAATTAGTTCTTCAGTAGGACCGATTGGAATAATGGCTACCTCTGTATTTTACGCGAGAATCTCTCTGGGAGCATCAGGTGACCACTTGCGCAATGTAGCCACTTACGGGTATTCTTCAACATAAATGCGTGAAAATACGTGACAATGCTGTAGACCCCTTGGGGAATACGGAGAAAAAGTAATCTGGTTGATAGCCCATTCACTGCTCAATAGGGACTCATTGGAACGCAGCGCTTTCAAAACATGAGGCACTTCCGGATTGGATTTTTCTCAGGCTTTTGCCTGCAACATCAGTTCTGTTATACTCACAGACAATATTTTTACAGTTTTGGAAACTTTAGAGTGTTTTCTATCCTAAGCTGTCAATTATATGCATATTCTAGCATCTTGTCCTGACAAAACATCCTGTTTACTACGGGCACGTTATTTTTCCAAAAATGGAAATACTGCCCCCTAGTCACAAAAGGTTATTAAAGAGGATTTTTAAGCCTTGGGACAATTGAGACACAGTTCATGATGCCGATTTGTGTCAAGAACTGCAACACTGCTGGGTTTTTCATACTCAACAGTTTCCCGTGTGTATCAAGAATGGTCCACCACCCAAAGGACATGCAGCCAACTTGATACAACTGTGGGAAGCATTGGAATCAACATGGGCCAGCGTCCCTGTGGAACGCTTTCGACACCTTGTAGAGTCCATGCCGTGACCAATTGAGGCTGTTCTGAGGGGAAAATGGGGTGCAACTCAATATCAATAATGTTCCTAATGTTTTGTACTCTCAGTGTGGTTTACCAAGCTACCAATGACTTCACACTGGAAGAAGTTAAGCTACATTAAAACTAGAAACATATAGTTCACTTAAAGTTACATTGAAAAAGTAGTTCACTACATCCAAACTACTTCGTGAAAGGTATATTTAAATCTGAAATGTCACCAACTACAAATTGGAAGAACAGATCACTTTGGAGTCAGAAGTTAACATAATATGTCATTTAGCCTATTAAACACAAAAACTGTTTCAAGTGAAAATTAGGCATGTTTGATGCCGAAAAAGAAAGGAAATCTTGTCTACCGTAGCCATATTTTCTGTTCTTTAAAAAAAAAGTGTAGTGTGTAGTTCCAGTAGTTAGCTACACCACTACATGGCAAAACAATATATTACTTACTGGGCACGCACTGGTTGAATCAATGTTACTTCCACATTATTACAATGAAATGACGTTGAACCAATTGAATTGATGTCTGTGCCCAATGGGTAACTACTGAAAACACTACCAAGATTTGAATTTAGTTCAACTACCACCACCAAGCTACAGCTACATTTATTTAAATGACTAGTTGATGTACATGTAGTTCACTGCTCCCCATCACTGAAAATCAGTAACTCATTATTATAGGGTCATTCCATTTGGGTTCAATCCCTTTTTTTCCGCACCCCTTTTGATTTGAACAGCACTTCCCATACATATTTGATTTGAACAGCACTTCCCATACATATTTGCTTATGGGAGAAGCGGTAAGAAAGTGACCTGAATGCCAAAACATTTAGGTGATAAAGGTGCTCAAAGTTGACCAATTTTGCATACACCACCCTACCATGAGACATCCATGTCTTCATTACTGGAAAAAAATAAACGGTTGAGTTTGATATCCCTTAAAAGCTTACCAAAACAGGGTTGACAAACTATTTTAGAATTTCTTGAATTGTAATTATTTTAATAACAATGATGTACTTTTTGTTGTTGTCGTAATAAACAGATTATTTTGCTTTTCGCAAATGTTGTAGCTTAAGACCCTATTTTGACATCATCTGAGGTGTTTGTGTTGCGCCCGCCATCGGTTGAGACACAGCATGCTCTTGAATAAGGGTGCATGTCATTCAACCATAGAAACACAATTCATCGTCGAATATCATCATAAATGCAACTGTCTATTGTATTATCCATCTTTCCATGATTTCAACAGGTTTCCTATGGAGGGTTGACAGTATAATTGATTTATAAACTAATATTCCCATGCTATTCAACATTCTCTGATGTTTGGACCTCCAATTATCTTTGTGCTACCATTTTAAAGTTGAAATGCACATTTCATTCCCATTTCAGTCAACCAATCAAATGTATTTATAAAGCCCTTTTTAGATCAGCAATTGTCGCAGTGTTTACACAGAAACCGAGCCTAAAACCCTAGAGAGCGCTCAATGGAGATGTAGAATCACAGTGGCTAGGGAAAAAACTCCCTAGAAAGCCAGGGAACCTAGGAAGAAACCTAGAGAGGAACCAGGCTACGGGTGACCAGTCCTCTTCTGGCAGTGCCGGGTGGAGATTATAAGAGTACATAGCCATTAAGGCCAGATCGTTCTTCAAGATCGTCAAAACGTTCATAGATGACCAGCAGGGTCAAATAATAATCACAGTGGTTGTAGAGGGTGCAACGGGTCTGCACCTCAGGAGTAAATGTCAGTTGGCTTTTCATAGCCAGGTATTCAGAGGTCGAGACAACAACATGACACCCACCCTGTATTCAAGAGCATGTTGTGTCTTAACCCCACGACGGACACAACACAAACACCGTCGATTATGTGAAATAGGGTCTAAATTATGACATATGCGAAAATTGGATTATTTTTGATCATTTAAGTTAAAAGTTTAAAAATGGCATGATTATACACATTTGTCTCCTGTTTCAATACATTATTAAATAGTTTGACAACCTTGTTTGTAAGCTTTTAAATTATATCCAACTCGACTGTTGATCTTTTCCAGTGATGAAGACATGGATGTCTCATGGTAGGTTAGTGTATGCAAAAATGGGGTCAACTTTGAGCACCTCCATTTTCGAAATGTTTTGGCATTCAGGTCCAAAAAGTTACTTTCTGTCCACTTTACCATGGGCAAATATGTATAGAAAGTTTCGTTCAAATCAAAAGGGGTGCGGTCAAAAAGCGATTTAAATTAAATGGAACGACCCTATAGGATCGCAACAGAAGAACATCATTTCACTCTTTCAGACAACGTGTCACTACTGTAGGCCAGGGTTCCCCAACTAAATTCAGATTTTTCTTTCTTGAGCAGATGGTCTGCGGGCTGGAACAATTATATTAAAATTGTTGCAGCTTGACATCAAGAAGGACAAAGATATAGTAATTGACAAAAACCGAATCATTTCAAACCTGTATTACATTAGGATACGATAACACATGTCTATATTTATGGGTGGGAATACTTGGGAAAATATTTCCTCAATTAAAATTGATATCCTGGTGATTTTAAAGTATTGTATGTCCAACAAAGAAAATGTATTTTAATAAATGGAGGTTTAAATAAAAAATCACCTGCTGGTCGAATTTGGCCTATGAGCCGCCAGGTGGGCAACCCTTCTGTGGCACTGCATAGTCACATTATTCTACAGTACCAATTAGGGGAAGAGTATGTATTTACCTGCACTCTGCTTCATCCATGTCATTGACAGCTTGATGATGGAAGGGTTGCTGACGCTGGCTGTGTGATGCTGCGCTTGTGCATAACAGCTGAGACTGTTGCTCGATCCTGGATAAGCCATTGCTGTCACTCCCAACCCGTGCGGAGTTGACAGCGTGTTTGAGCAGTTGTAAAACTCCCGCATTTGTAGTCCGCAGACGTTTCAGACAATGCATTATTAAAGGGGTGGATCGCAACCAAAAGAACAATACACTTAGAATATAATAAACACTGTAGAGGCATCAGATCTGTGTCCAGTGCTTCGTTCCTCGGGGGCTTTATGTCAGTTTTCATGTACGCGAGCGCACTTGAGGACTTGATACTATCGCATGGGGGGTGGAGTTGTGACTGGCACAAGTTGGTCGACAGATGAAATGGGCCAGTGACCAATGACAAGTGAATCCAGAACGGGAAGGTGGCTGTGCTGTTTCGGGATCCTTGGGACGTCCATAACCTAAACCTCAAACCTAACCTAACACCCTACCATTACCCCGACCTTTACCTAAACCTAACCCCAATCTTAACTCTTACCCGGGTAGAGCTGTCAACTTCAATGGGGGTGACGTCAGAGTTTTTCGTCCCGAGGATCCAGATTAGATTTTTCCCAGGGAAGAGGGTGAGAAATGTACGATCCTTGGCACGCGCATGGATAGGATTTCAGTTACGTGATTCAGTGGCTAGGGGCACAGTACAATTCTAATTATAGGCTACTTCTCTGAGCAGTTTCTATGGAAAACATTGCCAAAACCTTTAAATACCTCGCTGCAAGAAGTAATATGATCTAACCTTTTTGCAACTGTTGAACAAGAAGTTGTATTATCACCTGTGTTGTGTTTTTGGCTATGGATTAAGTGATATGACATGCTATTCTATAAAATCCTTTCTCTGTAATTAACATTACCTGATTGAGCTAATCATGTAAATGTAATTAACTAGAAAGTCGGGGCACCACTAAATAATATTTATAGAGCAGTTATCTTCCGAATAAACTCTTAAAGACCTTTGTAATATTTTACATCAATAGCAGTCAATATTAATCTTCACTTTATTTCAGTCTCATCTGAAAGTTGTACATTTTTGGTTATCTTCACAAACCCTGGCTAACAAGTTGAATCAGCAATACAAAATTGGGTTTCAATATTTATTTACTAAATACCTAACTAATCACACAGAATGACATATACACAGAATGAACCATACATTGATTACAAATTATGTCATAAAGGAAAATGTCCCTAGCTGAGTGAAAGAGCAGGAAGACTGAAGAACAAAGGGAGAAGCGATGTCTCTATCAGAAATACAGGATCTTATGCATTCTAAATTACCGCCCATTTGGAAAAGAAAAATGCAATGAATATTTACGCTGAGCAATAGGTTAGTGGTAGATGGAAGGCCGTGTTGCCCAACAGAGTCCTATGTCCTTTGAAGAATGTCTCTGGTGGTAAATGTGATATGTTGTAGAATGTTGTTGTGTGGTAGATGTGATACTCTGTCTGTTCTTTTCTAGCCCACGTTTGCAGCTGCTGTTGCTAACTCAATGGCTAGGAGGTATGACTTCTGTAGTGAATAAGAGTTCAAAGTTCATACCACTGAGGTGTTCTATAGTTATTATTTGAACCCTTCTGACATCAGATCGTCATCCTAATGTACCCGGAACAGAAAGTTATATTGTCATCAAGGCTTTATATAGGAAGGGAGATGAGGGGGTGTTTCATAGTTTATAACCAATGTCTCTTCACGTGGGCGGGCCACTGAGTCGGGCCTAATTCACTCATGAAAACCTAATTCTCACATTTTAGAAGCTAAAATCACATTTCATCCCCTCCCAAATAATTTCATATTCAAACATTTAAATTGCACAACAATTCCATGTGAATCTGATAACCATAATGTGTAGACTTTCCACTGTACTGTTTGTCATCCTATCATTGATGAGAATGTCTCAGATGACAACCGAACTGACATCATATTCATTAAGTACCAACGCATATGTTCAACTGGTTGGATTACCAAAATATAGTTCATTTCCCCCCACCTGGGTTCCCACCCAGAATCTCTGTTTAACAAAGGCTATTCAAGAGTCCCTCTGTAGAGTCAAGAGAGAGGGAAGGGAGAAAGGTATTTATGGGGGGGGGGGTCATAAACCTTACCCACAGGCCAACGTCATGACACCTGTGAACCTGTGAATAAATAAATAATACAATTACCAATTATTATTATTTTTAACTACTTACAATTTCATGGTTACATTGGTTATGGTGAAATGAAGCATACCAATGGGCAGAGATGACATTGGGGGATTTTCTAGTCATTTGCAGCTTGTGTAGCAACACCATGTGGTAGTGTGTCACGTAGCATACATTGCTTTCAGAAATATTCTTATTTTGTTCCACATTTTGTTCTGTTACAGCCTGAATTGAAAATGGATTCAATTGATGTTCTCCCCCATCTACACACGATACCCCTCAATGACAAAGTGAAAACATGTTTTCAAATGTAGGCTATTGAAAATGTAGGCTATTGAAAATGAAATACAGAAATATCTCATTTACATAAGTATTCCCAACCCTTTGCTGTGACACTCCAAACTGAGCTCAGGTGCATCACATTTTTGTTGATAATCCTCGAGATGTCACTACAACTTGACTGGAGTCCACCTATGGCCAATTCAATTGTGTGGACTTAATTTAGAAAGAAACACACCTGTTAATATAAGGTCCCACAGATGGCAGTGTATTTCAGAGCAGAAACTATACCACGAAGTCCAAGGAACTGCCAGTAGATCACCGAGGTAGAATTGTGATGAGACAGATATCTGGGGAAGGGTATAAAACCATTTCTATAGTGTTGAAAGTTTCCAAGAGCACAGTGGTCTCCATCATTGGGAAATTGTAAAAATATGGAACTACCCAGACTCTGCTTAGAGCTGTTAGTCTGACCAAACAGGACCTTGTTAGGGAGGTGATCAAGAACACAATGACCACTCTGACAGAACTACAGAGTTCCTTGGATGAGATGGAAACTACAGTTGTAACAATGTGTACTTTTTTTTTACTAGGCAAGTTAGGAACAAATTCTTATTTACAATGACGGCCTTGGAACAGTGGGTTACACTGCCTTGTTCAGGGGCAAAACAACATATTTTTTTACCTTGTCAGCTCGGGGACTCAATCTAGTAACCTTTCAGTTTACATTTCTAGGCTGAGGCAACTCAATGCTACTCCACAAGAAACCCAGAAGACCTGTTCTGCTGTCTGTTTACATCTCTTGCCTGCAGGTGGCAGACTCATCCCAGATCTAGCACCTCACATCCTGCTGTGTCACTGTGTCTGTTGTATGCATGAGAGGGCATCCCTCAGGGGTCCATCACTCACAAGCACTGCACACACACACACACACACACACACACACACACACACACACACACACACACACACACACACACAGTGTTCCTACCCACAAGCCTCTGAGTGAGGGGACACATCACACCTCACCTCACCTCTCTGATCCTTCATGTGCTCAGTGTTGTTGGAACTAGAAGCACAAGCATTTCGCTACACTCGCATTAACATCTGCTAACCATGTGTATGTGACAAATAAAATGTGATTTGTTTGTGTACAACTTTTAATCAGCATACTGGTATTTATTTTACCAGGCAAGTCAGTTAAGAACAAATTCTTATTTTCAATGACGGCCTAGGAACTGCATGTTCAGGGGCAGAACGACAGATTTTGTACCTTGTCAGCTCGGGATTTGAACTTGCAACCTTTCGGTTACTAGTCCAATGCTAACCACTAGGCTACCCAGCCTCTCCTGCTAAGGGGAAATGATTTGACTGGTTAAGACATTACCGGCTGTTACAGTAAACATAAGATAATAGGAACCGACACAGGTGCATTTATCAACTTTTTTCTCAAATCTTTAAACAGTTACAACTCGCATGTAGCATGAAAAACCTCACTAAGGAGAGGAATACATTGGTGGATTACATTTACCAAGACTCTATCAAGAGAAGCTCACTTCAAGGAATTCTTTCAGGAGACATTATTGTCATTATTGTCATGCAGACGGTCAAGGCCCCCAGTTGAAAAGTTCCTGCACCCACCCGTATAGGGTTACATGTTTTTTTTAGACTGTGTAGTCTGTGCAGCTGTTGGGTGTAGAATGCTATAGTATCCTCTCCCAGATTGACTCTACGAGGTGACATAATTGTTACCTGCGTTACCAAATAAACGAGGCCTCACCCGGCACTGGTGGAGCCTTTGGATTTGCCTCGCTAGGAATGTGATCGCTCCAAAGGGCCACACGCTAACCAATGGTCTACCTACACCACCTCTCCCAGGTTGTAGCTTCAGGAGTTTTCAGGAGAAAATGTTTTCCATTCCTCAGCCCATGAATGCCAGCTTTGTCCCTCCCCCCCCCGCCAGCCTCCATCGTGTGTGAGAAGCCCCCATGCCCCACCCTTCCTGCCTGCACAAACTTAACTACCCACCCCCACCCCCGTCGTCGTCTCACACAGGAAAAGAAATATACCGGAGCCTGCTGCTTTGATTCAGCCTCAGTAGTCTGAGAGTCTGGATAAAGCCCTGGAGCTTAGAATAACCTACAATGGACAGTCAGTTTGAAACACTTGGGGGTTGGAGATTCTGTATTTGGACAGGATTATGGGTCAAAAAGTATTCTGGTGAAATATGGTAGTTAACAGACTCACCTAAAATGTCACCATGATATCCTGGATTTAGGAGAAACTGCTATATATTACTATTGGGTCCAAAGCTTGTCTGGGATTCCTTCAGCAGTTCAGGGCGTCTCAAATAGTGGTATCTACCTGACCAGGTTTGGGGAGTAACTGATTACATGTAATCAGTTACATGTAATCTGATTGCAAAAAAAACCTAACTGTAATAAGTTATGTTACCAGCTAATATATTGTATTCAGATTACAGATACTTTAGAAAAACTTCATGATTACTTCTTGGATTACTTTTAAATTCAGAAAGGATGTTTGCGGAAAAAATACATTATGACATTCAATTCAACATTGAAAAAAGGTGCAGATTTAAGTTTGTTCTACATGAGCGAGTCTGACCACAAGTCAGAGACCATTAATGATGACACACCAGATGCGTTTGATGGAACATTTCTGTCTTCTAATGCCTGTTAAAGTGAAAGTAATCCAAAAGTAACGGAAAGTAATCAGGTTACGTTACTGAGTTTGGGTAATACAAAAGTCACACTACTGATTACAATGTTGGACAAGTAACCTACTAGTAACTGTAACGGATTACATTTAGAAAGTAACCTACACAACCTTGTACCCAGCTAATATCATTGGACAATTTCACACAAGCACATATCAGAGTGCACACAACCCCAAAATCACAACTACTTCATGAAGTGCTAAAGAAGAGATCAAAGAGAAGTGTTTTGCCCAGTCAGGCTACTTCTCACTGGCATCTTTCTCCATTTACACTGTCGTTCTCTGAGGAAGAGGGGGATGTTGTTTGTTTGCATTAATACTGAGGGTTTGGCGGGACTTTGCAACATATTACCACAATCATGACTACCTCGGTTGGTGGAATGAAAAGTACAGGCTTTGCTGTTGGCAAAATCGTTCAAATACAGTACAAAGAAAAGTCTGCAAAAAGTTGGCGGTACGCTAAAATTGGCGGCAAAACGTCTTGGTTTGAAAGGTTCGTTTTTCTGACCCTCGCTAAACTCTCTTGGGTCTGAGAGTCATGCTTTCTACTTTGTAGGACAGAAGGTTAGAATGATGTTGGAAGAAAAGCCAATGAGGAAAAAAAGTGTCTGCGACGTCTTCATTTTTGGCTTTTACTATCCAAAGGAAATTGCTACTTTCCAATCTCAACATATCCTCTGCTTTCATTTTTAGATGACTTCTTAGACGTTAATTTGATATTGATCATAGCGAGAGGAACATTTGAATTGTGTGCAGAGTGGTGAAACAAAACTCCCTAATTAGAGAATTGTAGAGATTTGATGCATCGTTCATTTCGCTTCTCAAATTAAAGAACACGGTCCATTATCCATCTACCACCCAGCGTGAATGGAATTGTCACTCATTGCCAACTTTACTCTCTCCCACATTCCTCCCCATAATGACACAGACATACAGGCCTTACAGTGCAAACAGGCACACACACACACACACACACACACACACACACACACACACACACACACACACACACACACACACACACACACACACACACACACACACACACACACACACACACACACACACACACACACACACACACTAAACACACACACAGTTCTACCCGACTTCCACTGGAGGGAGTTTTTTCACCAAGACATCTTTACGCCAGAGATGTGCACTGAAATCCAAATATTCCACAGATTTCCCTCATTCTCTTCAGCAGAAGTTAGAGTTCCTCTAGTTAAACACAGCGCAATTGTACAGCGTTGAAAAAAAATGTCGATTATATTCTATCACCTTTTTGGTCCCATTATCTACTATTTGGTAATCTGGGTATGTGCTATTCAACTTTACAAATGTTACCTCCTGCACCATTTATGAAATTATAATAGTAAATGGATACAATAACAAATATATTTTATAGACTGAGACTGGCCCTGTCCTTTGCTCGACTTCCCCAGGTACGTTGAAGCAGCCCCCCCCCCCCCCCCTCCTCTGTGTACTCAGCAAACCACAGCCACCCCTCCACAGTGGTCACCGTGCCGAAACCTAGACACCCTCTAGACCCCTGGAGCCTCTTTGCAGTCATACAGTCCTGAATGATCACCCCCCCTCCCCCCGAACCCCTCCATCCGCCCACCTTATACCCACCATTCCTCAACCCCCCCAGCCACCATCCTCATCAGGCAGCGATCCCCACTGCCCTGCCATCTCACAGCATTCCGTGGGCCCAGCACACAGAGGCCTATTGTGTGCTCAGGGAGACGGAGGCAGCGTACAGTCGGGGGAACGAGAGACATTTCTTGAACGGACGGTTTTCTATCGCACATTAAGTTCTTTGGACCTTGGCTACCATTGTGGAGGCGCAGTTCAATTGATCCATTGTTGTGATCATAAGGCATGGTACACTGGGAAATCCAGCAGAAGTTATCAGTAAAACAGAACATTCCAAATAAGTCCCCCCAAGATGGCCGTCTAGTAGTCATGCATTTGAGTGATGCTTTCAGATTGCAGTTCCATGTACAGGTAACTGGCTGAATAATGGAGACACATAAGTAAATGAGGGATACACAATACATTGAAAGTAGGTGCTTCCACACAGTTGCGGTTCCTGAGTTAATTAGGCTATTAACATCCCATCGTGCTTATCGTCATGTATACAAATGCTGGGCAGGCCATTATTTTGGCAACCATGGCTATGTCCCAATAGGATGACAATGCCGCCATCACAGGGCATCACAGAGCGGTCACCGAATGGTTTGATGAGCATGAAAACAGTGTAAACCGTATGCCACGGCCGTCTCAGTCACCAGATCTCAACCCGATTGAACACTTCTGGGAGTTTCTAGAGTGACACCCGAGACAGTGTTTTCCACCACCATCAACAAAACACCAAATTATGGAATTTCTCGTGGGAAGAAGGATGTCACGTTACTCTGACAGAGTTCCAGACTCCTGCACCCTATTTAGTCACTTTATGTTGCTATTTCCTTTATTTTGTCAGTTACCAGTGTATTCCAGTTCTACAATGAGTACACCAAACACCTTCCTAATATTGAGTTGCACCCCCTCAACCCCTTTTGTCCTCAGAACAGCCTCGATTCGTCAGGGCATGGACTCTACAAGGTGTCGAAAGCATTCAACGGGGACGCTGATCCATGTCGACTCCAATGCTTCCCACAGTTGTGTCAAGTTGGCTGGATGTCCTTTGGGTGATGGACCATTCTTGACACACACAGGAAACTGCTGAGCGTGAAAAACCCAGCAACGTTGCAGTTCTTGACACAAATTGTTGCGCCTGGCACGTACTATCATACCCACGTTCAAAGGCACTTAAATATTTTGTCTTGATCATTCACGATCTGAATGGCACACATACACAATCCATGTCTCAATTGTTAAAAGGCTTAAAAATCCTTCTTTAACCTGTCTCCTCTCCTTCATCTACACTGATTGAAGTGGATTTAACAAGTGACATCAATAAGGGATCATAGCTTCCACCTGGGTTCACCTGGGCAGTCTGTGGCATTGAAAGAGCAGCTGTTCTTAATGTTTTGTACACTTAGTGTATGTACCTACTGTTGGTCCTATGATCTATCAATCTCCCATTTTCTGGGGCGGCAGGTAGCATAGTGGTTAGGGCGTTGGACTAGTAACTGAAAGGTTGCAAGATCGAATCCCTGAGCTGACAAGGTAAAAATCTGTCATTCTGCCCCTGAACAAGGCAGTTATCCCACTGTTCCTAGGCCATCATTGAAAATAATAATTTGTTCTTAAAGTAACTGAAAGGTTGCAAGATCGAATCCCTGAGCTGACAAGGTAAAAATCTGTCATTCTGCCCCTGAACAAGGCAGTTATCCCACTGTTCCTAGGCCATCATTGAAAATAATCATTTGTTCTTAACTGACTTGCCTAAAAAAATAACCTGGCTTCACTTTGTAAATTGGAGAGGGTGTTAATGAGAGTGTGATATTGTCTTAATAGAACATAATATTGGTTTAGCTAGGACAGGCATGATGGTCATTTAAGACAGACATTCAGAGCTCGCTAGTTGCTTTAGGAACAGATATGAGGACTGCATTGGTCAAGATGCTTCCTGTGTTCTTCCAAATTAACTGATTTAGGATTAGCTCTCCCTAACCTTAACCAATATGCACCAAATATTAAAACTGTCCCTGGATCAGTTGTTACTGTATCTGTAGAAAGTGATCAGGGGTGTGATGGAGGGTTCAGACGCTTTCTTCCCTATATGACAGGTCTCTCGAAAAGGTTATGACCCCGGTGTGATTGTGCCTCTCCACTCAACAAAGACCCGCTTTCAGACCCTCTCACCTGGCCCTATATGCCTCAGAAAGATACACGATAAAGATCATAGAGGCATTTCATCCCCTGGTTCACTATTTCTGAGCTTCACAATGAAGAGAGCCCATGTTGTTTGCCTGGAGGGGACTGTTGGGCATCTGAACTGTTGTGACAGGTGAACTAGTATAACATTAGCAATAGCAACAAGCTCCATGTACTGGTGGAATTTGTATGTACTATATGTACTGCATGTACTGTAATTTGAAGGAATACATTGTTGGTTTAGAATAGACAGTGCGGTGCTGCTTGCTGAGTAATTACAGTTGGTGTGTATTTCTGTTCACAGTTACATTTAATCAAGCCAACACTATTACTGCATATGCAGGAAAGTTAATGGAAATGCATACAACACGCCTTCAGTTTCCAGCCCCTTAATATCCATTGCAAACAGTCATGGCAGACATCTTCTTTTAACTGGTTCTCACAGCCTCATGTCAACTGGTCTTTGCTCAAACAGACAGGCCTCTTGCCGAAACTCTGACTGACCCTAAGTATGCAACGTGACCATGACATAACACTGTCATCAACTGGAGTGCTCTACACACCCAGGGGTAGCCTCAGGTCCCGCAATAATTAGACACCCATAAAGCCATAATCTAAGAATCTCTGTAGAGTCAGACAGGTTTAGAATGAGTTAATCCTCAGAGACAGGCTGGCCGTTTCCCATGCCCTCAGTGCTCCCTACAGTAGTTCACACCATGGTCCACTTCATACACCCTCAACTCCCATTGTTAGCTAAGTGGATTAGCCTTATTTTATTTTGTAGTTATTTTTTTACATGTAGGTTAGTTGGAGGCCTGTGAGCAGATGAACACCAAGTTTATTAACAATTCCTGCCAATAAAGCCCTTTGAATTTAATTGAAAGAGAGAGCGAGAGCGAGTAAGAGAGAGAGAGACAGAGAGAGAGAGAGAGAGAGAGAGAGAGAGAGAGAGACATAGAGAGTAAGAGAGAGAGAGAGAGAGAGAGAGAGAGAGAGAGAGAGAGAGAGAGAATATTGAAATGTAGAAACTTTCTAAATATAGGCCTCCAACATTTGCCAAGTGTGGGCACATGTATAGGCGGACAGGTCGACAGTGTCATTCACTCTCAATGAGGGGATCGGTTTCCTCTTGGGGGAATCCATGGACTTCAATAAAGTAATCCTATATTTGTGTGCACAATAGCTGATCCATCTTAAAAGCCTGTCTCTCATCTATTGACCTGAGTAAGTTCTGTTCTGGGTCCTAAATCTGAACTGCAAGTCTATGGACATGATCCCAGGTAGACTTACGATACAATTGCATCAAAAGAGCCATGATGTAATTCAGACATCTGGTCATTACTGCATTACACATTTGTTATAAGCCCATATATAAGAGAGTTGCCTATTTTAAGTGTCAATAAAAAAAAGTGTATGAATAAACACGAGTTGAATATGAATGTAGGCCTCTCCGTGAAGGCCTAAATCCACGCAACATTCGGAAAAGGTCTACTTCAAGTATTGTAATGCAAAATTGTGGTGAGTGGCTATACTCCACGCTATTGTAATGGGGGTCGAAAGCGAACCAAGAAGTGTGATTTATAGGTAGGCTACCTCGTCCTCGCAGCGCGTGGGAGGAATAGGAGAAAGAAAGAGGTCCCTGGGAGAATATATTCTGCTGGTGCTGAGGGGAGGGAGATGTGGGTTGGGTTTCAAGCTCGACTGGGGGTCGGGGGGAGGTCTAGTATTTTGGAATATACGAAGATCCGTAGAAGGTACTGTGGACATAAAACCGCGGTTCTTGCTCTGACGCGGTGGGTGTAAAGTGCCGGCTAGGGCCCCGCGTTGGATTCCACTTCGATTTTGGAAGGTTGACTGCATGATTCGGTTGTAGTCTCTGGGAACACACAAACACACTCCATTAAAAGAGAGCATCGTCTGATCCGTCCCATCTTTTTCTTCACCCAAGTCCTGCATGTCTAAAATTTAGACATGTTCAGCTTTGTGGATTCACGGACTGTTCTGCTACTTGTAGCATCCCAAGTTGTTTTAATATCCATTGTCAGATGCCAGGAAGAGGATGACCGTAAGTTACATCATTCTGTTGAATTGTCTTTTGATGTCATTTTATCAACTCATATTTTACTTTCTGCGCTTCTGTGGCACACTACCTTGGCATCTGAAGTTCCTGCGCAATTCTCACCTTCACAATGAATAGGGCAAGTGTTGGTAAAACTGCAGCAAACAAGATATGAGAATTGGATATGATTTTGTGAACCACTTGGCATTGGTGGAGGGGCACAAACTCATGCAAACATATCTGTCGGTCATTGGAGGAATTGCCCAATTATGAATTAGAATTCTTGCAGATACAATTCAGAGATGAAATGTGAATTATCTGGACTGTTATACTGTACATGATATTAATTTAAGAAATTACTATTTAAATATGTAAATAATGGTATTGAATTGAACATTATCATCCTAATACTGGTTTGATATTGACATCGTTAATTGCTACATTTTGGTTACATTGTACGTGTTTGCAGATATAAGGGGCCTATGAAAGAGTTGACCTTTCTTTTGGGAGGATAGGTGAGGCTATCAAGGCACATCTGTGTGGGATGGAGAACCAGGTGAACAAGTGTCCGTTTGTTTCACTCCTGGATACTCACTGTGGTTCCTGTCTCTGAACAAGCACACGTCAGTGTGCTCTCTCTAGCCGTGGTGCCAGTGTTTAACAACACAAACCATTTGGTGGAGACAACAGACGAGACACAGTGGCTCACTTGAGATGCTTTGACAGTTCAAGAGCTTATTGGGCAATTTAGAAAACGTTTACTTTGGCATTTACACCCCCCCCTCCTCCCTGAGAAAACATTCTGATTTCAAAAGTATGACTGAATTGTTTAAGGTGACTATTTGTTAGAGGAGGGGGATTAAAAGTGTAATTATTTGTGTTTCATGCTGTGGCTGAAATATTTGAAAAGGTTAATTATATTCATAATTTAAAAAGACAGGGTCAGACACAGCTTGACCCCAGACTAGAAGGCTCAAAGGGTAGCAGGAAGTGAATGGCAGTTGGTCGCTCAATAAGATATTTTATTTTATGAAGAAACTATGGAACAGGATACTACTGTCGCTAGAGAGATAGGCTACACCACACTATGCAATGTGTAATGTATCATGTGTTGCTTTACAAATCCTCATATTCATAGGCTTGTTAGCCTAAAATGGTTCATCAATTTCTCTTGAAGTACTCCAAAGAACAGATTTCAGGGGCCACGTGTCCATTGTTGCTAGTAGTTTTAAGCATTTAGTAAAGAATTAGAGATTGTGGGTCCGTATACATATTGCCACAACTCAAAGAAAAGTTGTGGAACAACATGCCACCAACCGAACCCGCCCACCTCGTGTGTTATATAGTATAGTTTGGTAGCAGGTACGTGCTAATAACCACTTTCACATAAATGCAACACAAACAAATAGCTGCATTTAGCCTCGTAGACCCAACCTTAGACCCTGTGCATGAAAGCTACCCATTCTCAATTCTCCAATGTGTTTGAACTGGCGCCTGACACAGCTGTGCGATCCAGATGGAGAATTTTAGAAGGACTCCCTGTTTACTTAGGGCAGCAGCTTGTCAATTGGGCACAGTCCCCCAGTGTGAGGGACTCATTCATAACAGGTCCACTGGTCACCAGGGAGCGCAGTAGGTATACAGGTTAAACATACTAACTCCACCACGCAAAAAAAAAAAAAAAACTATTTGCACTGTAAATGGCACCGCTAAATACATTCACTGTCGGCTGCCTCAGCATCCTCCTGCATATGATTACTGTGATCTGAATGGATGCTTTATCTTCCGTTGGAGTTAACGAATCTAGCCGTTTAAGTGCAGGAGAAATAAACCTGGGTGAGGCTTGTTGAGCTTTTTTAAAATTTTTATACCAGGTAAGTTGACTGAGAACGCATTCTCATTTATAGCAACGACCTGGGGAATAGTTACAGGAGAGAGGCGATGAATGAGACAATTGTAAACTGGAGATGATTAGGTGGCCATGAAGGCCAGATCGGGAATTTATCCAGGACACCAAGGTTAACAGCCCCTACTCCTACAATAAGTGCCATGGGATCTTCAGTGACACCGAGAGTCAGGACACCCATTTAACATGCCATTGGAAAGTCAGCACCCTACAACAGGGCAATGTCCCCAATCACTGCCTAGGAGCATTGGGATAAAAAAATTAGACCAGAGGAAAGGGTGCCTCCTACTGGCCCTACAACACCACTTCCAGCAGAATCTGGTCTCCCATCCAAACACTGACCAGGACCAACCCTGCTTAGCTTTAGAAGCCAACCTGCAGTGGGATGCATGGTGGTATGCTGCTAGATTAAACCTAGCGACAGACCGGTGGTTAGATTTTGGGAGACTGCGGCCCCCAGGTAGAATCAGCATCCACCCAGACCGGTACCTTGAAAGATCCAGTCTGCCATGCTGCCAATCCATGTTGCATCGTGTTGAGATGAGTCTATTAGGCATAATACCTGGATATGATGAACATAATGATGCCATACATTATTATGAATTATGCTGATATGCTTCTGTCTTTAATGTGGTTAATAATACATGCTTTTGTGTGATTCTGGACATCTCTGTTCTTCTTTGAATAGGTCACTCCTACTTACTTTTAAAGAGCAGATCGGATCAAGGCAAAAAGTGTTTTAGCTACTCGGCTCTGTAGTCTTGTAATTCTCTCCAGGATCTTCTCATCTAGGAGGAGTTTAAAAGTTTGGTTGATTCACATGCTATTGAGGAATGTGATTGGCATTAGGACTTGAGGCAGTGGTACAGTTGAAGTCGGAAGTTTACATACACCGTAGCCAAATACATTTAAACTCCGTTTTTCACAATTCCTGAAATTTAATCCTTGTAAAAAGTCCATGCTTTAAGTTAGGATCACCACTTTATTTTAAGAATGTGAAATGTCAGAATAATAGTAGAAATAATACATTATTTCAGCTTTTATTTCTTTCATCACGTTCCCAGTGGGTCAGAAGTTTACACACACTCAATTAGTATTTGATAGCATTTCCTTTAAATTGTTTAACTTGGGTCAAACGTTTTGCATAGCCTTCCCACAATAAGTTGGGTGAATTTTGGCCCATTCCTCCTTACAGAGCTGGTGTAACTGAGTCAGGTTTGTAGACCTCTCCACGCTTTTTCAGTTCTGCCTGCAAATTTTCTATAGGATTGAGGTCAGGGCTTTGTGATGGCCACTCCAATACCTTGACTTTGTTGTCCTTAAGCCATTTTGCCACAACTTTGGAAGCATGCTTGGGGCCATTGTCCATTTGGAAGACCCATTTGCGACCAAGCTTTAACTTCCTGACTGATGTCTTGAGATGTTGCTTCAATATATACACATAATTTCCCTTTCCTCATGATGCCATCTATTTTGTGAAGTGCACCAGTCCCTCCTGGAGCAAAGCACTCCCACAACATGATGCTGCCACCCCCGTGCATCACGGTTGGGATGGTGTTCTTCGGCTTGCAAGCCTCCCACTTTTTCCTCCAAACATAATGTTGGTCATTATGGCCAAACAGTTCTATTTTTGTTTCATCAGACCAGAGGACATTCCTCCAAAAAGTATGATCTTTGTCCCCATGTGCAGTTGCAAACCATAGTCTAGCTTTTTTATGGAGGTTTTGGAGCAGTGGCTTCTTCCTTGCTGAGCGGCCTTTCAGGTTATGTCGATATAGGACTCGTTTTACTGTGGATATAGATACTTTTCTACCGGTTTCCTCCAGCATCTTCACAAGGTCCTTTGCTGTTGTTCTGGGATTAATTTGCACTTTTCGCACCAAAGTACATTCATCTCTAGGAGACAGAACGCATCTCCTTCCTGAGAGGTATGGCGGCTGCGTGGTCCCATGGTGTTTATACTTGCGTACTATTGTTTGTATAGATGAACGTGGTCCCTTCAGGCATTTTGAAATTGCTCCCAAGGATGAATCAGACTTGTGGAGGTCTACAATTTTGTTTCTGAGGTCTTGACTGATTTCTTTTGATTTTCCCATGATGTCAAGCAAAGAGGCACTAAGTTTGAAGGTAGGCCTTGAAATACATCCACAGGTACACCTCCAATTGACTCAAATTATGTCAATTAGTCTATCAGAAGCTTCTAAATCCATGACATAATTTGCTGGAATTTTCCAAGCTGTTTAAAGGCACAGTCAACTTAGTGTACATAAACTTCTGATCCACTGGAATTGTGATACAGTGAATTATAACTGAAATAATCTGTCTGTAAACATTTGGAAAAATTACTTGTGTCATGCACAAAGTAGATGTCCTAACCGACTTGCCAAAACTATAGTTTGTTAACAAGAAATTTGTGGAGTGGTTGAAAAACGAGTTTTAATGACTCCAACCTAAGTGTATGTAAACTTTCAACTTCAACTGTACATATGATAGATTCTTTTTTAAATATATATGTCTGTAATTGAAATATATTTGTGTCTGCGTCAAAACATGGTGTACCAGTCAAAAGTTTGGACACACCTACTCATTCAAGGGTTTTTCTTTATTTCTACAATTTTCTACATTATACAATAATAATGAAGGCATCAAAACTACAAAATAACACATATGGAATCATGTAGTAACCAAAAAAAGTGTTAAACAATTCAAAATATATTTTATATTTTTCAAAGTAGCCACCCTTTGCCTTGATGACAGCTTTGCACACTCTTGGCATTCTCTCAACCAGCTTCGCCTGGAATGCTTTTCCATCAGTCTTGAAGGAGTTCCCTCATATGCTGAGCACTTGTTGGTTGCTTTTCCTTCACTCTGCAGACCAACTCATCCCAAACCATCTCAATTGGGTATGGTCAGGTGATTGTGGAGGCCAGGTCATCTGCTGCAGCAATCCATCACTCTCCTCCTTGGTCAAATAGACCTTACACAGCCTGAAGGTGTGTTGGGTCATTATCCTGTTGAAAACAAATGATAGTCCCAATAAGCGCAAACCAGATAGTATGGCGTATCGCTGCAGAATGCGGTGGTAGCCATGCTGGTAAAGTGTACCTTGAATTCTGAATAAATCACCAACAGTGTCACCAGCAAGCACCCCCACACCTCTTCCTCCATGTTTCACGGTGGGAACCACACATGTGGAGAACATCCGTTCACCTACTTTGCGTCACACAAAGACAAGGTGGTTGGAACTAAAAATCTCTCATTTAACCAAAGACCAAAGGACAGATTACCACCGGTCTAATGTCCATTGCTCGTGTTTCTTGAACCAAGCAATTCTGTTCTTATTATAGATGTCCTTTAGTAGCGGTTTCTTTCCAGCAATTCGACCATGAAGGCCTGATTAACACACTCTCCTTTGAACAGTTGATGTTGCGATGTGTCTGTTACTTGAACTCTGTGAAGCATTTATCTGGGCTGCAATTTCTGAGGCTGGTACTCTAATGAATTTATCCCCTGCAGCAGAGGTCTCTGGTCTTCCTTTCCTGTGGCGGTCCTCATGAGAGCCAGTTTCCTCACAACGCTTGATGTTTTTTGCGACTGTACTTGAAGAAACTTTCTAAGTTCTTGAAATGTTTTACAGATTGACTGACCTTCATGTCTTAAAGTAATGATGGACTTTCGTTTCTCTTTACTTATTTGAGCTGTTCTTGCCATAATATGGACTTTGTCTTTTACCAAATAGGGTCAAATCTGTTAACCCTTACCCTTGTAACAACACAATTGATTGGCTCAAATTAACTTGTAACAAGGCACAACTGTTAATTGAAATGCATTCCAGGTGACTATGTCATGAAGCTGGTTGAGAGGATGCCAAGAGTTTGCAAAACTGTCATCAAGGAAACGGGTAGCTACTTTGAAGAATCTCAAATATAAAATGTATTTCGATTTTTTAAACACCTTTTTGCTTAATACATGATTCCATATGTGTTATTTCATAGTGTTGATGTCTTCAATATTATTCTACAATGTAAAAAGTTGTACAAACGAAGAAAAACCCTTGAATGAGTAGGTGTGTCCAAACTTTTGACTGGTACTGGATATACTTTTTATGGTTTGCCCTATGTAAGTTCCTTCAGTATGTCTGACATTTGTCTCAAATATTGTTCCCCCCCTGCTGCTGTCTTGGTTGGACCAGGTCTCTCTGTAAAAATAGATTTTATTGCAATGAGACTAACCTGGATAAATAAAGGTTAAATAAAATAAAATAAAAATGATATGTGAAACCTGTTGATTGTCCCAAGCTGTGAGTGTAGTCATGAGTGTGGGTGCTGTGATGCTGTGTGCTGTGCATGTGGTGTAAATGAGGCCTCATGCTAAGCTGATAACTTGTCTCTCCCCCCTTCTCCCACCTGCCTCCACTTACCTTCACCCATCTCACTCTGACCCCCACCACTCTCCTCCACCCCACCTTGCACTCAATGCCCTTCCTGCTTGCCCTCCACCCTACCCTGCCATTTACACATGTGCCCCCCTCATGCTTCCTCCCCCGCACCTATACACCATGATCACTGTCATACCCTCTTTGACACCCACCCATCCCTATTTATCCCTCTCCTGCTACTTCTCACATCCACCACCACCCTCCACCCCCGTCTCTGCCCCCGGCATGCCCCATGGCCTCTGTACCACCTCCTGCCGGTGGTCACAGAGCAGGCAGGCAGCTGCATCCAGGATGCCCAACGCTATAACGATAAGGATGTGTGGAAGCCAGAGCCGTGTCGTATCTGTGTGTGTGACAGCGGGTCAGTGCTGTGTGATGAGATCATCTGCGAGGAGTTCAGAGAGTGTGCCAACCCCATCATCCAACCTAGAGAGTGCTGCCCCATCTGCCCTGCGGACGCCAGCGCCCCAACTGGTTGTAATTGATTTATTCACACAATCATGAATAAATTACTGTGCCCTTTTAACATGCCACAACTTTTGAATGGGGAACTAAATGGTAGTTAAGATGTCCTCAGTATCTTATGTTCTTATGTTCAGGACTTTGGTGTGCAGACATGAGTCTGGACAGGAGTCATAAATTGGTATTAAAGGGATTTATAAGTAGCTAGGTGTGATGTTCCCTATTCAAAAGTGTTACCTTTTTCCCTGCTTGTTTTGGGTTGGCGACCAGACCTGCAACATCCTCTGGATAATCTCCCTCTATGGATGTTCACTTCATGAGGAGTTTAATCCTACAGTTGTGGCATCTGGTTTCCACTTAAAACAACCAGGGTCAATCTTGAAAACAAGACACTTCTATGTTTGCTTTAACTAGTGGCGGGTGACTAAGAAGCTATCCTGAGCTGCCAATCACTGTGTTCTTTTTTTTGTCCAATGGAAGCTTTTTTTCCCACCACATCAAAGCGATCCTATTGGGGTGAAATAAGACAAATGATTGACAAGACATGATAGTCCCACCCACTTTTGGGGTTCTTGAAGTCTCATTTCCTCCATCACTAGTGTCTAAGCGTGAACATTTTTGACTGCTTTGCCTTCTTTTTCAACACCGGTCCCACGTTACTCCCATCGCGTCTGGATATGATCCTATTCCCAGGGACATACGCATGTGGGAGTCATGACTGTCCTTCACTTCACCAGACTTGACCCAACCTACACTCTTAGAAAAAAGACTTATTCGGGCTGTCCCCATAGGATAACCCTTTTTTGGTTCCAGGTAGAACCCTTTTGGGTTCCATGTAGAACCCTCTTGTGGGAAGGGTTCTACCTGGAACCAAACGTGTTCTACCTAGTACCAAAAATGGTTCTACAACAGCTGAAGAACCCGTATAGGTTCTAGATAGCAGCTAGAGTAGTACTCCCAGGCTCAACACACAGCAGATAACATATGCAAAGAGAAGAGAGGCAAACACATGATAATATAGAGTGCCAATGTGCTATTACTATCAATATTCAAAGATACAGTATATGCACTTTGAACATAGAATACTCATACTTGCTTTCCGAACAACACAAATAAACCAAAGCTGCTCTCACATTTGAATCATTGTTCATGTTTTATGATTGAACAAAGCGTATATATTCTGAGACATAATATTTTCGAGCATTTTGAAAAAATGTGTCTTTGAAAACGAAAAAAAACGTTTTCATGTGTCATGTTTTATTCTGTCAAGTATAGTAAACTTTAACTTTTGAGAAGTGGTTAGAGCGTTGGACTAGTAACCGAAAGGTTGCAAGTTCGAATCCCCGAGCTGACAAGGTACAAATCTGTCGTTCTGCCCCTGAACAGGCAGTTAACCCACTGTTCCTAGGCCGTCATTGAAAATAAGAATTTGTTCTTAACTGACTTGCCTAGTAAAATAAAGGTAAAATAAAATTAAAAATTAAAAAAATCATCAGTCTATCATAATAACCACGAAATGTGCCATTTCGTAGCATGATATGCTCCTCGCTAAAGCCATTTATACAATGAAGTGTGTTGTTCGCTCCAAAATATGCTATATTGACAAATGTTTTTTCACGCACAGACGATTTGATCCAAACATCTGTCCCACCCCCACGCTTTGCTTTGCTTCTGGCCCCATCCCCTCAACATGGATCTACAGCTAACCCTCAAACCCACTCAGGATGGGTTGCCAGGGCCTTGGAGTTTGGTCTTTGGTTTCCATTGGTTTCCACAGGTTTTCCTTTTAATCTGGAGGGTTCAAACTCTGGAGGTTTGGCCCCCACACAGATATCAGCAGTCTCAAGTTCACCCTTTTTAATGTTGTTTTCTCTCTCTCTCTTCCTCATCCACCTCAAATGCAACCTCAGAGGCGGTGATTGGTGCTAAGGTGAGACCATGGGAAACGATGATATGATATGCCACCCTGAAAGCTGTTATGAACGAATAACAATAACTTGGCAAAATACAATCATATTTTCTGTTGGACAAACCAATGTGTCATTTAGACAATGCTTATCAGACTACTTCTCACATCCCTGGGGCGGCAGGGTAGCCTAGTGGTTAGAGCGTTGGACTAGTAACCGAAAGGTTGCAAGTTCAAACCCCCGAGCTGACAAGGTACGAATCTGTCGTTCTGCCCCTGAACAGGCAGTTAACCTGCTGTTCCCAGGCCGTCATTGAAAATAAGAATTTGTTCTTAACTGACTTGCCTGGTTAAATAAAGGTAAAATAAATAAATATCGCCGACACCATCATCTAAACACTGTGTATAACCATCCACACACTCAGGCTCCAAAATACTTCCAACTTACATGATGTGAATATTATGTGTCTTTATACTGATAGAGTCTTCATTGGGACCAGAGACTTTCATTAAGACCACTGACTTTCATTTTTTTCCTATTAGGGCCAGAAAGGGGAACCAGGCGAGATTGCAGATGTAAGTATGCACACTCAGATTTACTGTATAGTCAAATAATTGCGCTAGTATTCAGGGGACACAGGGGGTTTATTATCTCATGTCCTTATCTCTTCTCCGCCTTATTCAAGCGTACAGTCAGTGATGAGCTGCTGTATGCAAAGGCATGCACTACAGCTCACGCTCACTCAGAAAGAGATCAGAAGACTTGTTTGTCCGTTCGAATCAGAGTGACATGGGGATTTTTGGTCAACGAAGGCCCTGACGCTCCTTTTTAGGTACCTATGCATGCCATTGCCAAGCATTAGTCAAGAAGAGGCTATGGCATGTCTACTTCTAATGATGACACTTTAAAACGTTTTTATAATAGCCTCACCTAAGTCACATACATGCAGCATAGCTATCCAAGTCAGTTTGTAGCCATTATCGGGGTTGACTCTCTGGAGTGTAACGGACTACTAATTTGGCTATTTGTGTTCTTCTTCTTTTGGGGAATCATATGATTCCAAGAGAGCCAAGGCCTCCGAATGATAAGTGATTAGCTACCATGCTTTGAACCTGGTGGTTTTAGACAGATTTTTTTTTGTTTTGTTGTGAAAACATGGAAGGAAGCCGACATTCCTAGGACATAATGGACCGAAACCAATCGTCTTACATCCATTTAGTAACTTTTTTATTCATTGGTATGCAAGGCTTCTTGGGAAATGAACAAACCCTGACAAGCGGAAGATGTTTTTTTCAGCCAAAGTAAATTGTCAATGGACTTCCTGCTATTCCCAGCATCTTAGCAATTCAAAGCAGTGCAACCCGAAACCTTATCAAAGACATCAGGGCTTTGAAAAGACTACTTTCATCCCACTAAGTATTGAGAACTGAACAAGCTCTCTTTCTGTTCTGTTGTCCAGGTTGTCGGACCGAATGGACCAGCAGGCCCTATGGTAAACATATTCTCAAATATTTACTTGCTATTTTTGTTTTGTGAATAATGTGCTCTGTTTGTCACGCATCTTGCTCATCCTAACATGTTTGTTTGTGCAGGGCCCCTCGGGCGAGCAGGGACCACGTGGAGAAGCTGGCGCTAAGGGTGATAAGGTAAGACAGTAAATCCCAGTCACCTTGGTGCAGGTAGGTTATGCTTAGAAATCTGTCTGTGGTATGGACTGAAATAAGGGCTAACCATTCAACATCTTCAATTGCTGCCTAGTTTATCATGTGTGAGACTTTGCATTTAGATCCAGGATAGTGAGATTTACAGTATACGCTACCTTATTGTGGAAAATCCAATATATTCCAATCTATAAATAGTACAATAGGATTGTAACGAAACAGTGGCATACTCCGCAAAGCACCTCAATACGTCCTCTGCAGTTCTTCAACCACTGGCCAGGCTAGTTATGCAGCAAATGCATTACAGTTGATTGATTGGTTAATTGGTTGATTGTTTGGGTGATGGACTGATTTGTTGATTGGTTGGTTGGTTGATTGATTAATGGATTGGTTGATCGATCGATTGATTGATTGATTGCGAACAGAATTACATTCAGTAACATAGTCCCCTAAGGCAGACAACACCATCAAAGCCATGCAACAATATCGATCACTCACTTTTCCCAATGAAAGCTGATAAGACTGAACAGGTTTGTGTATTGAACCCGTTGTTGAATGTGCTTGTCCCTCTCGCCTTTTCCCTAGGGAAATGTTGGCCCCAGAGGCAGGGATGGCGAGCCTGGAACCCCCGGGAACCCCGGAACCCCTGGCCCTCCCGGACCCAACGGACCCCCAGGTCTTGGCGGGGTAAGTGGTAGAAAACAGAGGAGAGGACAGGAGAGTAGATGAGAGAGTATGTCACCACCACACATAATCTCTGTTTATGTCGTTGTGCTGCAGAGAAGCACTCCCTGTTGATGGACTAGCAGTACAGTATCGCCATATTCTCACTGTCAGATGTGTGTGTGTGTGTGTGTGTGTGTGTGTGTGTGTGTGTGTGTGTGTGTGTGTGTGTGTGCACGCACACACATGTGTGTGAAAGAGACTAAGCCATACGCCTATTTGCTCATCTATGTGTTAGTTAGTAGAATAGAGAGAGAATAGAGAGAGAAGAATGGACGACACATTGGTAAGCTACTGTGCCACAGTCAATATCACCAATGTAATCCCTTCTGACAACTGTAAACGTGCCACCAGAGTTTTTGTTTCCTCGGAGCCCTGGTGAGGTCACCACTGTAGCATCTACTGTGGATACCGTCGACTCACGAACAATGTCTCTTGACCCGTGTTGTGTTTCTGCAGAACTTCGCGGCTCAGATGGCTGGTGGATTCGATGAGAAAGCCGGAGGCGCACAGATGGGAGTGATGCAAGGACCTATGGTTAGAGGACAAGAGATGTTACTGTCCCGTCACATGAACTTCACAGAATCCAGAGGGGGTTTAAAAAGACTCAAATGAATGATTGAAACAAATAAAATCATAGTGGTAAACTAAAGAGCTATATGGTATGTGGTAAATGTCGGTCGGTAGTGGCATGCTGTGTTACACACTTGACGACAGTACTGACGTCAGACTGCATCTTGTCATGGAAATGAACCACTGAATGGAACATACTGTAGTATAGATTGTGCTGGCATACCAAATCGATAGCTAATGCTGTCCTGTTGGTATGGAATATGAGCTATATTATAATGGCAGTCAGTAACAAAGACATAGAAATGATCATGAAACATATGCTATTTATATTACCTATGGTCGATGAATTGACGTATCTATGGACACGCCCTGCAGCATTTGGAAGCATATGACCCCTCCCCCAATTCCCAAATAAGAGTCAACCTACAGTCTATTATTCTACCCGACGACTCATTGAAATACACTGTATTTATTGGTTTTCCTTTATTGTTTCTCATACGACCAGAAAACCATGGCCTCAAACCTTTATTACACCGCAACCGTAACTAAATTATTGCACAACATCGGAAGACCCACGGGCCATGTCATTTGAATTACAATGGGACATCTGACCATTTTAAGTGTTCTTTCTCTCCCTAGAAGACATGACTAAATAGCAAATACCCCCAATAGTCTTTGAGCTATGAATTGCTATCAATATTATGCATTTCCTCTCATTATCTCTCTCCCTCTTCCTCTGTAGGGCCCCATGGGTCCCCGTGGTCCACCTGGCCCTTCTGGAGGCCCTGTAAGTATACACCACCTTCATAACTGTGGGCTGGACACCTCTCTAAGCCCTAGTAATAACCACAACAGAAGGAGAATGTGGACAGTGCTGTAGATTAGTGCTTGACCCTTTGACCTTCTGTATCGGATGGATAAACATTTATGGTCTACCTGTATCCTAATATACTATGTTGGTCCCTAATGTGGACACCCTACGCCTATAGAAATATGCAGACTATTAGGATGTCTTTGACTTGATGTCCCTTCTAATCAATTCCAGGGCCCACAAGGTTTCCAAGGTAACCCCGGAGAGACTGGAGAGCCAGGCCCTGCTGTGAGTATCCAGAACGATCCCAGGGTGCACCATACATCTCTGTGCCACAACGCCAATATAGAAATATAATACGTAGAGCTTGGCAGCAGCGCCAGAGCATTCTAGTACCAGCTCTCTCGGGAGCCGTATTCGACTGAGGGCTGTATGATTGCGTACTAACCACATGAAATATGGAGAAATTAGTGTTTACTGTGAAAGTGTCTCGTAAATCCACTCAACCCAGTTCGACCTCTAACCCCTGACCCCTAGAAGTGGTAGGAATGTCTATCCATGTGCGGATCACATGGAGCTCCGTCCCCCTCAGAGCTCAAGTGAAAATCACCAACATCATTACCCGTCATTAAAATCAAACCACAAGCAACAGGAAAATGCCCCCTTCCTCTACATGCTGTGAATGTCAGATATAAATAGGCAGGAATAGACAGGGTACCTTTTTAACATGACTGCCTGTGACATAACATATTCATTAGAGTTGGCAGTGAGAATTTAAAGACTAGGTGAAAGGCCCTGAAATCATGAAGTGATTTCCATTTAGTTTACTGTGGGAAGGTAGCTTCTTGCACTAGTCTGTTCTAAGTCACAGCAATTGGGCCTACACATCAATGACAACAAGCTCTTTGCCCTCATGACAGGGTGCACTGGGACCCCAAGGACCCCCTGGACCTTCTGGCAAACCAGGAAGTGATGTAAGTATTGCCTTCTTCAGCAACCGAACCAGAACCATGCCAGGCTTGGACCAGATCCGCGGCTCAGGCCTGAGCTCGGTTGTCAAAGCCGTGCTCGAGTAGAGCGCGAGCTCTATCAGATGTAGAGCTCTGAACACCGCTTTGTTACTTCAATTTCCTCAACAAAGCTCTTGCCACCTGCCCAAACTATCATTATCTTATTGACTTCGTCAGGCCAGACTCCAGTGCCCCTCGTTCCATCATGGAAGGCGGACCTTGTTTCTTCCCCCATTGTTTACAAAAACACAAGCATGATCGTCTTTGACACAGTACCAGCGAAGCAGTCCACAAAGCACTGACCTACCATTTCTAACTTATAATACAATTGTTTCATTAAATGTCCCTTTAGAAAATCCTAAACTCCTAGCCATTTACATTCCCACACTGAACTCCCCCCCCACCCACCCACACACTCATCCCCCCCCACCCCACCCCAGAGGGCATTTGCCTTCTCTCGCTGAAGTAAACTAATTAGAATCTTAAATGTAAAATGTTAAGACATTTACTATTCAGTTGATAAACTCCTGATTTGAATCATATCTTTCTTTATTGCTAGGGTGATGCTGGCAAACCTGGAAAGGCTGGTGAACGTGGACCTGCAGGACCTCAGGTAAACACTGAAAGATTAGACTATAGTAGAAAAATGAGAAGAAAAAAAACAGAAATCTATGTCCACAACATCAGAGCACAATGCCATGGATAACAATTCTCTTATGAACTACAGACTTAAGTTTTTTAAATTGGTTTATCATCAATTGCCTTTGTTTACGTCTTACTATATACTGATCAATTCAATGTTCAATATCTTAAGGTAGGAGTTCCGTTTACAGATGAACCCCACACAGAATCCTTTAGTATCCAATTTCCTCATTTATCTCTTTCTTTCAGGGAGCTCGTGGATTCCCCGGAACTCCTGGTCTTCCCGGAATCAAAGGACACAGAGTGGGTGCTTCATTATTTTAACAATCACAACTCCATCCGCATGGATATTATGATGTTACACGTCCCAGCATGATTAGCAACGCAACAGATTAGCTCATTAGTGTTCATTAAATCAGTCTAATGGGGCTGATGTAGGACTAATAAGTCCTGATGAAGTGGCTCACTGCTGTCTGTCCGTCCGTGTGTGTAGGGTCATCCTGGTCTCGATGGATCTAAGGGAGAGGGTGGTGCTGCTGGAGCCAAGGTAAGACTCCTGCCTCGGTCTTCTACTCATCCAATCTTTTGAGTTGTCTATTTCTGTGTGTATTTGCCTGTCTATCTGACGGACTGTCTGAGAAGCCGTCCGATTGGCTAACTGACTGACTGTCTCCTCTCTATAGGGCGAGGGTGGCGCTCCCGGAGAGAACGGCGCCCCCGGACCAATGGTAAGAGAGCGTTACACCTGTGCAGCACCTGAATAGTATGAGCATAATGCTTTTATTCGCCAACTGTTAACTTTTACCTGAATGTTACCAAGCTGAGTGTTCATCACTTGTCTCCTGTAGGGACCACGTGGTCTGCCTGGCGAGAGAGGCCGTCCCGGAGCTTCTGGCTCTGCTGTGAGTAACAACGCAGACCTTTACCTTTGACACTCTCTGATTAAACTATTACACTCCTGAACAATACAAGCTAGCAATGCACCAAAGCTAAGGTGTAGCCCTAGATGATATGCCTTATAGCTTCGACCATTCATGTCCCCAATCCCAATCAATCCTCACCAGACCCAATCATAGTCTGTACACTTGCCTACCAGACAATCCCAGCCTAGAGTTTGGGACTTTCTCTTTGGTTAATGTTGCCACACAAAAAAGACCTTCTCAATCTGGCTGTGTAGCAAAATCAATTACAGTCAAAATGGCAATTCTGAAAAGCCTGCCTAATGGTAGTCTCGTGAAGCCGACCTTAGGCCTTTGGAGACGGAATATTGAGACCCAACGGTGTGAACGTGTTCATCCATAAACACCTCACAGTACCTAGACACCATCATAATGTCTCCCCGTGTCTGCTCTCTCCTCAGGGTGCCCGTGGTAATGATGGCTTGCCTGGCCCTGCTGGTCCTCCTGTACGTATGAGCTCCTCATATTGGTTCCTCACTGTTTCAAAGACATCTAGCTTTTATCATTGTCGTACAAGATAACCGTAATGCAGAAATCAATAATACACCTAATTGCATCACGATCTGTGCATATTTTCAAAAGAATTTCAAATGGATTTGGACCGCTTTGTCTGTTTCTCCCAGTCCATGTTGTATTTGTGCGATAATAACAAAACCAGGAATTAGTGAGTTTGTGAACTCTGACCTTTGAACTGGGATTCCTACAGGGGCCTGTTGGACCTGCTGGAGCACCTGGTTTCCCTGGATCCCCTGGCTCCAAGGTTTGTACTATTTACAATTACAGTATGTACAATTTTTGATATTCTTCATTTCTTTCTGCCGTGCATCCTGCCAGCCATGAACCAAATCGAAGCCTATTGGTGCGATAAAGGATGGGTCTGTTCAATTCCCACCAATCGCGGCGGTCAGACACTTCATTTCCCTAGACCACGGGTAATAAACTCTGACGAGGTGATCCATAGTGATAAGCTGCAACGAGGCAAGATTCTCACAGTCACTCGACGTCAAGGACTCGGAAGAGTCACATTGAACCGTGACTGTATGCCGGTCTATCACAGGGAGACAATGAGCTCTAATCACCACACCATTTGACTTTGTCGCCGAGGGCAGTTGGAAGAACAGTTAGAAGCAACGGAGAAGCAACGGCAGTCCTAATGGTCCTCTGAATTGCTTCCATCCTACAGGGAGAAGCTGGCCCCACTGGTGCCCGTGGAGCTGAGGGCGCACAGGGACCCCGCGGAGAGGCTGGCACACCCGGATCTCCCGGTCCCGCTGGCGCCTCTGTACGTAACACCCAGGCTCTGTGTGATACAGTCCGAAGTGCATCATCTCGTACTGATTATCTCTCATAATTAAACTGATGCATTGTTTTCGTCTCTTCACTCTCTTCCTTTAGGGCAACCCTGGTACTGATGGTATCCCCGGAGCTAAAGGATCTGCTGTAAGTATACTCTTACACTATATGGTTTAGAAAGTACCCTCTACACTCTTTATATACTCAGCATGAAATAAACAGTGCCCTTGGTCACCATTATCGGTCTACTACTCAGTCAGTAACGCTCAGTTGTGTTCTCTCTGTCACCCTCTGTAGGGTGCTTCTGGTATTGCTGGTGCACCTGGTTTCCCAGGACCCCGTGGCCCCCCCGGACCTCAGGGAGCAACAGGACCTCTTGGGCCCAAGGGCCAGTCGGTAGGTCCCCCCATGTTCCCCCCAAAACCTGGACACCCTAATATTATGTTGGTGGTGCTTATTGGTTTTACTTAGGGGGGAAACCCATGTTTCTGGTGAGTCAAGTCATTCCTATTTCAACTGTTCTGAGTGATTTCTAGAATGACGACTTTGCCCCTGCGTTTGTTACAGGGAGACCCCGGTATTCCTGGTTTCAAAGGAGAGGCTGGACCAAAGGGAGAGCTTGTGAGTTCTGTTTTGATGGGTCATATAATATCATAACCACACATGGATATTTTCACTCAATTGAGTTGGACTTGGAAGTATGTTTGGGATTAATCCGGCATCTTCTTGCTCACCCCCTGTAGGGCCCTATTGGTCCCCAAGGCGGCCCTGGCCCCGCTGGCGAGGAGGGCAAACGAGGAGCAAGAGGAGAGCCGGGTTCTGCTGGACCACTTGGACCTCCTGGCGAGAGAGTAAGGATCCGAACCATCACAGACCTCGCAGCAGTTTGCTCTGTTTTTGTCCTGTGTCATTGGGTCATATCAGTTGTTCCCACATCCTATTCCTCATCACGGAAATGTCCTCTCTGTCCTTGTTTCTAGGGAGCTCCCGGTAACCGTGGTTTCCCGGGTCAGGACGGTCTTGCTGGTGTTAAGGTGGGTCTTACAATGCTGATTTGACACGTTGACACTTTTATCTCACCTGATAAACAGGAATGGACAGGAGCAAAATCACCATAACAACTAGTTCTACTAAATGAGTCCTTAACTGTAAGAAGACGGCCATGTAGACCCATGAGTAAAAAACAAATACAAATAAATTGTCCAATACCAGCTATGATTAATACAATTAGCTAGTCATAGTTCATCAACAATGTTGTTTAAACGTGAGTGACGAAAGCAAAACAATACTAATCTCTCTCTTTGTCTCCCCTCTTCCTCCTCAGGGAGCCCCTGGTGACCGTGGTGTTCCCGGCGTGGGTGGGCCTAAGGGAGGCACTGGTGACCCCGGCCGCGCAGGAGAGCCTGGTCTTCCCGGAGCCAGAGTGAGTAGTAGTAGTACCTCTGGTCTCCACCACCACCACCACCACCATAACCAGCCAAAACAGCCATCGATACGAGCTGGGGCTCATCGTGGCTTTAAATCGGTTTCCATCTACATGTATAATGTTGACACTGTCTTTGTGTGTGATGCTCACAGGGTCTCACTGGTCGCCCCGGAGATGCTGGTCCTCAAGGCAAAGTTGGCCCTGGTGTAAGTATGCCTCGTTAACCGGCTAGCACCACCTAGTATTCCACTCTTACCAAACATTTTGCCATACAATTAAACCTTCTCTCCTCCGTGTGTGGTACTGTAGGGTGCTGCTGGTGAGGACGGTCGCCCCGGCCCACCTGGTCCTCAGGGAGCACGCGGCCAGCCTGGTGTGATGGGATTCCCCGGACCAAAGGGAGCCAATGTAAGTGTCACAGGGGTTTCCAGTAAAGTTGTGATACCCAGAGGGAAGAAATTGCCAGTCGATTTTCCTCCAGCTCCAGACACAGAGTATCTGACAGTGCAGACACATACAGTACAGGAAGTGTATGGAAACGTCCCCATTAAGCCCCTTTTTTCTCCAACAGGGTGTGCCTGGCAAGGCAGGAGAGAAGGGTCTCGTGGGTCGTCAAGGTCTGATAGTAAGTTGATCAGCGTTTCAGATGAACTTCCTGTAACCCTTTGGGTCTTAGCAAAGTTGAGTTCTGTGCAATTTTTTGTTCTTTTCAGCCCCACAACATTTCAAGGAATGTGACACGGTGCAGGAACCGGATATCGATCGCCATCCCTTTGCAGCGGTGGTTCACGATGAACTGATTCATGTTCCTCTCTCTCTCTCTGAACAGGGTCTGTCTGGTAAAGATGGTGAGACTGGCGCTGCCGGACCTAATGGCCCTGCTGTAAGTGTTCAACCTCTGACCGATGTTGTGAAAGACAATATACAGCAGACGGTTCTTGAGGAGTGAAAACTGCACCTCGTAGTAACAGAATCTCTTTCCGCGATGCACCTATAACAGAATACGTGTAGCCATAGTATTTGTAAAAAAAAGCTAGCGTCTCCCTTTGAGCACTTGAGGATGCAATGGAATTCCCAGACTTTCCACACAGCACCACAGGGTGCTGTCGCTGTCTAACCTGTGTTGATCACTTTTGATGGCTCTCCTCTTAGGGACCTGCTGGAGAGAGAGGAGAGCAGGGAGCTGCTGGGCCATCTGGCTTCCAGGTGAGTTTGCCTTACTTTTCTGGAATGGCTAGAACAGGAATGATTCTATTCCGAACAACTTGATGTCTATTTTTGATGACGTCATAGGAAGTCACTGATTGTCCTGTTGTTGTTGTGCAGGGTCTGCCTGGACCTGCTGGCCCCCCGGGAGAGGGAGGCAAGCCTGGTGATGCGGTGAGTGTCCACGGTCACACCAGGTCGACCTGTTCAGGTCCCTTATTGATTGATTGAACACATTAGGAACATCTAACCCTGCTACTCACGTCACATTTGTCATCACACGCCTCAGGCCTGTATCCTGATTGTGTAATTCTAGCAAACACAAGAACATGCTGTATTCTCAAGGTATCATTTATCCACTGTAAAAGTATGCAGCTATAATGTCTCTCTCCTCTCTCTGTAGGGTGTTCCTGGAGAGGCTGGTGCTGCAGGCGTTACGGGACCCAGAGTGAGTTTTCATTTCTACAATAAATCTGATATAGATTATTTTTCCTCACTTACTGTCACAATCATGTAGTTAACCACCACCATCTACTTATCAAACCTTTATGTCTGTAGTCCTTCCTGTTTCTGCCTCTCACTTCCTGTCTCTCTGTTCCCTGATAGGGCGAGCGTGGTTTCCCTGGTGAGAGGGGCGGTGCAGGATCTCAGGGTCTGCAGGGACCTCGTGGACTTCCTGGAACTCCCGGAACCGATGGACCAAAGGTGAGGAGCCCCTCCCCTCAGCCAACCTCGTCTTCAAGAAGAGTTTCCGTTGCTATTGGAGACGGAGTCCTGAGCTCCTATAGTCGGGCAATCACAGTACCACTACTGAGGAGAGAAACATCAGAAACAGTGTGATCAGCCATCTTCTAACTCCACGTTCCTCCTCTCTGACAGGGAGCCATTGGGCCAACTGGTGGTGCTGGATCTCAGGGACCCCCCGGCCTGCAGGGTATGCCAGGAGAGAGAGGAGCTGGTGGTATCCTTGGAGCCAAAGGTGACAGAGTGAGTAACAACTGTCAAAAATATTGAATCATTGTTGTAGAAAATTTGACGGCGGACTGCAAGGTTATATCATGATACATGTCATGGTTTTCTGTGTTTTGCAGGGTGACAACGGCGAGAAAGGACCTGAGGGCGCTCCTGGAAAGGATGGTTCCAGAGTGAGTACCGCGGAAGCAGAGAAAATAGCCACACTCTTCTGTGGCAACTCTGATCCAAAGTCCCAATGGAAATACAATGATCCAATGACCAAGTGAGGTTGATAATAACTCCATCTCTCTCCTTTCCATCTTTATTCTCTCCTCCCACTCAGGGCTTGTCTGGTCCCATTGGTCCTCCTGGCCCAGCTGGTCCCAACGGCGTGAAGGTATGAATTACCATACTGATCAAACACACCTGTTATTATATGTACGGTGTAATATTCATTTGACATATGGTTTCTCACTCTTCTCTCTCCTTCCCTCTCAGGGTGAGGGTGGACCTTCTGGCCCAACTGGTGCGGCTGGTGCCCGTGGCGCTCCTGTAAGTTGGGTCTTTCCGCCTCCAGTGTCATATCGTCCGTTTTTAGACTTGTTTTGAATCAGCCACGTTGTCGACGTGCTCAAGTTCGAAATGTACCTTCGCGCAAACTCACTCCCCTCCAGTACAGAGAGCAGGAAGAAACTAGAGAAGAAGCAGAGCTCGACAGATCAAAATATAAGATCACTCAAAGTCAACAGATATTTTGATGGCCACATATTGTTCAGTTTGATTCCAAGACCACTCGCTTCCCAAGTAGCCCGGCAACAGTTAATAAAGGAAGTTCCAAGTACACTAAATCAAAGTACACTTAGTCCCTCAGAATATATTCCATTCCAAAAGGTTTGATCTCCGATGAGTACAGCCTCCTCCACTTTCAACCACCGCACCTGCAGCATGACGGACAGGGCCCCATACATGTGCAGTTAGAAAACCTTTCTCTGTGGTGCCTGTGTCTCGAGTCCGTCTCTCTCTTCCTGTAGGGTGACCGTGGTGAGGGTGGTCCTCCTGGGCCTGCTGGCTTCGCTGGGCCTCCTGTGAGTAGAACCACAGCAGTCGCATACGTTTCAAGGAAAACATTCACATTCATCCATATCAAATGTTGGATCTTTATTGACCTGTATCTTCCATCCACCAAACTCCAGGGTTCAGATGGTCAGCCTGGAGCCAAGGGAGAGTTTGGCGAGGCTGGACAGAAGGGAGATGGTGGTGCCCCTGGACCTCAGGGACCCTCTGGGGCCCCTGGACCTGTGGTAGGTACTCATCGAAATGCACTTTGAGATACCAAAAAACCTGTATGTCCCTGAGACAGATATCTTATGACCCAAGACATTACCATTCGGAGAAAAAAGAAATGGAGAGTATTTGAGAACACAATTGATGCACTTCTTGTTTCATTGTTCTTGTTTCTTTGTCTAATTGTGTTTATTGTTGCTTTTTGTTCCAGGGTCCCACTGGTGTTTCTGGATCTAAAGGAGGCCGCGGTGCCCAGGGTGGCGCTGTAAGTCAACAGTTCCAATGATAAGAGATTATTACCCAATAGTAAGTGAAAATATCACATGGTATGTTCTGTTATTGAAATATTGTCTTGTCCCTTTCTTGTTGGTAGGGTGCTACTGGCTTCCCTGGTGCTGCTGGAAGAGTTGGATCTCCCGGTCCCAACGTGAGTATCACATCCTCACAACTCTTCCATAGACAACAGAAATGCACCTTTTCATTCAGATTACCTGTGTATATGTGTGTGATTGAAAAAAATGCTGCATCTCTCTGTTCCCTCTCTCAGGGTAACCCTGGTGCTGCTGGCCCCGCTGGCCCTGCTGGTAAAGATGGTCCTAAGGGAGTTCGCGGTGACGCTGGCACCCCAGGAAGACAGGGAGATGCCGGGCTGCGTGGAGTTGCTGGAGCCCCTGGCGAGAAGGGAGATGCTGGAGAAGACGGCCCCCCTGTGAGTCTTCCCCATCCACTCTTACATTGGCTAAATGATATCTCACGGAGGTAATGCCACCCAGCCTCTTAAAGTTACTGTCCAGTGTTTCCAGATTTCTAGGAAATCTGACCTTTAATGAATTACAATGAGTGAAATACTTTCCTTCCAAACATTTTGAATTAAGTATGTTAAAAAGCAGCTGGTCTTGGAATGGTGTGGGCGTATACCGGTCATAAAAAGTAGACCGCTGATTGGCCAGCTCATCCAATGAGGCATTCTCTACGAGGAAATAGCAAGCATTTTTTTAAATGGTCTGTTTACGATACAAGTTTGAGGTGGTGTTTTGGAAGTGTCTTTTCTCCAATTTAAGCTTTGGCCCCAAATACGAGTCAGCAACATTATCTGGGTAGGAGTTAACCGAATATAAACGTTTAAAAAGTGAGATTTTCACTGAACAGTTACTTTTTACTTTAAGCTTCATGGATGTACCTTGTCGGCCTGGTAACACCAACTCACCCACCTTGATAGTCAACCACTTCATTTCAAATGTGCCTGATTTTTCTGGAACTGGAGTTATGAACTCGATGAGCTGGGGTTGTAAAGTCAATGTAGTGAACTTTGACCTAATTGTCTCCTCCATTTCTAGGGCCCTGATGGTCCTTCAGGTCCCCATGGTCTGGCTGGGTCTCGTGGTATTGTTGGTCTGCCTGGGCAGCGTGGAGAGAGGGGCTTCCCTGGTCTTCCTGGACCGTCTGTGAGTACCTCACCCCTGATAGCCTAATTCAAGTGTGGTAGTTACTATGATTAGTGAGTAAAAAATTGTCACAGTATTTTCTGAATCAGGAAGAGAGGTGACCTTTGAAAGCCAGGTCAGTGTTAGAGGACCATTGCCCTTACTGGTCCAGTTGTAAGTTAAGGTCTCTCTATAAGCTGACATACCCACATATAGTGATAGAAAATATGAATGACAATTGGCCTGACAACCTTTTAAGTCCAGGCTCATATAACTCCCACTACTCATGCACCATTGAGTGGTAACTAAACAACAATATGTCCCCTAAAATCATATATGGGATGCCTGGAGTGATTGCCTGTGTAATATCATGGAGTCCTGATATCCACATACATTCAATATGACAGATCTATACCCAGACTTCTTTCTCCTTAAAACGGTCACAAAGAAGTCGATCACTCAGTGACCAATTGGCTGTAACTGAGATGCATTCAGAACTAAGTGCCCATCATACTACGTCATATTGAGGGTTTTGATGCTTTTCTTACCAGCTAGGGGCTTTTAGACAGTTGTTGATGTCCTACTTACCATTGCAGATCAATATTGAAGTCCATGAGTCCATTGACTAGTCAGTCGCATGTTACATCGTTGCAGTTATTGACATCAGATATAATTGGACTGTGGTGACATCTGACACTTCACTCCTTGATGGTGAGTCTGATGTCCATGTTCTGTGTGTCCCAGGGAGAGCCCGGTAAGCAGGGAGCTTCTGGTGCTGGTGGTGACCGTGGACCGCCTGGCCCTGTGGGACCCCCTGGACTGTCTGGACCTGCAGGAGAGCCCGGAAGAGAGGTCAAAACTAAAACACAACAGCAAAGGCCACAACAACAATTATAGGCCACTGTAGCTGCACACAGCAATGACAGAGGTGTGGGCCATAGCTGCACTATAGTGCCACCTGCTGGCCAATATAATTACACCTCTGGATTGAGCCACTGCAAGAACCATAGCAACGACAGCAGCAGCATAAGCAACAACAACATTAACATAAACATCAATAATCACCACACAACAACAGCAACCTCCAAAAAACAAGAACTTCCCTCCCCCACACAGTCACAATAACCGCCAAGCAGAATTGTAAACAATGACTACACTAACAACAACAACCGCAACCAAAAAAAAACAATACATTTCAATGAATGATTAAATCTCTGTCTCTACCTTACAGGGCAACGCTGGGTCTGATGGACCCCCTGGTAGAGATGGATCCACTGGAGTCAAGGTGAGACACCTGCATTATACACCAATCAGACCAATCAGTCCAAACCAATCAGTCCAATTGATGGCTAAGCTATCATATGCGCTTTGATGGCCTTATATCCTATGATCTTCTCTCCCCCTGTAGGGTGAGCGTGGTAACACTGGTCCTGCTGGTGCTCCTGGTGCCCCGGGCGCTCCCGGTGCCCCCGGCCCTGTCGGCCCCCTGGGCAAGCAGGGAGACAGAGGAGAGGGAGTGAGTACCCATACAAAACTAGACACAATATGAATGAGATAAATGTCGGTGTTTTGTAATTCACACTGGTTTGGGTGTTGTTAGCCTGTCTAATGGGAAGAACCTCACTCTTGTTTCTAGGGTGCTCAAGGACCTGCCGGACCCGCTGGACCAGCTGGCGCTAGAGGAATGGCTGTGAGTTTCAACATCGCTCATTTTGAAACACACACACCATTCTCTAGTGAACTATTACCAACTGTAGCTGCACCGGCATTCGCACACCCTTTTTTTTGCTGAGCTGATTGACACTCTCTGCCTCTCGAAATAAGGGACCCCAAGGACCCCGTGGAGACAAGGGAGAGGCTGGCGAGACAGGAGAGAGGGGACAGAAGGGACACCGTGGCTTCACCGGTCTGCAGGGTCTTCCCGGACCTCCCGTAAGTCACCTAAGTCCTCTGGCCACGCTGGACCTTTAGCCATTATACCTCTCCATCTTCATAGATCTGTATTCATGACACTTCTGCGTGTGAAATAAGTTCTGTTCCCTGACTTCCAGTCGTCTTTGTCTAAACTAACAGGGCTCCGCTGGAGACCAGGGAGCTGCTGGACCTGCCGGACCTAGTGGCGCTAAAGTGAGTCCAGGCGAGAGGGAAGGACAGAACACTTCTCTAATTCCCTCCAGACTTATGATAAGACAAAAGGACTACTCCTATACAGTAGTTATCCCATGATATAATAATGAGGGTCAAAGGCTAGTTTTTGTTTTTATAATCCTCCAACACCGTGATAAGGTAGAGGATGAGAATGGCCACTGTGTTTTAATTAGTCTGTCCTAGGATAACAGGGAAGGCTAATGCTTTTGTGATTACCACATGTTGTGGTAGAGAGGAAGACAAGACAGGAGAGGCTACCACTTAAAAAATGTACCCATAAAGATTAATTACATGATAAAGAAGAGGAAAGGGATGTGAATAATTATCACCCATAGAGAGATACACTACATATACAAAAGTATGTGGACACCCCTTCAAATGAGTGGATTCGGCTATTTCAGCCACACCCGCTGCTGACAGTTGTATAAAATCGAGCACACAGCCATGCAATCTCCATTGACAAACATTGCCATTAGAATGGTCTTACTGAAGAGTTCAGTGATTTTCAACGTGGCACCGTTATAGGATGCCACCTTTCCATCAAGTCAGTTCATTAGATGTCTGCCCTGGTCAACTGTAAGTGCTGTTATTGTGAATTGGAAAAGTCTAGGCGCAACAACGGCTCAACCGCGATGCGGTAGGCCACACAAGCTCACAGAACGTGACCGCCGAGTGCTGAAGCGCGTAGCAAGCGCGTAGCACATAATAATCGTCTGTTTCTCGGTTGCAACACTCACTTCCGAGTTCCAAACTGCCTCTGGAAGCAACGTCAGCACAATAACTCTTTGTCGAGAGCTTCATGAAATGGGTTTCCATGGCCGAGCAGCCTTCCCTGTTTCAGGAATGACAATGCCCCTGTGCACAAATCGAGGTCCATACAGAAATGGTTAGTCAAGATCGGTGTGGAAGAACTTGACTGGCCTGCACAGAGCCCTGACCTCAACTCCATCTAACACCTTTGGGATGAATTGAAAGGGAAACTGCGAACCAGGCCTAAGTGATAAACATCAGTGCCCCTCCTCATTGAGGCTCTTGTGGCTAAATGGAAGCAAATCCCCACAGCAATTTTCTAACATCTAGTGGAAAGCCTTCCCAGAGGAGTAGAGGCTGTTATAGCAGCAAAGGGGGGAACAACTCCATATTAATGCCCAAGATTTTGGAATGAGATGTTCGACGAGCAGGTGTCCACATACTTTTGGTCATCTAGTGTAGCTGCTAAGTTTGTAATGTCCGATAAGCAGGTTGTTTTTTAATTAAAGAGTGTACACTGTAGGACAATTGAACATGAACAATGTTACATCTGGTAAAAGTTTCAAACTAACTGTGAATCCAGCCCCTCTACAAAGAGACTCCCATTCATACATGCTATGCTAGCATCCATGTGTGTGAGCTGTGACTGACCCCACCCTATCTATCTCCTCAGGGACCCCCTGGCCCAGCCGGTCCCGCTGGTAAGGATGGATCTAACGGTACCCCTGGACCCCTCGGACCCTCTGGGCCTCGTGGTCGTTCTGGAGAGACTGGTGCTGCTGTGAGTAACGCTTGGCAACATTTATAGCATATAGCAGCAAATATGTTAGTCTTCATGTAGTCCCACCTTGTAACAATCGTCTCCTCTTCTCCTTCAGGGTCCTCCTGGTAACCCCGGACCCCCTGGTCCTCCTGGTCCTCCCGGCCCTGGCATCGACATGTCTGCCTTCGCTGGCCTGTCTCAGCCAGAGAAGTCTCCGGATCCCCTGAGGTACATGAGGGCTGATGAGGCATCCAGCTCCCTGAGGCAGCACGACGTGGAGGTGGACTCCACACTCAAGTCCCTCAACTACCAGATCGAGAACCTGCGCAGCCCCGACGGTAGCCAGAAGAACCCCGCCCGCACCTGCAGAGACGTCAAACTGTCCCACCCCGAGTGGAAGAGTGGTGAGTGGGGGAATGGTTAGAGGAGAGGGAGAAGAGAGAGTGAATGGAAAGGAAAGACCACAGATGTGTACAATGTGATCAGTCCAAACCATGCTAAGGTTTGAACCATTTGTCCTCTCTCCCTCCTGTTCGCCAGGTGACTACTGGGTGGACCCGAACATTGGCAGCACAGCTGACGCCATCAAGGTCTTCTGCAACATGGAGACTGGCGAGACCTGCGTGTACCCCAGCATAGCCAACGTGCCACACAAGAACTGGTGGACAAGCAAGAGCAAGGACCGCAAACACGTCTGGTTCGGAGAGACCATGAATGGAGGATTCCACGTGAGTCTCGACATGAATAATCACTTCACTGGCACGTTTGAGCGAAATACGGCTACTGCTTTAGTAGGGTAACTTCATTTCAAGGGTTACCCTGATCATCGAGTAGAGCACTTCCTCTCAGTGTTTCCTTTTATGAATTGCAGGCTGAACCTATATTTCCGGCTTGCAGATAAGTTCTAGACATCACATAAAATCCTACCACCCATAAACCTGTGTGTGACCTCCATGACCTCCTCCACGCCTTCCTTGCCCCGTGTCCCGTTTAACCCTAAGCTCTCCCTCCTCTGGCTCCCTCCACAGTTCAGCTACGCTGAGGACGGTACCAACGCCGCCAGTATCCAGCTGACCTTCCTGAGGCTGCTGTCCACGGAAGCGTCTCAGAGCCTCACCTACCACTGCAAGAACAGCGTGGCCTATATGGACGCATCCACGGGCAACCTGAAGAAGTCTCTGCTGCTCCAGGGCTCCAACGACGTGGAGATCCGAGCTGAGGGCAACAGCCGCTTCACCTACAGCGTGGCGGAGGACGGCTGCAAGGTGAGGGGAATAGGCACTGTCAAAGTAGGGACAGGGGAAAAGATGGACATAGTAAAGTAGGACCTATTGGGAAAGGCACAGTCCAGTTACACAGTAGACAAAAACAAAAAAACTGTCATTGTAGCCTATGGGAATGTACAGTGTTTCAACACATATCTGTTGTCGTCCCACAGAAACACACAGGCCAGTGGGGCAAGACTGTCTTCGAGTACAAAACACAGAAGACCTCCCGTCTGCCCATCGTGGACATTGCTCCCATGGACATCGGAGGAGCGGACCAGGAGTTCGGCGTGGACGTGGGCGCAGTCTGCTTCTTGTAAAAGTGGGACAAACAAGACGAAAAGAAAAAAAACTAAAACATGAAAGAAATAACTATGAAACAATACACGCTCCAAACAAATGAAGACCGGAACTAAAAAAAGAAAATGATAATTGATATTCTCTCTTACAAAGAAGTGCTCTCCAAGTTGTACACCCTGGATGTTAGCACTGAAAGACACCAGCAATATCCGTACGTAATTCCATCATTCCCCAGTCGTGTTTCCTGTGGCCCACAGTCGGTGGGAATGAGTTTGAGCCAGAAGGAAAAGGGACCAAGCCAAGGGACGAGTGATGGAGAAACAGAAACATGACTCGATGTCACTTATTTATTGTCTAAACTTTAAAGGGGCATAGATGAGGTACAGTGGGACTGGGGGGGGCTTCACCATAAGAACAGCACAAGCTCCTCCCACTACAGAACACCTAGAAACTCCCACTCCACCTCCCTCTCCGACCTAGCTACAAATACGCCATTTTGAATCAATGTAGACCAAAAAATATTTTCAGTAAATTATAAGGTGCGTCAAAATGTGTTTTTTTTTTACCATCAAGACCAGGAGCTAAACTTTTACTGTGTATTAAAAATACTTGGTTCTATTGTTGTAAAAGTCTGTGTTTATAAACAACCAGATGATTTTATATATATTTCCACATTATGTGTGTACATGTGTCTATATGCACACCAACACTTTTTGGAAAGTGAGGTTACATTTGGGATATGTTTGTCCTTGTCCTTTACCCCTTGATTGCCCATAAGAGGAAAATGTCTTACTCGGTTGACAAACAACCCCCCCCAAAAAAATTCTAATAAAATTTGGGAAATGAAATCAGTTTTGTTGTAGTCATCCAGATTGTTTAAAGCTACCTCACGCTGAAAAACAAAGTGAAAAAGTTGACCTTAAATCTTGAGCTGACCAAAATGAGCTTTCGGGTGGAACTGGTGCTGAACAGCTATCTTTGCTTTGCTGTCTTCAGAAGGTGCTATGAGTTCTAGAATTCAGTCATTGTTCCCCCAAACCCCCCACTAGCCTCACACACCACACACACACACCCCACCTCGGACGACAGGTGCAGCCATTCAAGGCAGGGAACCAAGTGACTCTGGATATTCTCCTATGGAGTCTACGCCCCACAAATAGAATCACGGGACTCCCAAGGAGAGCTACCCAAAACAACCAGGGTGGCTCGTCTCTGTGTGTGTGAGAGGGTGTGTCTGTTACTCATTTTTATTATGATCATGATCATTTCTTGTCTGTTTTTATTTTGTTACACTTTTAATTGATGTAAATTGGAAATAAAAAGGAAAAACCAAGTAACAATGAAGTTGATTTTTAATTGCGTTTCTTTTGAGTAAGTACGGACATGGCATGGGAGTTGAATAGCTTTTTTTTTTTGGTAACTGAACCCAAGGTCTGTATACTTTAAGGTTTTTGTTGTAGTTGTATTTCTTGGGAGTTCAGTTAACTTTTTATTTTATTTTTTATGTTTGTGAGTGCATGGTATGTGTGTGAGTATGCGAGACTGTGCGTGAGTGTGTGTTTTAGCTATGAGAAAATCTCATTACACAGGAATGAAAGTACTGTCTGTAATCATTCACCGGTTTCAGGGTTGGGCCGGGCATGGTTGGCTTCTGTTTGTTTGAATTAATAAGCATAAATAAAGAAATTGTGCTGAATGGAATTGTGAAGTATTTTGTTTATTAACAGTAATGTCTTACTGACGCGTCAACACATTGACATAGGTGTTTGCCGTTGTGTGCTTTCTCCACAATACCTTTCCATATCTTTCTGTTGAGCAATAAAAATTAGACTGAAGACTAAACAGTGATATCTTCTTAAAGGGAAATTATTCTGATTACAAACCTACATTGAAAATCACAAATATCATCTTTGTAGACCTACATCTTTTCGAGTTATTGACCGAAAGCAAAGCTATACCATTAATGCCAGATTGTTTTTTTAAGATTGAAAACATTATTGCCAAGATAAACATAGATTAAGAGAATATACAGTAGACTTGATTAAGTTAGACAGGGATCCACAAATAGATTCAGCCGCGGGATGATTTTTTCTTGAGCGAAGTCAGGGGGCCAGAACGTTATTATAAATCATTTGTAGACTGAAAATTGACCGCAAGAACCCCAAACAGATGCAGTATGACAAGAACTGAATCATTTCAAACATTGATCACATTTGGATATGATCATATACACTCACCGGACAGTTTATTAGGTACACCACCCCATTCACAAAAATAGATCGCTCCTACAGACAGTGAGTCATGTGACAGGCATCGGGGCATTCAGTTCCTGTTCGATTTAATGTTCAAATGGGCAAAATGAGTGACCTAAGATGAGTCGGATCCAGTATCTCAGAAGCTGCCACCCTCCTGGGCTTTTCACACACGAGTGTCTAGGGTTTACAGAGAATGGAGCGACAAACAGAAATCATCCAGGCAGCAGCAGCCGTCCTGTGGGTGAAAACAGCTTGTTGATGAGAGGTCGAAGGAGAATGGCAGGAATCGCACAAGCGAACAGGCGGGCCACAGACAAATAATGGGACAGTACAACAGTGGTGTGCAGAACGGCATCTCGGAACGTACAATTCATCGATCCTTGTCACGGATGGGCTATTTCAACAGACGACCACACCAGGTTCAACTTCTATCAGCTAAAAAGAAGAAGCGTCTCCAGTGGGCACACGATCACCAACACAATTTAGGAGTGGAAAAACACCACCTGGAACATGACAGGGAGTTCAGTTTACTCGAGTGGCCTGTGCAGTCCCCAGACCTCAACCCAATAGAGCACCTCCGGGATGAGATGGAACGGCTTGTACGCCGCATGAAAGTACCCGTCCAATCTGCAGAATCTGCGTGATGTCATCATGTCAGCACGGACCAACATCCCTGTGGAACATTTCCAACACCTTGTAGAATGCCCCGAAGAAGTCAGGCTGTTCTGGAGCCAAAGGGGAGTCTGACCCTGTACTAGATGGGTGTACTTATATTAAACTTGCAGGTGAGTGTATCTATTGTGCATGGGAATACTTTTGAACATATTTGTTTATACAGTCCTTTATGTCTGTTGCTCAAAGAACTTGGGGGGGGGGGGGGGGGATCAAATTCAGCCAGTTCTTGCAAAAGAGATAAACAAGGTGATTGGGGGTTTGGAGTGTTTCAATGGAGATTTTCATTAGACTTACTTAAAAGAATCTTCAGTTGGGAAACCCTGCCTTAGTACATGGATAGTCTAAGTAAGACTAATGAAAATCTCCATTAAAACGCTCCAAACTCCCAATCACCTTGTTTATCGCTTTTGAAAGAACGGGCCAGCGCTGCCTAGACCTTAACCCCATTCCACCAACCCCCTTACCATGTCTTGGTCTAGGAATTCAAAAAGACACAATCATTCACAATTTGCATTACACTTTGTGCACGTTTATTTACAAAGTGTTAAAAAAAAGTATAAATTGTACTGAAATATGGTTTCTTGTGTTAGTTTGAGTGTGTGTATGTGTGGTCAGGAGATGAGTTCTGTGTAGAGAGTCTGGTTGTTGTAGTCGGCTGGTCTGCCCTGGGTCAGGGGGAGAGACGGGCTGCCTCCCAGGCCAGGCTGGGGATTCCCAGCACTCATAAAGCAGAAAGGCACGTGGGTAATCTTCCCATTGGACCAACACTGTAGAGAGAGAATTCACTACAGTCACTAGGATGAGTTAAGTTACACCTCACTACACCTGTTGCTCTAGTCACTGATGCACTACTGTACAACAACAACCATGTAAAAGGGAATTTGTGTGTGTGGACCATGTACCATTTTATGTTGCCCATGTCTCCCCATACGAATGGAATTAAGGCAGAAACAACTTGAGGTTTGAAAACAGCTCTACATTTCAAGTTTATCAGTGAACTATAGCTTTATTAAGACCAGTTTAAGCAGCACTGTGAGGCGTCTACTAAATGACTGGAGGCCCGCGAATGTAAAGAGAAGAGTTTGAAGAGAGACTAACCACAGTGAGCTGGGCTCCATGCTGGTAGTTGGGGTTAAACTGCATCAGTCTGGGCTCTGTCCCAGCCTCCCCCTGGACAAAACCACTGACACACACACACACACACACACACACACACACACAGTTATTACCACTGAGATACAAACAACTGATTACCACTGAGATACCTTCCTGGCAATGTAACATACTAGAGCACATACCATGGCAGAAGCTTAAAAGCGGGGCTGATTTGAGTCTTGAACACTGCGATCATGGCAGGGCGGCCTGCTCCGGCGTCTCCTGGCGGAGCCGATGAGAGGGAGGAAGTGAGCGGAGGAGAGAAGACGTCAAAACACGCACAATCTCTCAAGTCGGAGAAAGTGGGAAGAGACAGAACAAGCCTGACCTTTGACATGCACGGCTAGACGCTCTCCTCTCGGATCCCACGCCAATGACTGGATCTCTCCTCCGACTCTGACACACAGACAAACGCAACAATCCAATCGGTGAGGGTAATCGACAACTAGTGAAGTAAAGGACTAGTTAACCCGGGCCTTTCCTTACGTGATATCTCCGTCAGGTGTATTTAAGGTGGTCTCGGACAGGTCGGCCACCACTGTTGCTGCCTTTGGCCCACCTGACATCATTAAGGGCACCCCTAGTGGACAAAGAGGAGAACACACATCAAAACAAACAACGCAAGCACACAGCAGTGTAAACAACTATAAAAAGGTTGAAGTGGCTCATATTGTACATGGAATTGTGTGTGTGTGTGTGTACCTGGGTTGTCAGTGAAGGTCAGGGCATAGATGACGGTCTCTCCTTGCACACTGAAGAGCAGCCGACTCCCATCAGGACTCCAACAGCCAGACTAGACAGTTACAGAGAGACAGTTAGCCAGCCACACACAGCCAGCCACACACACACACACACACACACACACACACACACAGTGTCTCACCTGACAGCGTCCCTTCAGACTAGGCCACCGCTCGCAAGTCCACATCCTGGTTTCCCAAACCCTGCAGCAACACAAACACATAAATAACACACACATACAGTAATACAGAAACATCAAGCCGACCAACACTACACAAAGCTCTCCTGCACTACCGTCTCTGACCTGAAGAGGGAGGAGGGTGTAGCTGCCAGCACACGACTGCCATCGGGAGACCAGGACAGGTACGTGACTCCTCCCCCTCCCACGCGGTGGAGAGGCACACAGCTCTCAACAGCGACGTCCCACACCTGACAGAGAGGAGACGGCGAGAAAGAGAGAGACAGACAAGAGTCACAAAGCCCTTACGACATCACAGTAAAATACTTTCACAGTCGAGTAGCATATCCTGTGTGTGTGTGAGTGGATTGAGACGATTCCTACCAGCATGGCAGTGTCCCTGGGAGAGGCCGACACCAGGAGAGGTCCGTTAGGTGACCATGCGACGGACGTGACGGGGGAATGGCCTGGGTGAGACAGGACCTGGGCACAGCCAGAGGAAGGCCTGTGGGAGGGAGACCAAAAAAAGATTGAGAGAGAAATAGGGAGGGCAGAGGAAAAAGAACATTCAAGACATAGAAATGACTCTATAATGCACACAAGTGTGTGTGTGTGTGTGTGTACCTGGTAGAAAGTGAGGTGGGGTCCACGTGCCAGACAAGCAGGCAGTTGTGACAGGCGACGGCCAGGGCAGACGCACACAAAGGCTTCCACTGCAGAGCCGCCACACTGCGCTGCAGACGGTGCTTCAGGGTGGGAGTAGTAGCACTGAGGAGAGAGAATGTGCGAGAGACAGAGAGACGAAGAGACAGGGAGACAGAGAAGAGAGAATTTCACTCACAAACCGTACGTAAACACTGCAGGAACGGTGCCATAGTTTAAACACTGCACTGCACTGGTCTGACAATATGATTGAGGACATACAGTGCATTCGGAAAGTATGTCCCCTTGACTTATTCCATATTGTTACGCTAAAGCCTTATTCTAAAATGGATTCAATTGTTTTTTTGGTCCTCATCAATCTACACACTATACCCCGTAATGACAATGTACAAACAGGACGGGCAGCAATTACAGCCTTGAGTCTTCTTGGATATGACGCTACAAGCTTGGCACACCTGTATTTGGGGAGTTTCTCCCATTCTTCTCTGCAGATCCTCTCAAGTTCTGTCAGGTTGGATGGGGAGTGTCGCTGCACAGCTATTTTCAGGTCTCTCCAGAGATATTCGATCGGGTTCAAGTCCAGGCTCTGGCTGGGCCACTCAAGTCCCAGAAGCCTCTCCTGCGTTGTCTTGGCTGTGTGCTTAGGGTCGTTGTCTTGTTGGAAGGTGAACATTCGCCCCAGTCTGAGGTCCTGAGTGCTTTGGAGCAGGTTTTCATCAAGGATCTCTCTGTACTTTCCTCTGTTCATCTTTCCCTCAATCCTGGCTAGTCTCCTAGTCCCTGCCACTGGAAAACATCCCCACAGCATGATGCTGCCACCACCATGCTTCACCGTAGGGATGGTTCCAGGTTTCCTCCAGACGTGATGCTTGGCATTCAGTCCAAAGAGTTCCATCTTGGTTTCATCAGACCAGAGAATCTTGTTTCTCATGGTCTGCGAGTCTTTAGTTGCCTTTTGGCAAACTCCAAGCAGGATGTCATGTGTCTTTTACTGAGGAGTGGCTTCAGTCTGGTGACTCTACCATAAAAGCCTGATTGATGGAGTGCTGCAGAGATGGTTGTCATTCTGGAAGGTTCTCCCATTATTCACAGTGGAACTCTGGACCTCCTGACCAAGGACCTTCTCCCCAATTGCTCAGTTTGGCCCCGCGGCTAGCTCTAGGAAGAGACTTGGTGGTTCCAAACTTCTTCCGTTTAAGAATGATGGAGGCCACTGTGTTCTTGGAGACCTTCAGTGCTGCAGATACCCTTCACTAGATCTGTGCCCCGACACAATCCTATCTCAGAGCTCTACGGACACGTCCTTCGACCTCATGGCTTGGTATTTGCTCTGACATGCATTGTCAACTGTGGGACCTTATATAGACAAGTGTGTGCCTTTCCAAATCATGTCCAATCAATTGAATTTACTACAGGTGGACTCCAAGTTGTAGAAACTTCTCAAGGCTGATCAATGGAAACAGGGATGCACCGGAGCTCAATTTCGAGGCTCATAGCAAAGGGTCTGAATACTTATGTAAATAAGGTATTTCAGGTTTTTTTTTTATACAGTTGCAAACATTTTCACTTTCATTATTGGGTACTGTACGTAGATTGATGAGGAAAATGTTTTATCTAATCAAATATTCTAATAACGCTGTAACGTTACAAAACGTGGAAGAAGTCAAGGGGTCTGAATACTTTCCAAATGCACTGTAGGTTTCATCCGAAGCCAGCCCGTAGAGTTTGATAGTCAATGACACACAGAGAGAGAGAGAGAGAGAGAGAGCGAGCGAGAGAGAGCACCATTGCGACAGACTTAACCTCTTGGGATTGTAGATCTTGATGGAATCGTCTGAAAGGGCCACGGCACACTTCTGAGTGTGTGGGTGCCAGGCAAAGCCCCGCACTGCACAGTCCGACCTGAGACACAGGGAGCAAGAACAGGAGGACAACTACAGATACATAGCATACTTCAGCCATGATTTCAGAGAGCATGCTTTTGTGAAAGTAAACAAATACCTCACATTTGACAAGGACATACATAACATAAGAGAGAGTATATTTAAGGATCCCATTGGGGATTCATCAACTAAATAAGGTAGTCTTACCAATCCAGCACTTGGGAAAACTCAGCGGTCATTTCCTCGCTGCTCAACTGAAGACAAAGGGCAAAATAATGACAGTCACTTAGAGAAGCCTGCAGAATCCAACACACCCCGGCAAGTTCTGTATTGTTTGATTGGAACTGCCTGAGAATTAGCCATGTGAAACGACAGACTGGACCACTTACTGTTAGGTGAGGAAATAGAGAGCTGTGGAAGGAGGAAACCCAGCGTAGCAAGGCCAGGACACAGCTCGAGCTCACCCCTAGCCACTTGGGCACTGGGAACACACTCAATTAGGAGACGGACTGAAACACTCAAATCAACCTGGAACATTGGTTTACATGTCGAGGTTAGGTAACCTTGTTGAACGTGATGGTATGAAAATGCTTTTAGAACATAATATTACACATTTTTCAAGAGATGTTTTATTTTTAAAAATTTTACCTTTATTTAACTAGGCAAATTCTTATTTACAATGACGGCCTACCCCGGGCCAAACCCCGGACAACGCTGGACCAATTATGCGCCGCCCTATGGGACTCCCAATCACGGCGGGATGTGACGCAGCCTGGATTCGAACCAGGGACTGGAGTGACGCCTCTTGCACTGAGATGCAGTGCCTTAGACCTCTGCGCCACTCAGGAGCAGCCGTAATCAAACAAGTGAATAAACGAAAAGCTAAAACAACCAATTTGAGATCGAAAAACAACAAAATACTCACAACCACGATAACAAGCCTGTATGGTCCGATCAAAAATGCATTTGCATATATGAGCACATTCATCTTGGCTACATTAAATGGGCAGAGGCATCAAGATCTACTGTTACCCGTCATTAGTAAACTAGCTAAATGCATGATGTCTACAATCACATTCAAAGCAGGTAGCTAGCATCGAATAAGCGCCTATTGTTCATTCAAAAACCCACTTACACAAGTTTTTGTGTTCATTCGGAGGGTAAGCTCTAGCTGTGTTAAACATTACAGTAGTTTTGACATGGGTAACGGGACAAACTGCGATAGCCAAAGCTAGCCAACAGGCTAACTGCACGGTAATGCCCACAATAACAAAGTCACTTTTGCTGGCAGATCATGTACACTACACATTAAAACGGTATTCAATATGGTTTACGTGGGGGACTTCAGATGTGCCAAACCTAGGAGAGGCTAGCTAGATACCTGGGCTAGAAAAGCGAGTATTCAGTCAATGCAAGATGGTTAGGTGTCTGCTGTTCTGAAAGAGTTAGCTACCAATATGCAGGGTTGTTAACAGTGTCCACTCTGTTAAATCAATGGCACCTATTGGTGAGAGCTAACAAATGATGCTGCCCAATGTCCATAGTAAAAATAACTGTAACAAGACGTCCCGCTAACGTCACTAGATGGCAAAACATCCATCAATGATAGCCGAGCTTGCTGTGGTTTGGACTAGCTGGCTAGCTATGGATAGCCAACCTTGCAGGGTATATATTTTTGTCAATTTATCATTCATGCCACGTTACACTACTAATTTCTAACGGAACAGCCTTCTAAAAAAATTGCACTTATTTTCCTATGTTTTGAATTGTCAAAATGAAAACACTCAATGAGGCTAATAACATGCATTGTAATCTGGGCTGCTTGTCAGAACAACCATTCAAGTGATGTCAGTGATGATGCGTTATCAAAACGGTGGCATGCAGTAGTCAACTGAGGCCAACGTTTAAATGTTTGAACATACATTTGTTTTGGAGCAGTTTTAGGTGTAGGAATATGCTTCTTTATCACGTTTGGTTATCAAAATGATCATCTTTAAAAAAGATACAAAGTCTTGCATGACAATTTCTTATCTAAAGCGCACGCTTGCATGTAATACTTTCGTGACAGTGAAAGAACGACGATAACATGGCACTCACCCTCTGCACTGGAGTTGGCGATCTCATTTAGGAGTCCAGACAGGCCGGCATCACGCCTAGCAGACAGACAGAGGTGGGGATTAGTGAACAGGGCTTCGGAATTGCGAGTGAGAGAGTGAGAGTGAGAGAGTGAGAGAGAGACAGAGACAGAGAGACAGAGACACACACACCAAGCCCCTGCACTCCTCGTATACAGCGTCTCACAGTGGTCCCTGAAGGCAGACTTGCTGCTGCTCTCTTGGCGGCTGTGAGGCTTCAGTGACTCTCGCGGGAAGTACAGATTCAGAGCAGGTGAATCCTACAGCAAAATGGAAACACATACAACATTATTCATACACTGTAGCTCTTGCTCTCCACACACACCATTGCCTAATATTAGGTGATAACATTAAACATCCAAGCAATGCAGTGGCAGACAGTTTGTGGCAACTCGGTAAGTTACACTGTAGCTAGTGGTGACTAGTAAGTTAACAGGGGTGGGTATAATTTGTGGATCGTTTCAAAAACATAAACATAAAGTACAAGGTTGCCAACAAACAACGCATACAAAGTAGCATGATCAACTCACCACGTATCTTATTCTTAATGTTTGCCCATAGGCTACCAGAGGAAAGACATTTTTCGGGAAATAAACGTGGTGAGTGAAAAACGTTATGAAATAGCCCACTCTCTACCCGGCATCTTATTCTGCCGCTATTCAAATTTGTATGCGTTGTTTTGTTGGCAACCTTTGTTATTTGCGAAGTTTTTTGGAACAGATTCCTGTTGGAACGTTTCACAAATTTTACCCACCCGGTTAACAGTAGTAGGGATTGAAAATGATACGGTAGCCCGCCCACCTCAAACCAGACGGATAGATCTGTGTTGGACTCGTTGTATTGAGAAGTCTCTCCATCGCCGGACAGCGGTGGGGGGAACAGAGCCAAAGAACACATCATAACCACATTCCTGCTGAAAAAAGACACATCACATTTAGCAAGCTCAACATGCAGCCATCACATGCAGCTGCTAGCGAAGTTAGCTAGATTGCTACCTAGTCCTAAACGTTAGCTAGTACGCTTAGTTATGATTGGCAATTTAGCCATGCTAGCAAGCTAGACCGAGAATTACTAAAAATAACTACTCAGTTGCCCATGTAGCTGATGTTAACTACCTTCCTTTTCCTGTAAAATGTAGATAGGTTTGCTTCAAAACGCAGGTCAGCGTCCGTCAGGAAAGTTTCGTAAACTACGGAGACCTGTAAAAGGCATACAATACGGAGAATTTCCACAACGCGGACGTACTTTGTCCAATGGTGCATGCGCTGCTGTCATCTACCGGAAGAATAGCAGCATTACATCCTACTTCTGTTCACACCAGATGTTGGGGGTAGAGCTGGAGCAGAGCGATCCCAGTTTGACAGGAGCTCGGAGCGAGATTATCAAAGGCTGGAGCGTCGGCCTTTTCGCACGCTCCAGTAGCGCTTACTTCACGACTTTAGGCATGCCCGGCCCAGCATCTATTTGTAGTCTACTTCTGTGCTGCTATAGCCCCTTGCTTTAGCTATTGACCTGGAGTTAGCTAAATATTTTGATAAAGAAACTGATAAAACACACATGTGCCTAATCAAGATGACTTACAATGATGAGGAGCAAGAGAGGGAGTTGTCCACAACTAAATAATCATAATGGAATCTGAAAGGACACGTGTCCTGAGGCATGGTGGTGTACTACATTCACATGCTAAAATAAAGGAATGAGGTGATAGATAACTAAGTGTGTCATTGAGCAAAGTGTTTCTAAACAAAAAAACAAATCTTAAATGTTTCGTTCATGTTTGTTCTATTATCTATTTATACAATAGGCCATAGTTGATTTTGGCCCAATAGGCTTGGTATATGCAGGTATTCAAGAAGCTTTCCGTTTTGATTGGGTTATTTTGTCTAAAATCAAATCAAATCAAATTTATTTATATAGCCCTTCGTACATCAGCTGATATCTCAAAGTGCTGTACAGAAACCCAGCCTAAAACCCCAAACAGCAAACAATGCAGGTGTAAAAGCACGGTGGCTAGGAAAAACTCCCTAGAAAGGCCAAAACCTAGGAAGAAACCTAGAGAGGAACCAGGCTATGTGGGGTGGCCAGTCCTCTTCTGGCTGTGCCGGGTAGAGATTATAACAGAACATGACCAAGATGTTCAAATGTTCATAAATGACCAGCATGGTCGAATAATAATAAGGCAGAACAGTTGAAACTGGAGCAGCAGCACAGTCAGGTGGACTGGGGACAGCAAGGAGTCATCATGTCAGGTAGTCCTGGGGCACGGTCCTAGGGCTCAGGTCCTCCGAGAGAGAGAAAGAAAGAGAGAATTAGAGAGAGCATATGTGGGGTGGCCAGTCCTCTTCTGGCTGTGCCGGGTGGAGATTATAACAGAACGTGGCCAAGATGTTCAAATGTTCATAAATGACCAGCATGGTTGAATAATAGTAAGGCAGAACAGTTGAAACTGGAGCAGCAGCATGGCCAGGTGGACTGGGGACAGCAAGGAGTCATCATGTCAGGTAGTCCTGGGGCATGGTCCTAGGGCTCAGGTCCTCCGAGAGAGAGAATGGTCCTAGAAAGAGAGAAGGAGAGGAATTAGAGAACGCACACTTAGATTCACACAGGACACCGAATAGGACAGGAGAAGTACTCCAGATATAACAAACTGACCCTAGCCCCCCGACACATAAACTACTGCAGCATAAATACTGGAGGCTGAGACAGGAGGGGTCAGGAGACACTGTGGCCCCATCCGAGGACACCCCCGGACAGGGCCAAACAGGAAGGATATAACCCCACCCACTTTGCCAAAGCACAGCCCCCACACCACTAAAAAACCTTTAGGCCTACCTATATACATAAATACAAAACTCAGGGTCTCTGCCCAGCCTGTCAAGAATGGCGAAAATGATGTTTAGCATCCTGCAAGTGTGGAATGGATACTCTCCGCTACTGGCCCGATCTCCAGGCACCATCGCATGAGCCTGAAGCCACAGACAGGCCAAACTCATGTTTCTAAAAATGTATTCTAAAAATAAATTCAAAGGCAATAATGTCATTTTTCGATTAATTTGTATTTAATTATAAGTAAAGTCACAACCTATATATGAAATGTATAGACTATAATGATATAATACAACAATGTTGAATGCTTTATGTTCCTACCAGCCTTTTGTGTCACACTCGCAAATGCTTCACAATGTATTTCTTTGTAGGCTATAGCCTTGAAATAATAGAAATAATAGAGCCTAAATAATTCCTTTCCATTCCTTCTTGGGCTCCCTGTCTGGCTCCTGACCTATTTGGAATGTTTATATGCTGTTTATTATGACATGTGCACTTCTTACATTCACCTTTTCATGTTTATTCAAACACTTTTCATTCAAATCATATGATTTGGTTTCAATACTTCAAAACCAAATAGTAGGCCCGGGTAGTCACAAAAATAGATGGGTGTTGGTTAAATTGTGATTGTAATGAATGGAGAAAATATCGAGCGGCAGTTTTCTTTTTTGAGCACAGAGCGGTTTGTAGCAGAGACTTGGCAAATGATCTGGAGCACCTGAGCAGTGCGGTATTTCCAACCGCTCAACTCCGCTCACATACTCTGGTTCACACTGATGCTGTTTGTTACATGGCCTGGATGAACCAAACACATTGTAAAAACGTATTGTAGACATTGAATGTTGGCAGTGGCGACCTGTTATTCAGGGCAGGTGGGGCAGAGCCCTTCTTAATGCATTTGAGCCAATCAGTTGTGTTGGGACAAGGTAGGAGTGGTATACAGAAGATAGCCCTATTTGGTAAAATACCAAGTCCATATTATGGCAAGAACAGCTCAAATAAGCAAAGAGAAACGACAGTCCATCATCACTTTAAGACATGAAGGTCAGTGAATGGGGAAAATGTCAAAATTTCAAAGCGTGGAAAGCTGCCGTTGCAAAAACCATCAAGAGCTATGATGAAACTGGCTCTCATGAGGACCGCCACAGGAAAGGAAGACTCAGAGTTACCTCTGCTGCAGAGGATAAGTTCATTAGAGTGACCAGCCTCAGAAATTGCAGCCCAAATAAATAACAGCTACATCTCAACATCAACTGTTCAGAGGGGACTGCGTGAATATGGCATTCATGGTCCAATTGCTGCAAAGAAACCACTACTAAAGGACACTAATAATAATAAGAGACTTGCTTGGGCCAAGGAACACAAGCAATGGACATTAGACTGGTGCAAATATGTCCTTTGGTCTCATGAGTCAAATGTTTTGGTTCCAAGCGCCGTGTCCTTTTGACATGCGGAGGAGGTGAACGGATGATCTCCGCATGTGTGGTTCCCACCGTGAAGCATGGAGGAGTAGGTGCGATGGTGTGGGGGTGCTTGCTGGTGACACTGTCAGCAATTGATTTAGAATTCAAGGCACACTTAACCAGCATGGCTACCACCGCATTCTGCAGCGATACGCCATACTATCTGGTTTGTGCTTAGTGGGACTATCATTTGTTTTTCAACAGGATAATGACCCAACACACTTCCAGGCTGTGTAAGGCCTATTTGATCAAGGAGGAGAGTGATGGATTTCTGCAGCAGATGACCAGGCCTCCACAATCACCTGACCTCACCCAATTGAGATGGTTTGGGATGAGTTGGACTGCACAGTGAAGAAAAAAAGCAACCAACAAGTGCTCAGCTTATGTGTGAACTCCTTCAAGATGTTTGAAAAAGCATTCCAGGTGAAGCTGGTTGAGAGAATGCCAATAGTGTGCAAAGCTGTCTTCAAGGCAAAAGTGGCTACTTTGAAGAATCTCAAATACAACATATATTTTGATTTGTTTAACACTTTTTTGGTTACTACATTATTCCATATGTGTTATTTCATAGTTTTGATGTCTTCACTATTATTTATGTATAAAATAGAAAAAAAATCTAGAAAAATCCTTGAATGAGTAGGTGTGTCCAAACTTTTGACTGGTAATCTAATTATAATCTAATTAAGTTAGATTCGATGTAAGTCAATAGTGACTAAATTTGCATTTTCCAAATCATGTTCAAATCATGTCCAAATAACTTAAATGAGTTACATAGTCATTTTGTAGATACTTTAGGATGTGGACATGATTTAATGGGACAATAAAAAGAGGGACCTTACATCAAAACCTCATCATAGTGAGGATATTAACAGTTATTTCAATATTTGATACTTGGACTTTAACTTAATCACTAGTTAATTTAGTTAATCACTCAATACATTTAAAAATATATATATATATTTTAACATAAATTACCCCAAAAGATTTTATTAAAAAAAAAACATTTGATTAAAAAAGCGTAAACTGTAGCCACTTATTTGCCTTCATAGTTTGTTTTTCTAAGTATGACCATCATCCATATTCCAAATGTTTTACCAAACTTTGCTTTTCTTGTGTCAGCAATTGGACATTGTTCTTGGGGAGTGCTAGTTACCCCCACGTTATCGTACCGTATCTGAACCATTAATTGTGTGTGCAAAACATTTCCAAAGGCATCATCTCAAGCAAAGAACAAAGAAGTCAGTGGAACTCACATGACTCGAAGACAGTTTATGAAACGTTGCTGAAAAGATGGAAACCACTGTACAATTTTGTGGGGGCGATATTCGCGCCCCCTTGTGGGTAGCTTGCTCCTCCGTGACGTCAATTCAGCACTGGGAAGGAGACAGCTCCCTCCCCCAACACAGCGCGCGACTCACGTTCCATGGTTCCCAGGTTATTGATAACACAATTTGCCCGCTGGGATTCGTTCTGATAACGTGAACTCGTGGAAAGGGACTTTCACGCAATAAAACGACTGTAAGTCCGGAGAGGAAAAACGACAATTGTTCTTAATTATCGCATGTAGCAAGCTGAACCCATCCCGTACTTGACAACGCGACATCAACCAGGCAGAAAGGTATGGGAATGTCATGCTATCAAGTATTATAGATCAAATAGGAAATCAGGTATAATGAGATGTTCATGTAGGTTTGTCTTTGCCTCATGCAATGTACTCTGTTCGTACTCTGTTCACATTGTAGCGTAACAGCACGTCAATCTAGGAGAAAATGCATAATCGCTGATTAATGCGAGAGATCATATTTATGCAGCAGCGTGATAATCTATTACGAAATATGTTTGTGTTGGTGCCAACATTAAGTAAATCTACAGACGATGCGGCAGTTAGACTTGGCATGGATGGACTCGTACGGTTCGGGCTTTAATTCATGCACGTCGACTGTGATGCTAGTGAGTGTCATCATCACATCCTTGGTTATTTAAAGATAGATCTCCCTGCATTTGTGAGCGAAAGTGCTCCTTCCCACTGTGGCCCAGTGTTTTTCCCATTTAACGCTCTCTATTCGCTCGAGCGTCGCGATTCTCATGCGGTGGTGCAGTACAGAGTAAGGGGCTGCCGTATAATGTAAATTGGGTACATGTGGCAGTTCTCTCTCTCTCTTACTTACACACACACGCACACGCGCACGCACGCACACGCACACACACACACACACCTCAATGGGTTAGTTATGCAATTTCGTCATATTCTACAGAGATACAATGCCATCACTTGTACAGTATTGTAAATGAAATGGTTGCAGCATAACACTATCAAGCCAAGCATGTAACAGGACCATTCGATACATACAGTACCAGAAGAAGCATAGCAGCTTACTCATCCTTATTGATTCCAACAGAGTACTATCCATATCCATAATGTAACAAATATATAGGCTTTCCTGTCCTATGGTGACACTCCTAAGGGATTCACCCTGGGGATAAAGGTCAGGTTTATTCTGTAGTCAGTGCTATCTTCCTGGTTCATTCATAAAACTATTTCCCATTCCAGATGATTTGGCCCTGTTTGACTGCCTCGATCCCGTTCATAGATTCATAGATATTAAAATGTGGTTTACTGAATAACTGAGTCTATATTGAGGAGAAATTGCATCGAAACGGTTGACTTGTTCTCACAGGAGTGTTTTTTTTAAAGAAAGGTAGAGCAAGATTTTTTTTATTCCCTGTAGTCATTTTTTTTCTCACTCTCTCCCTCTCTTTTCCCACAAAGTAAGGCCCATCTGTCTGATGTTTAGTCTGTTTACAGACAGTCTTTCTGCTGAGTGAACAACACCTTTGTAGTTGACTTGATTACAATCATTTCTACTCTACTTAAACTTAAAGAAGATACCAAATTGTACTTAAAGGGTTCCAAACGCTTGTCACTGTAGTGGTACCTGTAAGCGAAATCCATTGTTAGTTATAGGTATATATCCTTGCAGTTTGTACAAATTTCCCTTTTTAGAGTACCATCACAGTGACAAAAAATATACCTCTTCTCTATACCAAGCTCCTCATGTGTTCACACCTCTCCGCCATCCCGCTTCTGACACCAGTGTAGTGAATTCGTGGGGGTAGCCTGGGACTCGAACCTGGGTCGAGCAACTGTCAAGTCAACATGTTAATCAGTATGCTAAGAGGTCCATATACCTCTTGACTAGTTTGATCAGTGTTGGGTTAACGTCTCTGAAATATTAATTACAGCTCTTTATTGTCACATGCTTTTATGTAAGCCTTTATAAAGACGTCAGAACTAGCAGCAGACATGCTCAAACTTTAATTAACATAACCATAGACTGCTTAAACTGGTACACCACTTTCAATCACAGGTGGCCAAAAATAACTAACTGAATGCCACCCCGACTCAGCCATGCCTCTTGTGATTGTACCTTTTATATTCCAAATATCGAGTACAACATTTTTACATTATACTAGATTATCCCCAAATGTACAGAACAAAGGTACAGAACAGTACCATGTGAGATTATACAGTGCATTCATAAATTATTCAGACCACTTCCATTTTTCCCACATTTTGTTACGGTACAGCCTTATTGAAAAAATAAAAATCTCATCGATCTACACACAATACCCCATAATGACAAAGCAAAAACAGGTTTTTAGACATTTTTTGCAAATGTATTAAAAATAAAAAATAAAAAATGCTTTATTTACATAGGTATTCAGACCCTTTGATATGAGACTCAAAATTGAGTTTGGTGCATCCTGTTTCGATTGACCACCCTTGAGATGTTTCTACGACTTGGCTGGAGTACCAAAACATTTCTGCAGCATTGAAGGTCCCCAAGAAGAATAGCGTCAATAATTCTTAAATTAAAAAAGTTTGGAAGCACCAATACTCTTCCTAGAGCTAGCCGCCTGGCCAAACTGATCAATCGGGGGAGAAGAGCCTTGGTCAGGGAGGTGACCATGAACCCAATGGTCACTCTCAGAGTTCACCTGTGGAGACGGGAGAACTTCCAGAAGGACAACTCCTTCTGCACTCCACCAATCTGCACTCCACCAATCAGGCCTTTGTGGTAGAGTTGCCAGACGGAAGACACTCCTCAGTAAAAGGTACATGACAGTCCGCTTGGAGTTTGCAATGACCTTCCAATGACCTTCCAATGACCCTAAGCACACAGCCAACACAACGCAGGAGTTCCTTTAGGACAAGTCTGAATGTCCTTGAGTGGCCCAGGCAGAGCCCGGGCTTGAACCCAATCTAACATCTGATGAGAGACCTGAAAATAGCTGTTCAGTGACGCTCCCCATCCAACCTGACAGCTTGAAATGATCTGCAGAATAGAATGGGAGAAACTCCCCAATACAGGTTTGCCAAGCTCGCAAAACTGTGGTATGCCTCTGACCCTAACCGTACCCTATTTTCTGAGAGTATATGTATCATACTGACAAGGCCAAACATTCAGAAAACACTATTTTGAATGAGAAACTGAGATACAGGTATATTTCAGCACTGGACAGCTCCAAACAGCCAAAAGAGCAGGTATTAATGGATTATGCTGATTTATAGTGATTCATTTTTGTTTCTCCCCATCCAGGCCTCCCCTTCTCCCTCTGTACTCCCATCCATCCTTGGCTATTGTGTTGTGGGACCCCCTGATGAGTGGGACCTGCCTCCATGAGCCCCGCGCCCCCTCCCCCTCTCTCTCAGGCTTCAGCACCCCCATCTCAGAGCCCCCCTTCCGCAGGTTGGATGCAGACACCCCTGCCTGCACCCCAGAGACCGACCTGACCCCCACCCAGTGTGTCCTCCGCAACGTGTTGTCCATCGACACCGGTGGGGCACCAGGGGTGCTAGGCGGGGTTGAGGGGTGCCCCCACACCTGCGGCAGCAGCCCCACCCCTAGTGACGGGCCCCCGGCCCACTTTGACAACAGTGTGCTGAAGTTACACGAGCATGAGGCCTGTCAGTGTGGGGGCGGGGCAGAGGCGGGGCTTAGCTCGGAGGCTGGGGCCGTCCGTAGCCAATCAGACAACATCCGGATGCAGCAAGGAGGTGGAGGGTTTCTGGAGGGGCTGTTTGGCTGCCTGAAACCCGTCTGGACCATGATCGGGAAAGCATACTCCCCCGAACACAAGCATAACCAGGAAGGTGTGTGGAGTGAGTATAACAGCCAGTTCTTTGTCACTTCAGCACAAGGTCTTCTGTGTTTAATTACGACTTTTGTATACTTTTAGGATACTGAATACCTTAACCAATACAGAAATACATGGCGATGTCATGTAGGATACTGAATCTATTGTGACTTGAAATGTTAGTCATTCACTGTGAAAGATGTTGAGGTAAATCCGTAACCATGGTGATGCATTATATATCCAATAAAAAGGTTCAACTTCGAGATGCTGCTCTTCCTTGCCACTTTTCATTTTGGAGGGTATTCACTAAAATGGCTTACATTTCTCTCTCTTTTTATATCTCTCACTATGCCTTCCTGCCACCATCCCCTACTCTCCGCCATAATGCGGCTAATGTTACCTTTGCACTAGCCTCATTCACAGTCTTATCTATGGTAGCGGATTCACAGCTGGTTAACGAGACAACAAGAACAGCTGCCTCTACAGCAGCAGGTCCCTTGAGACCACAAAACTTCAGTGGACCTCATGCAGAATTAATCTGCTTGTCTCTCTTATTCCGCCTACTGGCGTCTGTCTTCTCACAGTGACCAAACTCTCGGTTATTCATCTATCTACTGTACTCTTATAACAGATTATGGGAGATGAGAGATTAGCTCTGGGGAGACGTGCAGCTGTTTGCCTCTACATGTCTCTCCAACTGCAATCTTACTGTACACTGCTCATATTGATCCAATCGTGAGCTATGATGCTATAACGGGGAAAACACCTACTAATGTGTCAATATTCAGTAATTTTATCCATAGGAAAGTTATATATACAGTGGGGAGAACAAGTATTTGATTTTGCAGGTTTTCCTACTTACAAAGCATGTAGAGGTCTGTAATTTTTATCATAGGTACACTTCAACTGTGAGACGGAACCTAAAACAAAAATCCAGAAAATCACATTGTATAATTTTTAATTAATTAATTAGCATTTTATTGCATGACATAAGTATTTGATACATCAGAAAAGCAGAACTTAATATTTGGTACAGAAACCTTTGTTTGCAATTACAGGGATCATATGTTTCCTGTAGTTCTTGACCAGGTTTGCACACACTGCAGCAGGGATTTTGGCCCACTCCTCCATACAGACCTTCTCGAGATCCTTCAGGTTTCGGGGCTGTCGCTGGGCAATACGGACTTTCAGCTCCCTCCAAAGATGTTCTATTGGGTTCAGGTCTGGAGACTGGCTAAGCCACTCCAGGACCTTGAGATGCTTCTTACGGAGCCACTCCTTAGTTGCCCTGGCTGTGTGTTTCGGGTCGTTGTCATGCTGGAAGACCCAGCCACGACCCATCTTCAATGCTCTTACTGAGGGAAGGAGGTTGTTGGCCAAGATCTTGCGATACATGGCCCCATCCATCCTCCCCTCAATATGGTGCAGTCATCCTGTCCCCTTTGCAGAAAAGCATCCCCAAAGAATGGTGTTTCCACCTCCATGCTTCACGGTTGGGATGGTGTTCTTGGGGTTGTACTCATCCTTCTTCTTCCTCCAAACACGGCAAGTGGAGTTTAGACCAAAAGCTCTATTTTTGTCTCACCAGACCACATGACCTTCTCCCATTCCTCCTCTGGTTCATCCAGATGGTCATTGGCAAACTTCAGACAGGCCTGGACATGCGCTGGCTTGAGCAGGGGGACCTTGCGTGCGCTGCAGAATTTTAATCCATGACGGCGTAGTGTGTTACTAATGATTTTCTTTGAGACTGTGGTCCTAGCTCTCTTCAGGTCATTGACCAGGTCCTGCCGTGTAGTCCTGGGCTGATCCCTCACCTTTCTAATGATCATTGATGCCCCACGAGGTGAGATCTTGTATGGAGCCCCAGACCGAGGGTGATTGACCATCATCTTGAACTCCTTCCATTTTCTAATAATTGCGCCAACAGTTGTTGCCTTCTCACCAAGCTGCTTGCCTATTGTCTTGTAGGCCATCCCAGCCTTGTGCAGGTCTACAATTTTATCCCTGAGGTCCTTACACAGCTCTCTGGTCTTGGCCATTGTGGAGAGGTTGGAGTCTGTTTGATTGAGTGTGTGGAAAGGTGTCTTTTATACAGGTAACGAGTTCAAACAGGTGCAGTTAATACAGGTAATGAGTGGAAAAAAGGAGGGCTTCTTAAAGAAAAACTAACAGGTCTGTGAGAGCTGGAATTCTTACTGGTTGGTAGATGATCAAATACTTATGTCATGCAATAAAATGCAAATTAATTATTTAAAAATCATACAATGTGATTTTCTGGATTTTTGTTTTAGATTCCGTCTCTCACAGTTGAAGTGTACCTATGATAAAAATTACAGACCTCTACATGCTTTGTAAGTAGGAAAACCTGCAAAATCTGCAGTGTATCAAATACTTGTTCTCCCCACTGTATGTACTCTCGATGTCTTTCCCTTGTGGACCATTAAAATGCAACAGATGATGTCGTTTATATGATACATCTCAGCTGGTTTGCTTAGAGCCGTCTGCCACCCACTGCCTGTCACTTACTGCTTCCTTGTGTTGATGCATTCTTAGAATCCTGGGAGGTTCCATTTGAAGAGATCTCGGACCTGCAATGGGTTGGCAGCGGGGCCCAGGGGGCGGTCTTCTTGGGGAAGTTCCATGGAGAGGATGTGGCCGTCAAGAAAGTCCGGGACATCAAGGAGACGGAGATCAAGCACCTACGCAAACTCAAGCACCCCAACATCATCACCTTCAAGTGAGAAAAACTCCCTGACCCTGACCCCAAGAGAACAGAGATGTAGAGATGTATATGACTATAGTAGTAGAACGTATAAACATATACTCAACTGTTGGTCCGAGCTATTGTAGCCTAGACCAGGCAAACCATCATGACATCATCAGACATTGACTCTATTATTCTCCTCTTTATCATTGTCCCTCCCTCCCTCCCTCCATTCCTTCTTCCCTACCTCTCTGTCCCCCAGGGGTATCTGCACCCAGGCTCCCTGCTACTGTATCCTGATGGAGTACTGTGCCCAGGGCCAGCTGTACGAGGTGCTGAGAGCAGGCAGGAAGATCACCCCCTCCCTGCTCATTGACTGGGCCATGGGCATCGCCGGGGGCATGAACTACCTGCACCTCCACAAGATCATCCACAGAGACCTCAAGTCCCCCAAGTGAGTCCACGTGCTCGATATTATCAAAACCGTCCGCCTATATCAGGTGTGGGCAATCATTTTGGCTCGAGGGCCCCATCGCGATTTCCAAATTCAACCGAGGGCCGCACATATTTTTTTTTACGGACGATTTGTTAGTCAAAACCAAGTCCGTTCAAGAGTGTCCCGGAGTGTTTTTTTAACACCCCAAAAAATTATAATTCCACCCCTGGGCTGGATTGAATGGGCTCGCGGACCAAGTCCGGTCGGCGGGCTGTATGTCGTCCACCCCTGGCTTATAGAGACTAGAAGTCTCCAAAGTCAATCAGTGAGCTCTTTCTAATAAAATGTTTTGCTATTTCTGGCTTAAGAACATCTACAATAATAGTGGTTTTCTTTCTACCCTTGGAAGTATGCTGATTACCCATGATGACCTAGTGAAGATCTCTGACTTCGGCACCTCCAAGGAGCTCATTGATAAGAGCATGAAGATGTCCTTCGCTGGTACGGTGGCCTGGATGGCCCCCGAGGTCATTCGGAATGAACCCGTATCGGAGAAGGTGGACATCTGGTAAGTGAAAGATTCTTGGCCATAGAAAAGATGACCAATGCAATCCCATCTCAGTGATCACTAACATAAGGAGTGTTGTGAACTGCAGGTCGTTCGGGGTGGTGCTGTGGGAGATGCTGACCGGGGAGGTCCCCTATAAGGATGTGGACTCCTCTGCCATCATCTGGGGGGTGGGCAACAACAGCCTGAACCTCCCTATCCCCGAGAGCTGCCCAGACGGCTTCAAAATCCTCCTGAGGCAGTGCTGGTGAGTGGAGATGGAAGGAGGGAAAGAGAGGGATGGTGGAAAAGAGGAGAGAGAGGTGAGAGGCGGCAGTGGAAATAGATAGCGGGAAATTCTGTCCTTTTAAACCTTTAAGACTTGTCCCACGTAGAACCATATTGATTATACAGTATATATACCAAAGTTGTCTCTGACTGAAAATATCTGCTTGGCTTTGCAGGAACTGTAAACCCAGAAATAGACCCTCTTTCCGTCAGATCCTTCTCCATCTGGATATAGCCTCAGCTGATGTACTCTCCACCCCACAGGAGACATACTTCAAGTCTCAGGTAGCCTACTCTACACTATATCTCACACAACCTGATGAACTCATACACAAGCAAACACATTCCCAAGTGACAGATATGAGTGCACAAATATGTGCATACACGTGTACACTCACACACATACCCAGTGTCTAAGTGTGTGTGTGTGTGTGTGTGTTGCGCAGGCTGAGTGGCGGGAGGAGGTGAAGCAGCACTTTGAGAAGATTAAGTCTGAGGGGACCTGTCTGCACCGACTGGACGAGGAACTGATCAACCGGCGCAGAGAGGAGCTCAGGTCTGTACCACGACACTCTGACAGGCAGAGTTACTCTTCCCTTTTAGATGCTGGAAGTGATGCTATGCCAGGATAGTGTCAGAGAAAAACCACCACCCACTGGGCCCAGACTCAATTCATTGAAATGACATGGACACAGCATTGATTCAACCAGTGTGTGCCCAGTGGGCAGTGCCTTGTTATGAGCTGTGAAACTAAAGTACAGTAATCGCATGGTCATGTCGACAGGCAGTTTCACTAACATCAAATGTCTACCGTTCCTTTTTATCCAATGCCCTTCCCTTATCTATCTTTGAAGATAGAAAAAAGAAAGAGATAGAAAATAATAGTCTCAGGGCACACTTCTTGCATCCTTTCATGCGGAGCATGATGTCATTTGTGCGCTCTTTTCTATTCAGGCACGCTCTGGACATCCGGGAGCACTATGAGAGGAAGCTGGAGAGGACCAACAACCTCTACATGGAGCTCAACGCTGTCATGCTGCAGCTGGAGCTCAAAGAGAAAGAGCTGCAGAAGTAGGTGGCTCCCTCAATTAAAGCACTTCGATGCTTATTTAGTTGTTTAGCTAATTCTCGGATCATTTGCATAAGGAAAAGTCAAATTTATCACATGAATCATGTCAGCTATTCTGGCATATAGACCTTCTGAACATGCAGTGTTTCAAAATGAGTTGATAAATAGTCTCTGCTATTTCGGGTTATAGAGGATACAAGTCATAGAAATAGAATATGTAGAACAGACTAGTTTCTCGATTTCTTATGCAATCAACATGAATGGTATTGATGTGTTCCTAGGAGAGAGCAGTCTTTAGATAAGAAGTATCCAGGACTGTTCAAGCACCACAGCTCCAGACAGACTAGCTCCTCCAACTCCATGGACAAACTCATCAAGAAGAGAAATGTCCCACAGAAACTGCCCTCTGGAAAGAGGTGAGAGTTCATTCCGAGAGCCAAAAGCATAGGAGACAAGCGTAGTTCTTATCTGAACCCTATAAGGAGGTGGATCATGCAAAACTAAATACTCGATTGAAACCATTATAAATAGCTGAAGATTTATTATCCAATTATTTCACATCTGACCATAATTTCCTATTCTATTCTGTTCTCATAGGCCAGACATCCTCAAGTCAGAGGTGATCATTCCCAAGATGGATTCCTCCGTGATGCAGGTCACTATCCCCTCCTGCTCCAACAGGGGCTCCACGTCTCCTAGCCGCTCGCGTAGGGTCAAGACCCGCCACCGCAAGCCTGGCAAGGGCAGCAGCGGGGACCTTGCCGGCCTGAAGGCCACTCAACACTCTCCCGATGGGGAAAACCCTGCCCAGGCCAACAGCTCCAGCACGGGCCCCTCCAAGCAGCTCCAGGAACCCAGCGTGGCCCTGCGGGCCCTGGGCCACGAGCAGCAGCAGAGGCAACTGTCCTCCTCCAGCCCGGACCTCATCTGCACCACACTGGCGGCTGACGGTCAAGGGAAAGGAGAACCTACCGTTGGGGGGCTTGAGAGGGGCGGCAGCCTGAGCGCCTCCGCGGGCCTAGGGGGGTCCGAGGGGGGCGCAGGGGGTCTGGATGACCTCACAGAGACCACCCCACGCAGCGACACGCCCAGCGAGGACGCAGCCTCGTTCCCCTTCTCTAGCAGCCCAGACTCGCCATGTGGAAGGGGGGCAGCCGCCGGGAGGGGGTCTGTGCTGGGCGGCCCACGCCTGCCCAACGATGGGGACGATAAGGAAGAGGGAGTGAGTGGTATGAGGTTACCAAATCTAGGAGACAGCATGGGGCATCAGGCCATCTCACTCCCATCAGCTAAGAAGGTCCTGTACAGGGCGGCCATCCTGAACTGGAAGAACATCTGGAAAAGGTCCACCAGGACATGCAAATCAGGTAACCAGAATTCAGTCCCAATGGAAGCTAGTTATGTTCAGTGTGTACACTCTCTTTTCATCTCTGTAAATCTGTTAGCTAACCCATTCTGTTTTCCCTGCTGTGTCCACAGAGGCGTGGCGTGTCTTCAGAGGAGGAGGAGGGGGAGGTTGACAGCGAGGTGGAGTTGCCACGGAGACGGTAAGCAGTGTTGGGGAAGCTACTCGGAAAATATAGTTTACCAAGCTACAGATTACTTCACACTGGAAGAAGTTAAGATGCACTAAATCTACCCTTAAGAAAAATATAGTTGAAAAAGTAGTTGACTATATCCAATCTAATTTGTGATACATTTTCATATCTAAATCTGAAACGTCATAGACTACAAATTGCAAGAACAGACCACTCTGGAGTCAGACATTAACAGAATGTGTCATTTAGCCCATTAAACACGAAAACTGTGTTTCAAGTGAGAATTAGGCATGTCTGATGCTGAAAAAGAAAGACAATTCTATTCAATATGACTATTCGATATGACTATTAAATATGACTGTTCAGTATGACTGTTCAAAATGACTGTTCAATATATCTATTCAATATGACTGTTCAGTATGACTGCTCAGTATGACTGTTCAATATGACTGTTCAGTATGACTGTTCAATATGACTATTCAATATGACTGTTCAGTTTGACTGTTCAATATGACTGTTCAATATGACTGTTCAGTATGACTGTCAAATATGACTATTCGATATGACTATTAAATATGACTGTTCAGTATGACTGTTCAATATTACTATTCAATATGACTATTAAATATGACTATTCAATATGACTGTTCAATATGACTATTCAATATGAATGTTCAGTATGACTGTTCAATATTACTACTCAATATGACTGTTAAATATGACTATAAAATATGAATATTCAGTATGACTGTTCAATATGACTATTCAATATGACTGTTCAATATGCCTATTCAATATGAATGTTCAGTATGACTATTCAGTATGACCATTCAGTATGACTGTTCAATATGACTATTCAGTGTGACTGTTCAATATGACTATTCAATATGACTGTTCAGTATGACTGTTCAATATGACTATTGAATATTACTATTCAATGACTGTTCAATATGACTATTCAATATGACTGTTCAATATGAGTATTCAATATGACTGTTCAATATATCTATTCAATATGACTGCTCAGTATGACTGTTCAATATGACTGTTCAATATGACTGTTCAGTATGACTGTTCAGTATGACTGTTCAATATGACTGTTCAGTATGACTGTCAAATATGACTATTCGATATGACTATTAAATATGACTGTTCAGTATGACTGTTCAATATTACTATTCAATATGACTATTAAATATGACTATTCAATATGACTGTTCAATATGACTATTCAATATGAATGTTCAGTATGACTGTTCAATATTACTATTCAATATGACTGTTAAATATGACTATAAAATATGAATATTCAGTATGACTGTTCAATATGACTATTTAATATGACTGTTCAGTATGACTGTTCAATATGACTATTGAATATGACTATTTAATGACTGTTCAATATGACTATTCAATATGACTATTCAATATGACTGTTCAGTATGACTGTTCAATATGACTGTTCAATATATCTATTCAATATGACTGTTCAGTATGACTGTTCAGTATGACTGTTCAATATGACTGTTCAGTATGACTGTTCAATATGACTATTCAATATGACTGTTCAGTATCACTGTTCAATATGACTATTGAATTTTACTATTCAATGACTGTTCAATATGACTATTCAATATGACTGTTCAATATGAGTATTCAATATGACTGTTCAATATTTCTATTCAATATGACTGCTCAGTATGACTGTTCAATATGACTGTTCAGTATGACTGTTCAGTTTGACTGTTCAATATGACTGTTCAATATGACTATTCAGTATGACTGTCAAATATGACTATTCGATATGACTATTAAATATGACTATTCAGTATGACCATTCAGTATGACTGTTCAATATGACTATTCAGTGTGACTGTTCAATATGACTATTCAATATGACTGTTCAGTATGACCGTTCAGTATGACTGTTCAATATGACTGTTCAGTATGACTGTTCAATATGACTATTCAATATGACTGTTCAGTATGACTGTTCAATATGACTATTGAATATTACTATTCAATGACTGTTCAATATGACTATTCAATATGACTGTTCAATATGAGTATTCAATATGACTGTTCAATATATCTATTCAATATGACTGCTCAGTATGACTGTTCAATATGACTGTTCAATATGACTGTTCAGTATGACTGTTCAGTATGACTGTTCAATATGACTGTTCAGTATGACTGTCAAATATGACTATTCGATATGACTATTAAATATGACTGTTCAGTATGACTGTTCAATATTACTATTCAATATGACTATTAAATATGACTATTCAATATGACTGTTCAATATGACTATTCAATATGAATGTTCAGTATGACTGTTCAATATTACTATTCAATATGACTGTTAAATATGACTATAAAATATGAATATTCAGTATGACTGTTCAATATGACTATTTAATATGACTGTTCAGTATGACTGTTCAATATGACTATTGAATATGACTATTTAATGACTGTTCAATATGACTATTCAATATGACTATTCAATATGACTGTTCAGTATGACTGTTCAATATGACTGTTCAATATATCTATTCAATATGACTGTTCAGTATGACTGTTCAGTATGACTGTTCAATATGACTGTTCAGTATGACTGTTCAATATGACTATTCAATATGACTGTTCAGTATCACTGTTCAATATGACTGTTCAGTATCACTGTTCAATATGACTATTGAATTTTACTATTCAATGACTGTTCAATATGACTATTCAATATGACTGTTCAATATGAGTATTCAATATGACTGTTCAATATTTCTATTCAATATGACTGCTCAGTATGACTGTTCAATATGACTGTTCAGTATGACTGTTCAGTTTGACTGTTCAATATGACTGTTCAATATGACTATTCAGTATGACTGTCAAATATGACTATTCGATATGACTATTAAATATGACTATTCAGTATGACCATTCAGTATGACTGTTCAATATGACTATTCAGTGTGACTGTTCAATATGACTATTCAATATGACTGTTCAGTATGACCGTTCAGTATGACTGTTCAATATGACTGTTCAGTATGACTGTTCAATATGACTATTCAATATGACTGTTCAGTATGACTGTTCAATATGACTATTGAATATTACTATTCAATGACTGTTCAATATGACTATTCAATATGACTGTTCAATATGAGTATTCAATATGACTGTTAAATATGACTATAAAATATGAATATTCAGTATGACTGTTCAATATGACTATTTAATATGACTGTTCAGTATGACTGTTCAATATGACTATTGAATATGACTGTTCAGTATGACTGTTCAATATTACTATTCAATATGACTATTAAATATGACTATTCAATATGACTGTTCAATATGACTATTCAATATGAATGTTCAGTATGACTGTTCAATATGACTGTTCAATATGACTGTTCAGTATGACTGTTCAGTATGACTGTTCAATATGACTGTTCAGTATGACTGTCAAATATGACTATTCGATATGACTATTAAATATGACTGTTCAGTATGACTGTTCAATATTACTATTCAATATGACTATTAAATATGACTATTCAATATGACTGTTCAATATGACTATTCAATATGAATGTTCAGTATGACTGTTCAATATTACTATTCAATATGACTGTTAAATATGACTATAAAATATGAATATTCAGTATGACTGTTCAATATGACTATTTAATATGACTGTTCAGTATGACTGTTCAATATGACTATTGAATATGACTGTTCAGTATGACTGTTCAATATGACTGTTCAGTATGACTGTTCAATATGACTATTCAATATGACTGTTCAGTATCACTGTTCAATATGACTATTGAATTTTACTATTCAATGACTGTTCAATATGACTATTCAATATGACTGTTCAATATGAGTATTCAATATGACTGTTCAATATTTCTATTCAATATGACTGCTCAGTATGACTGTTCAATATGACTGTTCAGTATGACTGTTCAGTTTGACTGTTCAATATGACTGTTCAATATGACTATTCAGTATGACTGTCAAATATGACTATTCGATATGACTATTAAATATGACTGTTCAATATGACTGTTCAATATGACTATTCAATATGAATGTTCAGTATGACTGTTCAATATTACTATTCAATATGACTGTTAAATATGACTATAAAATATGAATATTCAGTATGACTGTTCAATATGACTATTTAATATGACTGTTCAGTATGACTGTTCAATATGACTATTGAATATGACTGTTCAGTATGACTGTTCAATATTACTATTCAATATGACTATTACATATGACTATTCAATATGACTGTTCAATATGACTATTCAATATGAATGTTCAGTATGACTGTTCAATATTACTATTCAATATGACTGTTAAATATGACTATAAAATATGAATATTCAGTATGACTGTTCAATATGACTATTTAATATGACTGTTCAGTATGACTGTTCAATATGACTATTGAATATGACTATTTAATGACTGTTCAATATGACTATTCAATATGACTATTCAATATGACTGTTCAGTATGACTGTTCAATATGACTGTTCAATATATCTATTCAATATGACTGTTCAGTATGACTGTTCAGTATGACTGTTCAATATGACTGTTCAGTATGACTGTTCAATATGACTATTCAATATGACTGTTCAGTATCACTGTTCAATATGACTATTGAATTTTACTATTCAATGACTGTTCAATATGACTATTCAATATGACTGTTCAATATGAGTATTCAATATGACTGTTCAATATTTCTATTCAATATGACTGCTCAGTATGACTGTTCAATATGACTGTTCAGTATGACTGTTCAGTTTGACTGTTCAATATGACTGTTCAATATGACTATTCAGTATGACTGTCAAATATGACTATTCGATATGACTATTAAATATGACTATTCAGTATGACCATTCAGTATGACTGTTCAATATGACTATTCAGTGTGACTGTTCAATATGACTATTCAATATGACTGTTCAGTATGACCGTTCAGTATGACTGTTCAATATGACTGTTCAGTATGACTGTTCAATATGACTATTCAATATGACTGTTCAGTATGACTGTTCAATATGACTATTGAATATTACTATTCAATGACTGTTCAATATGACTATTCAATATGACTGTTCAATATGAGTATTCAATATGACTGTTCAATATATCTATTCAATATGACTGCTCAGTATGACTGTTCAATATGACTGTTCAATATGACTGTTCAGTATGACTGTTCAGTATGACTGTTCAATATGACTGTTCAGTATGACTGTCAAATATGACTATTCGATATGACTATTAAATATGACTGTTCAGTATGACTGTTCAATATTACTATTCAATATGACTATTAAATATGACTATTCAATATGACTGTTCAATATGACTATTCAATATGAATGTTCAGTATGACTGTTCAATATTACTATTCAATATGACTGTTAAATATGACTATAAAATATGAATATTCAGTATGACTGTTCAATATGACTATTTAATATGACTGTTCAGTATGACTGTTCAATATGACTATTGAATATGACTGTTCAGTATGACTGTTCAGTATGACTGTTCAATATGACTGTTCAGTATGACTGTTCAATATGACTATTCAATATGACTGTTCAGTATCACTGTTCAATATGACTATTGAATTTTACTATTCAATGACTGTTCAATATGACTATTCAATATGACTGTTCAATATGAGTATTCAATATGACTGTTCAATATTTCTATTCAATATGACTGCTCAGTATGACTGTTCAATATGACTGTTCAGTATGACTGTTCAGTTTGACTGTTCAATATGACTGTTCAATATGACTATTCAGTATGACTGTCAAATATGACTATTCGATATGACTATTAAATATGACTGTTCAGTATGACTGTTCAATATTACTATTCAATATGACTTAAATATGACTATTCAATATGACTGTTCAATATGACTATTCAATATGAATGTTCAGTATGACTGTTCAATATTACTATTCAATATGACTGTTAAATATGACAATAAAATATGAATATTCAGTATGACTATTCGATATGACTATTAAATATGACTGTTCAATATGACTATTGAATATGACTATTTAATGACTATTCAATATGACTGTTCAGTATGACTGTTCAATATGACTATTCAATATGACTGTTCAATATATCTATTCAATATGACTGTTCAGTATGACTGTTCAAAATGACTGTTCAGTATGACTGTTCAGTATGGCTGTTCAATATGACTGTTCAATATGACTGTTCAATATGACTATTCAATATGACTGTCAAATATGACTATTCGATATGACTATTAAATATGACTGTTCAGTTTGACTGTTCAGTTTGACTGTTCAATATGACTGTTCAATATGACTGTTCAGTATGACTATTCAATATGACTATTCAATATGAATGTTCAGTATGACTGTTCAATATTACTATTCAATATGACTATTCAATATGAATGTTCAGTATGACTGTTCAATATTACTATTCAATATGACTATTAAATATGACTATAAAATATGAATATTCAATATTAATCAAAATGAATGGATCAAAACTGAAACTAAACTGGATTCCTCTCTTCTTTCATCCCCCTCTTCTCCCTCGTTCATCCTCCTCAGACGTCCGACCAGCATCACCAAGTGCCAGTTGGTGTCTACCTTCAGCTCGGAGAACCTCTCTGTGTCGGATGGCGAAGAGGGCCACACCACCGACCACTCCCACAGCGGCACGCCGGACGTCGTCAGCACCAACACGGACGACCGTCTGGGCGACCGTAGCGATGACCTCCTGTCGCAGGGGTCAGAGATCCCAGCAGACAACACTGACCCGGTGCAGGCCTCTGGCGGGCTGTCTGAGAGGGAGGGAGCCCTGGGCCAGGTCAAAGCCCTGCTGGACGCTTCACAGAATCCTAATGAGGCAACACAATTCTCTCTCTCTGATACTGGATATACAGTGCATTCGGAAAGTATTCAGAGTATTTTCTAGAATTTTTTGCAAACGTATTACATAGAAACAACTGAAATATCACATTCACATAAGTATTCAGACGCTTTGCTCAGTACTTTGTTGAGTACTTTGTTGAAGCACCTTTGGCAGCAATAGCTTGACACACCTGTATTTGGGGAGTTTCTCCCATTCTTCTCTGCAGATCCTATCAAGATCTGTCCGGTTGGATGGGTGAGCGTCGCTGCACAGCTATTTTCAGGTCTCCAGAGAAGTCCGGGCTCAGGCTGGGCCACTCAAGGATGATTTTGAAACTTGTCCCAAAGCCACTCCTGCGTTGCCTTGGCTGTGTGCTTAGGGTCGTTGTCCTGTTGGAAGGTGAACTTTCGCCCCAGTCTGAGGTCTTGAGCACTCTGGATCAGGTAGGGATGGTGCCACGTTTCCTCCAGACGTAACGCTTGGCATTTAGGCCAAAAAGTTCAATCTTGGTTTCATCAGACCAGAGAATCTTTAGTCATGTGCATTTTACTGAGGAGTGGCTTTCGTCTGGCCACTCTACCACAAAGGCCTGATTGGTGGAGTGCTACAGAGATGATTGTCCTTCTGTGAGGTTCTCCCATCTCTACAGAGGAACTCTGGAGCTCTGTCAGAGTGACCATCAGGTTCTTGGTCACCTCCCTGACCAAGGCCCTTCTCCCCCGATTGCTCAGTTTGGCTGGGCGGCCAGCTCTAGGAAGAGTCTCTGGTGGTTCCAAACTTCTTCCATTTAAGAATGATGGAGGCCACTGTGTTCTTGGGGACCTTCAATGCTGCATAATTGTTTTTGCCACTCTTCCTAGATCTGTGCCTCGACACAATCCTATCTCAGAGCTCTATGGACAATTTCTTCGACCTCATGGCTTGGTTTTTGCTCTGACATGCACTGTCAACTGTGGGACATTATATAAACAGGTGTGTGACTTTCCAAATCATGTCCAATAAAATTAATTTACCACAGGTAGACTCCAATCAAGCTGTAGAAACATTTCAAGGATGATCATTGGAAACAGGATGCACCTGAGTTCAATTTCGAGTCTCATAGCAAAGGATCTGAATACATATGTAAATAAGGTATTTTTTAAATTTAGGTTTTATATATTTGCAAGAAATATTAAAAACCGGTTTTCGGTTTGTAATTATGGGGTAATGTGTGTAGATTGATGAGGAAAAATGTTAATTTAATCCATTTTAGAATAAGGCTGTAACGTAACAAAATGTGGAAAAAGTGAAGGGGTCTGAATACTTTCCGAATGCACTGTATATCTCGTGTTATTTTTAATTACTGTGAAGAAAAATATAAACGCAACATACAACAATTTGTTCCAGTTTATATGAGGAAATCTGTCAATTTAAATAAATTCATTAGGCACTAATCTATGGATTTCACATGACTGGGAATAGAGATATGCATCTGTTGGTCACATATACCTTAAAAGAAACGGGCCTCAGGATCTCATCATGGTATTTATGTGCATTCAAATTGTCATCGATAAAATGCAATTGTGTTTGTTGTCCATAGCTTATGCCACCATATCCCCACTGCCACCATGGAGCACTCTGTTCACAATGTTGACATCAGCAAACTACTCGCACACATGACGCCAGACACGTGGTCTGTAGTTGGCAAAGGAGAAATGCTCACTAACAGGGATGTAAACAAATTTGTGACCATAATTAGAGAGGAATAAGCTTTTTGTGCACATGGGAAATGATCTGGGTATCTGTTATTTCAGCTCATGAAACATGGGACCAACACTTTACATGTTGCATTTATATTTTTGTTCAGTCTAGTTTATCTGTTCCCCACCACTAGTTTCTAATCTACACTACTTCCATGGACAAGAACCATTAACACCTCCCATAACTCTGAGGTTTCAGTTGTTTGTCTTCTACCTCTAGCATAATGTTTCTCTTCTCTCCCTCTACCTCAGAGTCGGGCCCTGTGCGACGACTCGGACTGCGACAGCGCTGAGCTCGACCAGTCAGGAAGTGGGGAGCCCAGTCGTCCACCCAGCGCTGGGGCCTGGGCACCTCCATCAGGGTACCCCTCTGGGCCCCAACAAGGGTCTCCTCAGGGGCACCAGACAGGGCCTCCATAGAGCCAACACACTGGACACTATAGAACGACAGCTACCTTACAGTAAACAACCATCACAGAGCCTACCTACGCCAGTATCTAAAACAGGACTTCACTGAATGTGATGAGTGGTCACATCAACTGAGCTCAGGCTATGACAAGTTAACGACCAGTGTCTCGTGCAGCAATATGGGTTTGTTAGTTAGCATATCTTCATAAAACAACACAGGCGATTTGTTATAAACTGACAGCAGTTGTTAGGACAGCTTGTGATATGACTTGTTTAGATTTCATTTTATAGAGTTTAGATCAAGTGTTAATACAGGTACCTTTAGACACTGCTCCAGTTCAGCCAAAAAAAAAACTTGCACACCGACAAAACAGACATGCGCACACACTGTCCCCTTGCCAACTGGTACTTTACCATCACAGCTCTTGGAGGAGCCTAATGTCCAATTCCCAAATTTCCCCCATGCAAATGAATAATGTAGATATTCACATATCACGTTACAAAAAATAATATATTTTACATGTAAGATAACTGATGTATAAAAAAAAATGAAGCAGTATGCAGCCCAATTAACAAATGCATGACTACACGTTTCTATTAAGTTTTGGATGTGTCCGTTTTATATTTTGTGAGAAGGTTTACACTTTTTTTACCCTGAAAGTATTCATTTCCATAAGAATTGTTGTTAATGAATTGAGGTTGGCACTTAAAAAGGTTATATCAAAGGTGAATGAACAGCTCAGTAAAATGTTTGAACCTTCGATAGGTCCCTCAGCTGGTAGTGTTAAAGTCATACTTTTATCTTAACTCTCCTACCACAGAGTTTTGAATACACAACCCTTTAAGATCACAGAGAAACTAGCCAGAACAAAGATAGAATACTGCTCTCTGGTGGTAGTAGTGGAATAGTAAGTATCCTTTGAATTGCAAGAGGTTTTTGTTTTTAATACAGCATTGCACATTGTACTGTAACATAGGAATTATATCAAAATATGAGCAAGAAAATAAATACTGTATTGGTAAATCTTCTGAGGTGTGTTATATTGTGAACATGTAAACTTCTTACAGAACGTAGGTGTGGCCCCTGTTATGACAAGTGAAGTAAAGTGAAAAAGGAAACCAAACTGAAATGTGCAGTACAAAATGCTTTGTTCCATTTCATTCAGTGGGCTCAGGCAGTTGTTTTAATCACATTTGGTTTCTACATTAGTAGAAGGAAAGTTCCTCATATTTTTTACCCCAGAAAAGATGTAAATTTAAAAAATGACAGGTTACATCCAGGGGTAGTTTTAGCATTTCACATCTTTTTATTTATGTATTGAAGTTCTTCAACAATTCAGTTTGCACCCGAATCTACAATAGTTTGAAAACGTGCACAAAAACGTGAGTTTCTTCATCCTGCAAAGAATAATAAAAAATAAAATCTGATCCAGGCAAAGGAGATAGCAGGAAACTAGTGTTAATTTTAGAATCTTCCTTCAAGTTATTTTAAATGAATACCTCAAGTCTTATCCTATAAAGACACGCAATAATTGTTTTGTTTTACCCCTTGCAGCACCCTCCCACCCCTGCAGTTAAAAAAAATATTTTCTCTATTCAAATATTCCAACGTTATCAATGTTTATCTTCTATCTCAATAATTTCAGAGAAAAGAAATTCATCCCTCTGGCCCGTTGTCTCCGGGTTACCATGCCCCACCCACCCTATCAGAATCCAGTACACAATAACAACACTCAAATGTCCTGAATAAGGAAAACATTTAAACGGATGAAAACAGGAATGACAAAATAATTATACAGCAAATAAAAGAGGTGACAGAATTCAGTTAAAAACACTCCTCATAGTCCCTCTTCAGAGACGTTTCAATTAGTTCCTGATCTTGTCTTTCGTTACATCTTAAGAGTACATCATTTACACCCCACGTATACCCATTACCCACAATGCCTCATTTAGGAAGTTCAGCTTTAAAGAATGGTAAATATCAGTGAATTCTAACAGGAGGACTGGTGTGTTAAATAAACAATAAATACAAATCATCAAATACAGGGAAGGAACAGTCCACAACAGCTTGTTATTATTGGGTCTTTTTTTTCTTCATTAAAAAAAAATACATTTTCTAAGAAAAATCTGACATAAAAAAAAAAACATTCCTTTTCAGATTTTTCCAAAATGTTTCTTCCCCGGCTACCAAGGTCAAAACATAAATACACCAAAAAAATATATTTAAAAAACTATATGCAAAGGGAATTTAACATAATAAATAAATAAAATACCTTGATGTAATTACAGCTGAGTAGGTAGGTGTTTAACCAAAGGATTGGTTTTTGCATTAACTTTATTGAGGGACCTCTCGGTAAAAAGTAGGGGGGGTTACGTCAGGTGCTGATGAAGATTCTCCATGTCAGTTGGCTGCCAGTCCAGTAGCTTCAGATGACAGCCTACAGAAACATAAAAAACAAGAGGAGATTCAAAAACTAGCCTTAAATGCAAGCTGCTTTTATTTCCTAGTCATATTGGTCCTCTTATTCTGAACCATGACTTGGCATATCAGTAGTTCCAGCGTGTTGTCCCTCACCTGGCGTTGATCAGGTACTCAGCCAGGCTGATGCTGGCAGGGGAGCCGGTGATGGTCACCTGCCTGTCAGAAGAGCCCTCCACTGGGTTGGCAATCTTGATCTGAGCCCCGGACATCTGGCGGATCTCATTGATCTTAGCCCCCTGACGGCCAATGATGCAGCCAATCAACTTAGGCCAAGGAAGGCAAGAGAGAAAGTTTCAGAATACAAGACATTTCAACCACTCTTCTCAGGAGTGAAATGGTTTTTAAACTAAAAACCCAGATAAGACAAGTATGCTACAACTAACACTAAAGAAATTCCTGAAAGATTTACATCAATCTTGGGCTGAAGTATCGAGAACAAGTAGGGAAGAGAATTCCAGAGTGGACGGGGACACTTACATCATTTGGAATGGTCAGCTCATGGGAACCAGTTTGTGCAGAAGCATCCATCCCAGCTAAAGAGAGAAAACACAAGTCAGTGCCGACAAAGACAAAATGTTGCAGAGAATGCAATAAAAATGCTTCCGGTCTCTTTTCCTCCTCTGTTGACCTACCCTGGAAACCCTGGTTGTTGGGAGCGATGGGGAAAGGGCTCTGCTGCATGGCCAGCTGGTGGAGTTTAGTAAGCTGTGGAGAGAGAGGTGGATACATGGAGAGGGAGAGATGGAGAGGAAGAGAGAGAGAAGGGTTGATGAAAGGAGAAAGACAGGAACTATAAAGCCAGGAGATACACAGGGTTATGTTCTGCATTAACACACGTATACACTACATGACCAAAAGTATGTGGACACCTGCTCGTCAAACACCTCATTCAAAAATCATGGGCATTAATATAGAGTTGGTCACCCCTTTGCTGCTATAACAGCCTCCACTCTTCTGAGAAGGCTTTCTACTAGATAAGTGGTTCCCTAACTTTTTATAGGCCAGTACCCCTTTCAAAACATTCAACCTCCAGCTGCGTACCCCCTCTAGCACCAGGGTCGGCGCACTCTCAAATGTTTTTTTGCCATCATTGTAAGCCTCCCCCCCACACACATAACGATACACTTATTAAACATAAGAATGGGTGTGAGTTTTTCACTTTCCACAATCCAAGTTGTGACAAAGAGCTCCATAAGACCAGGGCACAAATAATAAATCATTTTGCTCTTTATTTAGCCATCTTACATATAAAACCTGATTTGTTCATCAAAAATTGTGAATAACTCATTGGTTAATGAGATGGGTGTGCTTGAAAGGATGCACATAACTGCAATGTTGGGTTGTATTGGAGAGTCTGTCTTAAATAATTTCCCACAAAGTCTGTGCCTGTATTTAGTTTTCATGCTAGTGAGGGCCGAGAATCCACTCTCACATAGGTACATGCGCACCCAGCTCACTCCGGTGCGTCGCTATATCACATTTGACATTGTCCGTAAGCTTGAGTTCATTTGCACACAACAACAAAAAATACAAATGATGGAAAGACCGGTGTGTTGTCCTTGTTAATGCAGACAGGGAAGAGCTCCAACTTCTTAATCATAGCCTCAATTGTGTCCCGCACATTGCATATAGTTGAGAGTCCCTGTAATCCTAGATTCAGATCATTCAGTCTCAAGAAAAAAAAAAACAGATAGGCCAGTCGTGTGAGAAACAAGTCATCATGCAAGTGGTCAGACAAGTGAAAATTGTCAGTAAAACTAAGCTTGTCTCAATTTGTTTTTTAAAGTGTCAATACTTGATAACCCTTGATAACCAGCGCACTTCTGTACGTTATAAAAGCGTTACATGGTCGCTGCCCATATCATTGCATAATCGGTCAGGCATTCCCTTGGCAGCAAGAGCCTCTCGGTGGATGCTGCAGAGTATCTAAGTGGCGTCGGGAGCAACTGCTTGCACACGTGTTACCACTCCACTATGTCTCCCCGTCATGGCTTTTGCGCCATAGGTACAGATACCAACACATCTTCACCACAAAAGTCCATTTGCTGTCACAAAGCTGTCCAGCACTTTAAAAATATCCTCTCACGTTGTCCTGGTTTCCAGAAGAGGATGTCTTCCTTAATTGACCCCCCATAAACGTAACAGACATATACCAGGAGCAGTGCCAGTGTCTGTTGACTCATCCAGCTGTAACGCATATAATTCACTGGCTTGTATGCGAAGCAGAAATTGTTTCAAAACGTCTCCTGCCATGTCACTGATGCGTCGTGAAACAGTGTTGTTTGATGAAGGCATTGTCTGTATAGTTTTGGCCTTTCCCCCAGCTGTATCAGCAGCAGCAGGAAGAATCAAGTCTTCCACAATCGTATGGGCTTGCCTGTCCTAGCCACTCGGTAGCTGACCATATAAGATGCTTCTAGCCCATTCTTATTAATGGTATCTATTGCTATCTAAGTCTTACTACTCGAAAGTCATCTTTATTCTTGATCAAAAAAACCCTGTGGTTTATTTCTCAAATTGTCATGTTTCGTTTCTAAATGTCTGCGCAAGAGTGAAGGTTTCCCACGAGAGAGTAACGGTTAATGTCATTGGATGTTAAATATTTGACTAGGCTACCTGTATTTGACATTGGGTTGTTATTTCGCTGAACACTGGATGGTTTAATTTTATTTTTGGCAATGAAACGAGGCTATTCAGGCGAGAACAAAACCTCACTCAAATGTGTTAAAATGTCCCTTCACTGGAACTAAGGGGCCTAGCACAAACCATGAAAAACAGCCCCAGACCATTATTCATCCTCCACCAAACTTTACAGTTGGCACTATGCATAGGGGCAGCTAGCGTTCTCCTGGTATCCGCCAAACCCAGATTCGTCTGATCATGAAGCGTGATTCCTCACTCAAGAAAATGTGTTTCGACTGCTTCAGAGTCCAATGGTGGAGAGCTTAACAGGTGGCATCTGATGACGGTGCCAGGGTTGAAAGTCACTGAGTTCTTCAGTAAGGCCATACTACTGCCAATGTTGGTCTATGGTGATTGAATGGCTGTATGCTCGATTTTATACACCTGTCAGCAACGGGTATGGCTGAACTAGCAGAATCCACTTATTTGAAGTGGTGTCCATATATTTGTGTCTGTGATATATAAATATTTATAAACTGGGTGGTTCGAGCCCAGAATGCTGATCGGCTGACACCCATGGGATACGTCTGATATACCATGGCTATGACAAAACATTTATTTTTACTGCTTTAAATTACGTCGGTAACCAGTTTATAATAGCAATAAGCCCCCTCGGTGGTTTGTGGTATATGGCCAATATACCACAGCTAATGGCTATTTCCAGGCACTCCGCCTTGCACCTAAGAACAGCCCTTAGTTGTGGCATATTGGCCACATACAACACCCCCTCTGGCCTTATTGCTTAAAACACACACGTCAAAAGTTTGGAACCACCTACTCATTCAAGGGTTTTCCTTTATTTTTTTTATATTTTTTTACAATTTTCTACATTGAGAATAATAGTGAAGATATCAAAACTACGAAATAACACATGGAATCATGTAATGAAAAAGTGTTAAACAAATCAAAATATATTTTATATTTGAGATTCTTCAAAGTAGCCACCCTTTGCCTCGATGACAATTTTGCACAGTCTTGGCAATTCTCTCAACCAGCTTCATGAGGAATGTGCGGAGCACTAGTTGGCTGCTTTTCCTTCACTCTGCAGTTCAACTCATCCCAAACCATCTCAAATTGGGTTGAGGTCAGCTGATTGTGGAGGCCAGGTCATCTGATGCAGCACTAAATCACTTCTTGGTCAAATAGTCCTTACACAGGCTGGGGGTGTGTTGGGTCACTGTCCTGTTGAAAAACAAATGATAGTCCCAAGCGCAAACCAGATTGGATGGCAAAGCGCTGCAGAATGCTGTGGTAGCCATGCTGGTTAAGTGTGCCTTGAATTCTAAATAAAATCACAGAAAGTGTCACTAGTAAAGCACACCCACACCTCCATGCAGAGAGTACCTACTCTGCATTTCACAAAGACAGGGCAGGTAAATAATAATACTTTTTTAAACTCAAATTTGGACTCATTAGACCAAAAGGACAGATTTTCACAGATCTAATGTCCATTGCGCTTGTTTCTTGGCCCAAGCAAGTCTATTCTTATTATTGGTATCCTTTAGTAGTGGTTTCTTTGCAGTAATTAGACCATAAAGGCCTGATTCACACAGTCTCCTCTGAACAGTTGATGATGAGATGTGTCTGTTACTTGAACTCTGTGAAGCGTTTATTTGGGCTGCAATTGTTTTTGTAACTGCACTTGAAGAAACTTTAAAAGTTCTTGAAATTTTCCGCATTGACTGACCTTCATGTCTTAAAGTAATGATGGACTGTCGTTTCTCTTTGCTTATTTGAGCTCTTCTTGCCATAATATGGACTTGGTCTTTTACCAAGTAGGTCTATCTTCTGTATACCACCCCTACCTTGTCACAACAAAACTGATTGGCTCAAACGCATTAAGGAAAGAAAGGAATTCCACAAATTAACTTATAACAAGGCACACCTGGTCATTGAAATGTATTCCATGTGATTACCTCATGAAGCTGGTTGAGCAAATGCCACGAGTGTGCAAAGCTGTCATCAAGGCAAAGGCTACTTTGAAGAATGTCAAATATAAAACTGATTGGTTTAACACCTTTTCGGTTACCACATGATTCCATGTGTTACTTCATAGTTGAGGTCTACACTATTATTCTACAATGTAGAAAATAATTCAAATAAAGAAAAACCTTTGAATGAGTAGGTGTCCAAAATTCTGACTGGTACATACAAACACTATACCAAACTTTAGGAACACAATCCTAATATTGTCCTCAGAACAGCCACAATCCGTCGGGACATGGCTCTACAAGGTGTCGAAAGCGTTTCACAAGGATGCTGGCCCATGACTCCAATGCTTCCCAATGGCTGGGTGTCCTTTGGGTGATTGACCATTCTTGATGCAAAACGGGAAACTGTTGAGCGTGAAAAACAGCGTTGTACTTCTTGACAAACTGGTGCACCTGGCACCTACTACCATACCCCATTCAAAAGGCACTTGTAAACAAACTATAGTTTTGGCAAGTCGGTTAGGACATCTACTTTGTGCACGACAAGTAATTTTTCCAACAATTGTTTACAGACAGATTATTTCACTGTATCACAATTCCAGTGGGTCAGAAGTTTACGTACACTAAGTTGACCGTGCCTTTAAACAGCTTGGAAAATTCCAGCAAATTACGTCATGGCTTTAGAAGCTTCTGGCAGGCTAATTGACATAATTTGAGTCAATTAGAGGTGCACCTGTGGATGTATTTCAAGGCCTACCTTTAAACTCAGTGCCTCTTTGCTTGACATCATGAAAAAAAAACAAATTTGAAATCAAAAGCCGAGACCTCAGAAAAAAGAAATTGTAGACCTCCACAAGTCTGGATCATTCTTGTGAGCAATTTCCAAACACCTGAGGGTACCACATTCATCTGTACAAACAATAGTACGCAGGTATAAACATCATGGGACCACGCAGCTGGCATACCGCTCAGGAAGGAGACGCGTTCTGTCTCCTGGAGATCCCAGAACAACAGCAAAGGGCCTTGTGAAGACGCTGGAGGAAACAGGTACAAAAGTATCTATATCCACAGTAAAACGAGTCCTATATCGGCATAACCTGAAATCCCGCTCAGCAAGGAAGAAGCCACTGCTCCAAAACCGCCATAAAAGGCCAGACTACGGTTTGCAACTGCACATGGGGACAAAGATCGTACTTTTTGTAGGAATGTCCTCTGGTCTGATGAAACAAAAATAGAACTGTTTGGTCGTAATGACCATCGTTATGTTTGGAGGAAAAAGGGGAGGCTTGCAAGCCGAAGAACACCATCCAAACCGTGAAGCCGGGTGGCAGCATCATGTTGTGGGGGTGCTTTGCTGCAGGAGGGACTGATGCACTTCACAAAATAGATGGCATCATGAGGAAAGGAAAATGATGTGGATATATTGAAGCAACATCTCAAGACATCAGTCAGGAAGTTAAAGCTTGGTCGCAAATGGGTCTTCCAAATGGACAATGAACCCAAGCATACTTCCAAAGTTGTGGCAAAATAGCTTAAGGACGACAAAGTCAAGGTATTGGAGTGGCCATCACAAAGCCCTGACCTCAATCCTATAGAACACTTGTGGGCAGAACTGAAAAAGTGTGTGGGAGCAAGGAGGCCTACAAACCTGACCCAGTTACACCAGCTCTGTCAGGAGGAATGGGCCAAAATTCACCCAACTTATTGTGGGAAGCTTGTGGAAGGCTACCTGAGACATTGCTACCAAATACTAATTGAGTGTATGTAAACTTCTGACCCACTGGGAATGTGATGAAATAAATAAAAGCTGAAATAAAATCACTCTACTATTATTCTGACATTTCACATTCTTAAAATAAAGTGGTGATCCTAACTGACCTAAACAGAATTTTTTACTAGGATTAAATGTCAGGAATTGTGAAAAACGGCGTTTAAATGTATTTGGCTACGGTGTATGTAAACTTCAACTGGGGCGGCAGAGTAGCCTAGTGGTTAGAGTGTTGGGCTAGTAACCGGAAGGTTGCAAGTTCAAATCCCTGAGCTGACAAGGTACAAATCTGTCGTTCTGCCCCTGAACAGGCAGTTAACCCACTGTTCCTAGGCCGTCATTGAAAATAAGAATTTGTTCTTAACTGACTTGCCTAGTTAAATAAAGGTAAAAAAAAAATATATATATATAGCCATACCATTAGGGATGCACATATAAATTCTGTCCAACACCGATAAATTATTAGCGGCTCAGACTTTACACTGAAATATATGGACAAAATACTGGCTATGAAATCATCCGATACTGATATATTTCTTTAGGCAATTATCAACCGATACAAAGTCTGAAATAGTGTGCAGCCCTACTTCACAGCAACAGTCAAAAATGTGCAGTCAAAAAATAATAATTGTGCACCTCAACACAAAACAATAGATTGATTTGACAGTTAAGGCTAGCACCACAAACAAATTTGACAAAGCCTAATTTCAGAATTTCTCCCAAACATAATCAAGGCTGCAAAAGAAATTAAACGATACACATGGCAACAAACTAAACATTTAAAAGTACCAGAAGGCCTTAGCGATGCATCACTGCAGTGCATTTACTGATTGAAACTTAAAAATGGAACTAGAGAAGGTACAGCATGTAAGAGAGGGTGGGTGCCATGACTACCCAGGAGGGTTGATGTAGATATATGGGCTCACTTACAGAATGACCTTCACTTACGTCAGGCTGTGGAATGGCGTGCTGTCCTTGGACAGCGTATGCCTGCAATGAGAGAAAAGCACTTAGGAGGGTGCGTGGGAAATGGGCACGAAAAGCACACTCACAGACTGTTAGTATCCTGGAGACCCATGGCTGCGTTTAGACAGGCAGCCCAATTCTGATCTTTTGGGCACTAATTGGTCTTTTGACCAATCAGATCGGCTCTGACAAAGATGTGATTGGTGTAAAAACGAATTAGTGGGGGAAAAAAGATCAGAATTGGGCTACTGTCTAAACGCAGCCAAGTCCTTGGATGTCTGGAATGAGAACGCTATGGGGTAATTCAGACAACACCATACACAACAAGGATATGGACATATGGGTGACGCATATAGCCTAGTGGTTAGAGCGTTGGGCCGGAAACTGAAAGGTTACTGACCTGCCTAGTTAAATAACTGACTTGCCTCGTTAAATAAAAGGTTAAATAAAAAAATATGCACCCTCCAGCTAGTACTCAACCCATCTGACAGCTCAGCTACTCTACAACTACTGGAGGGGATTTCTCTCCCTTAACATAGAAACTCTGGAGGCCATTTGGCAATGGTGCTAACGTCTGCACAGTGCAGAATAACACACGACTGAAATGTAGAAACAGACTTAAAAATAGTGTTATTCAACTTCCCTTAAACAACTGACAATGCTATCATTTAAAAAAGGGAAAACTGACATTAATTACAGACTAATTAGTTGATTAATTACAGATGAATAAGGTTGGTTTATTTACCTGACCTCCCGCAAATATGACAGGAGAGCCTGAGGGTTTGGGCCTGTAAGGGATGGTTACACCCTTAGGCGGAGACTGAGGAGAAAAACAAAATCAACCATTAGGAACTGGAAAATGTACATAAGCGGTAGTTATTTTGAAGACACTTCAAAATGTAGGACAATGATATATATATATATTTTTTAAAATCAGGAACCTAAGCAACATCTCAGATGAAATAGAAAAAAAGATGAGACAAAAAGGGGGTAGTGCGCAATGGTTCCCATACTACTACCTCGAGCATGACGACACAGATCTGCTTGACACACTCGATGATGGACTGGGGGGTCCCTGCAATGGTGATGGCACGCTCTGTGGAGTTAGGCAGCATGTCCCCTGCCACCTGTACCTGAGCTCCTGTCGACTGGAGAGAGAGAGACAGGAAGGAGGGAGGGTCAACATTAAGTGTTCAGAGTTCTCTTTAGAATATCTGGTGGCACAGTTCATCTAGAGACCGTGGGGGATCCTTTCTAATTAGCATAATAACATATTTGTGTGGGTGTACTGTACGTACCTCTCTGATCTCTTTGATCTTGCAGCCGCCCTTGCCGATGAGGGAGCCACACTGGCTGGCAGGCACAACGATGCGCAGGGTGACTGGCGGTTGGCTGGTGGCCGTGCTGTTAGTCATCGAGCTGCTGATGTCCTGTAGGGAATCGAACGGAAAAACAAGATACACTGCTGAGGATGGCTTCGGTCCAAAGGCTTGGACTTACAGATTTTTTTCTCATGATCTTTACTATGCAAAATCTGAATTGTTACATATCTTACTCTAAAATGGTGTATTGTTCATGGGTGCGTGAAAAACATTTAAATTTCTTAGTAATAGGTTTGCAGCCTGATTGAAATGTTCTATGGCTTATTTGAAATCTGTAGTTAGGAGTCAAACCTCCTCTAGCTTCTCGATGATCATGGAAAAGGCTTTAAAGATGGCGGTGGTGGGGCCTGCCAGGGTGATGATCCTCTCCGGGCAGTTCCCCTCAGAGATGTTGATACGAGCGCCACTCTGTACAAGGCAAACAGTCACGTGGACGTGACATGTTATTCATGTGTTTTCTCATTACAATGCTAAAATATTAAGACAATATATTTAATTGCATTTACACATTCAGCGCTGGCCAAAATTTGGTTGTAACATTGCAATCTGTCAACCCTCAAGCATGAGTCATCAGAATCGGTAGAAAATGTCTAGAAGTGGCCACTACTCTCAAACTTCCTTCAATACGTTAATCAATGCAATGACGGACAACTCACCTCCTCTCTCATCTTCTTCACAGACTCTCCTTTCTGCACAGAAAGCACAATGTTTAAACAACAGTCACAGCCATGAATGAAAAGTGCAAAGCAGAACACAGTGAGAAACATCAGGAAGACACACTCACCTTGCCAATAATGCTTCCAACTTCCTGCAGACAAGAAAAGCAATAACACATTAAAATCAGTAATCCATCTTTTATTTATTTATATATATATATACTTTACAAAAGCTTTACTCAAGAACCCCATGTAGTAGTATTTTCTACTATATGCAAGTTATCCATGTAGTGTGCAGTGTAAGGTTTATATTAGTCTCGCATTGCATTACCTCCAAAAACACGTTGTCGTCATGCCGCCGTTGGAGGTCTAGAGCAGGGGCGTCAAAGTCAAATGGACGGAGGGCCAAATAAAAAAATCAGCTACAAGACGAGGGCCGGACTGTTCGAATGTTCATTGAAAAATTTTTAAATGACGCATATAGTCTAGTGAACCTAATTGAACCTACTGAAAACCTAACAAATATATTACAATATGATCAGATAAATAAAGCAATATTTTCTTATGGCTCTGTCAGTAATCTTTAATTTTCAACAGACACAAAAGACAAATTTCCTTTATATAAATATCCCCATAACATGAACATTAAATGAAAGAAACCGGTATTCAAGGCACCATCAGTAGACTATATTTTCTATTTTAGCAAAAGTGGGCTAAATTTACTTCAAAGAAAAAACAATAATAGCAATTTTCTATCATCCACTCAACTGAAATATTTTTAAAATATAATTGGATTGAAATACAAAAAAATAAAGTGCAAAAATCTATTAATCAAAAACAACACTTTGTTTAAGGAGAAGTAACATGCAGTGAAAACAAATATTAAATTTTAACTTTTAAACTTGAACTGAGTAAAAACTCTAAATATGTGATTGCACAGTAATGTTCACTTGTTTGAGGTTGAGGGTGATACTTGGTGGTGTCCCATCTTTTCCACAAGTTCATCAATGTTCGGGGTAAGGCTCTGAGCTGAAGAAATCCTCAGAATTGAGTGGAGGTGTTCAGCAGTAAGTCACTTCTGTGTGATGTTTTGTTCAGGTTCATCAAAGAAAACAGTTGTTCACACAGGTATGTGCTGCCAAACATAGACAACGTTTGAGCAGCCTGGATGCGCAGCTGGGGCATTGTGCCGGGAGGAAACGGGCGAACTCCGCAGCACCCACTGCCGCATATTTTGCCCTCAGTGCATCATTGCATTGGAGGTCAATCAACTCCATTTGGAGGTTTGGTGGTGAGCTTTCCAAACAGCAAATGGGTTACCGAGCAGTTCCAACCTGCTTTTTTGTGCTTCAAAGTCAGCAAATCGGCGTCGAAAGTCAGCGGCAAGCATACCTATTTTATCAGCCAACTGTGTGCTCGGGAACGCACTGGTAGAGAGCTTCTCTTTCATGGTCTGGCAGCTGGGAAAGTGGCTCAAATTTTCTTTCCGCATCTGCGTCTCCCACAGAGTCAGTTTGGTTTTAAATGCCTTCACTGTACTGTACATATCAGAGATGACACGATCCCGACCCTGCAGCTGCAAGTTTATTGCATTCAGATGACTCGTAATGTCACACAGAAAAGCCATTTCACACAGAAACATTTCGTCTCGGAGTTGTGTTGTGTCTTTCCCTTTGCTGTCCAAGAACAGACAAATCTCCTCACGAAGCTCGAAACATCTTTGAAGCACCTTTCCCTGGCTTAGCCATCGCACCTCTGTGTGATAAGGCAAATCACCATGCTCCGTTTCTAACTCCGTCAGAAATGCCTTGAACTGGCGGTGATTCAAACCTTTGGCTCTGATAAAGTTAACTGTGCGCGTGATGATGCTCATTACATGCTCCATTTTCAAGGCTTTACCGCACAACGCTTCCTGGTGTATGATACAATGATAAGCTGTCAGCTCACCTGTCGCGTTTTCCTCTTGCATCTTTTCCCGTATCTTCGCCACCAGTCCGCTCCTGTGTCCACACATCGCAGGTGCTCCGTCGGTTGTCAAACCCACGAGTTTTTCCCAAGGCAGCTCCATCTCATTTACACATCTTGACACCTCTTCATACAAATCATGCCCCGTAGTTGTGCCATGCATAGGACGTAAAGCCAAAAACTCCTCTGTCACGCTTAGGTTGGAGTCCACTCCGCGGATGAAAATTGACAACTGGGCAATGTCAGAAATGTCGGTGCTCTCATCCACAGCCAAGGAATATGCAATAAAATCTTTTCCCTTTTTCACAAGCTGCTCTTTTAGATTGATGGACAACTGGTCTACTCTCTCGGCAATGGTGTTTCTGCTCAGACTCACATTTAAAAAGAGTTGCCTTTTTTCTGGGCAAACTTCGTCACAAACTTTAATCATGCAGTTTTTGATGAAATCCCCCTCCGTAAATGGCCGGGCTGATTTAGCGATCTCTTCTGCCAAAATAAAACTGGCCTTGACAGCAGCCTGGCCTTGTGATTTGGCTTTTTTGAACAGAGCCTGTCGAGATTTGAGGCCTCGTTTTAATTCCTCTGCCTTTTGTAGCCTTTGTTCCATGTCCATATTCTTGTTTTTGTCCGCGTGTTTCGTTTCATAATGTCGTCTCAGATTATACTCTTTCAGTACCGCCACACTTTCTCCACACAGAAGACACACAGGTTTTCCAGCTACCTTCGTGAACATATACTCCGACTCCCACCTTGTTTGAAACCCCCGGTTCTCAGTATCCACCTTCCGTTTTGCCATTTTTGATGGGTATCTGAAAGTTAATTTTACTGTGATGCTGACGACTGCTGTGCCAATAAATATTGAAATGAAGCAGCCTACTGCTCGGTGCGTCACCTTTGCATTGTGGGAAATGTAGTATTGGTGCGTGTAAAAGATCTGCGGGCTGCCGGCTTGCTGCGGGCCGGTTCTAATAATAAATCAAGATCATCCCAGGGGCCGTAAAAAACCTTCTTGCGGGCCGGATGTGGCCCGCGGGCCTCGACTCTGACATATGTGGTCTAGAGGATTTATTGCAAACATTTTATGTTTTTGAAGATTTTGATTGGACGTTACATTTCAAGAAGCTCCCGAGTGGCACAGCGGGTCTAAGGCACTGCACCTCAGTACTAGATGCGTCACTAGACCCTGGTTCGATTGCAGGCTGTATCACAACCGGCCATAATTGGGACTCCCATAGGGTGGCGTACAATGGCCCAGCGGCGCCCGGGTTAGGGTTTGGCCGTCATTGTAAATAAGAATTTGTTCTTAACCGACTTGCGTAGTTAAATAAAAGGTTAAAAATAAAAATAACCCTCCTCCCACACGCCTGTAGAAGGGGTGATGTGTGTTATGTGCGTCACCGTTTTCCGCCCGGGTAGTTGTTACCAACGCTAGTGCTCGTTTCAAGCTATCAAGTGTGGCCGACTGTCTGCGATTTATATTTATTGAAATTTCAAGTGGACTGTGCTCCGGTGACAGCTTTGTGGCTGTTTTTCTGCAAAGGGACCAGGACGACTGATCCGTGTAAAGGAAAGAATGAATGGGGCCATGAATCGTGAGAAATGCCGTGAAAACCAGCGTGCTGCAAATGTTCTGAAATGTTTTGTTTATATTTGTAGTCCTCATGTACTGTTGCTCCTACGTTACTGATCTGGTGCGCACCTTTGGAGCTCCACTCAAGCATGACATTTCATTAGTTTGACGTTTTGCGAGGAGTCTGTTACACCGGCTTCTGGCCCGTCTAGCCGATTTTTGCAATGGAACTTCCCCAGGCTTCCTGGTTCATGACGATGCTATGTTTATGCTGACTACACAGTAATGAATGAGGTGTGTGAATGGAACAACCACGGTGTAATGGTCATATCTTTTATCGTCCATCTCCTGTGCACACTCACCTTTCCGTGCATAAGGAGTCTAATGGTTAGGGTGACATTGAGCCCTCCTTCAATCACACCGGTGTCCATAGTTGTTGTAGTGTCTGAAGTCTATATTTGCCAAGAAGTTGTATTTGGTCTTCAAGACAAGAGGGAGCAGAGAAAAAAAACAGAAGTGTTAAGTTACAGATGGCAAACAATTGATGAAAAAAATATATTCAAGCAAGAAACCAACCACTACTACTGACTTACATTTTTACATTTAGTCATTTACCATTTAACAGATTCCAGAGCAACTTGCAGTTAGTCCATTCATCTTACAATAGCTAGGTGAGAAAATCACATTTCAATCATAAGTACATTTGACAGGATTTAGCAAATTTACTTATATTGGTTCTGCTAAAAACAGTGAAACTAGCTACTGAGAGTGCTGACCAGGGCATTGTTACCTTAAAAGCATCCTAAGTTAATCGAATAAGTGAATCCCATTGTTGAACTTGATTCATTACACCCAAGGTTCACCAACTCTGCTCATATTACAGTGTATTGATTCAGATATAGTTTAGCTAATGATTATGCAGCGAGGAAACCAGACGTAGCTACTAGTTAGCTACATTTATTTACACCATGAAAATACATAACACTGATTTATCAAAGCCAACGTTTGCTTACTAGTTAGCTAGTACTAGTCTGTACTTAAATTACTTAATTACGCATGGCTAAAAATGGTAAGTTCATTACTTTTGGATAACAAGATTGCTCGTTAAAACGGAAAAAAATGTATTTAAAAAGCCAAATGACGTTAGTTAGTTCCAGTTGCCTGTATGTAACTTAGTATGATAATTAGTTAGTTAACGTTAGCTTGCCTGCTAGCAGCATTTCTAGCTAGTAACCCTAGTGACATTGGCTAGTTACCTAAAGATTTAAAACCTAAAGTTGATGAACCTATGAATGAAAGACGGTCCCTACTCAGTCTTGGTAGAATGTGGATAGCTTCATCAATATTGTGCAAACTGCTCAATGGCTAGATAGAAACGGATAGTAGCAGCTAACGTAGCTAATCAAATCAGAATGAGCGCAATGCTAGCAAGCTAGCCTAGTATGTGACGATTAATCCGCTATTTTGAATGCTGCGGCCTAGGTCCTGAATCACTCAGGCGCAGTTAACTCTGTCCTTCACACTCCAAAGAAAATTGAGTAGTTAGGGCAGCCTTACCCGAACAGTCCCGTGAGGTGTGTTTAGGGGGAGGGTAGAAGGGGAGAGGTTCGGGAGGGAATTTTAAAAGGATTCGGGGAAGAGGGAAGAGACGCTGCTGCTTGATCGGGCTCCACTCTCCTGCTTAGCACAAAAGACAACAAAATGAAAATCGTTCAACTTTCACCTTTAACCCGATCCTCCCCCACGATTTAACCCCGCCCACTAAAAACCTTGGCTCACGTCATAATATTTCTCAGTTGGCAAACACACTGTAGTAATGGGCACAGTCACCCACACATTGGTGCTGGTAAATAGATCGATTTTTACAAGCCACTTTAGAAAATATAAAATATATATTTTGGCTGTGCTGAGTGACTATATGACGGCCATATGAACAACAAGAAACGCATTGAGATAAGAAATATATATTTTTACTTTTCTTGCATTTTTTTGGTATCTTATTCTTTTGTTGTGAATTAACAGTAAAGAAGGGTCTTACATTTGTGTTAAAAGAGAGCAGGGAATACAATATAGGTTTGTGGCCTTATGTAGCAAAGCCACTGATGTGAGAGTAATTTCACCAGATGGCCATGCACAGTTAGCTCATTACTGGAAAAATAGCAGAGTATGTCTGGGCAAAAGCTGTTATTCAGAATGGTGTTGGACAAAGATACACAAAGGCTTCCAGATAACACTTTTACAATCAGGTTCCATTTGTAAAGGGTTTATAAAAGGTTCTAATTGCGTTATTAACGGTTAATTGATCAATTGTAAATGCCTTATAAACCAGGAATAAACAGTTATATATTGCAATAGCTGGTCAGTGTTTGCCAAATAGTAATCCAATGTTTACCTCCAGTTATTAACCATTTATAAATGCACTTACAAAATCAAACCTTATGTATCATCATGCAACCTTATTTTCAATAGCTGCACAGTTGAACAATATTTATTTTCTCACTTTTGGGTGTGGTGCATTGTTGTCATCCCAGGAACAGAAGAGGTTGGTTTGAAACCGTGATGTCCTGGTAAAATGTACATCCAGAAAATATTTCAACCATCATTACCCCTTACCAGATTACCCAGCCTGGTTTCATAGACTAGACGTAATATAGTAAATGTAAATCCGGAACACTGAAATTATACTGAACAAAAATATAAACACAACATGCAACAATTTCAAAGATTTTTACTGAGTTACAGTTCATATAAGGACATCAGTCAATTTAAACAAATTCATTTGGCCCTAATCTTTAGATTTCATATGACTGGGCAGGAGTGCTTCACCCACCGGGAAGCCAGGTCCAGCTAATCAGAATGAGTTTTTCCTGCAGTCTGCATGCCAATTGCACGCCCCCTTAAAACATGAGACATCTGTGGCATTGTGTTGTATGATAAAACAGAACATTTTAGAGTGGCCTTTTATTGTCTGCACCGTCAAGAGCATCCAGACTGGTTGCATCACCGCCTGGTATGGTAACGTCTTGGTATATGACCGTAAGGCGTTACAAAGGGCAGTGCATACGGACCAATACATCACTGGGGCCAAGCTTCCAGCCATCCAAGACCTATATACTAGGCGGTGTCAGAGGAAAGCCCATAAAATTGTAGACCGCATTATCTACCAAGAGAATTCTCTTCGATTATAATCACAGCCGTATATATCCCCCCCCCCAAGCAGACACATCGATGGCTCTGAACAAACTTTATTTAACTCTTTGCAAACTGGAAACCATTTATCCGGAGGCTGCATTCATTGTAGCTGGGGATTTTAACAAGGCTAATCTGAAAACAAGACTCCCTAAATTTTATCAGCATATCGATTGCGCAACCAGGGGTGGAAAAACCTTGGATCATTGTTACTCTAACTTCCGCGACGCATATAAGGCCCTGCCCCGCCCCCTTTCGGAAAAGCTGACCACGACTCCATTTTGTTGATCCCTGCCTACAGACAGAAACTAAAACAAGAGGCTCCCACGCTGAGGCCTGTCAAACGCTGGTCCGACCAAGCTGACTCCACACTCCAAGACTGCTTCCATCACGTGGACTGGGATATGTTTCGTATTGCGTCAGATAACAATATTGACGAATACGCTGATTCGGTGTGCGAGTTCATTAGAACGTGCGTTGAAGATGTCGTTCCCATAGCAACGATTAAAACATTCCCTAACCAGAAACCGTGGATTGATGGCAGCATTTGCGTGAAACTGAAAGCGCAAACCACTGCTTTTAATCAGGGCAAGGTGTCTGGTAACATGACCGAATACAAACAGTGCAGCTATTCCCTCCGCAAGGCTATCAAACAAGCTAAGCGTCAGTACAGAGACAAAGTAGAATCTCAATTCAATGGCTCAGACACAAGAGGCATGTGGCAGGGTCTACAGTCAATCACGGACTACAGGAAGAAATCCAGCCCAGTCACGGACCAGGATGTCTTGCTCCCAGGCAGACTAAATAACTTTTTTGCCCGCTTTGAGGACAATACAGTGCCACTGACACGGCCTGCAACGAAAACATGCTGTCTCTCCTTCACTGCAGCCGAGGTGAGTAAGACATTTAAACGTGTTAACCCTCGCAAGGCTGCAGGCCCAGACGGCATCCCCAGCCGCGCCCTCAGAGCATGCGCAGACCAGCTGGCCAGTGTGTTTACGGACATATTCAATCAATCCCTATACCAGTCTGCTGTTTCCACATGCTTCAAGAGGGCCACCATTGTTCCTGTTCCCAAGAAAGCTAAGGTAACTGAGCTAAACGACTCACTTCCGTCATCATGAAGTGCTTTGAGAGACTAGTCAAGGACCATATCACCTCCACCCTACCTGACACCCTAGACCCACTCCAATTTGCTTACCGCCCAAATAGGTCCACAGACGATGCAATCTCAACCACACTGCACACTGCCCTAACCCATCTGGACAAGAGGAATACCTATGTGAGAATGCTGTTCATCGACTACAGCTCGGCATTCAACACCATAGTACCCTCCAAGCTCGTCATCAAGCTCGAGACCCTGGGTCTCGACCCCGCCCTGTGCAACTGGGTACTGGACTTCCTGACGGGCCGCCCCCAGGTGGTGAGGGTAGGCAACAACATCTCCTCCCCGCTAATCCTCAACACTGGGGCCCCACAGGGGTGCGTTCTGAGCCCTCTCCTGTACTCCCTGTTCACCCACGACTGCGTGGCCACGCACGCCTCCAACTCAATCATCAAGTTTGCAGACGACACAACAGTGGTAGGCTTGATTACCAACAACGACGAGACGGCCTACAGGGAGGAGGTGAGGGCCCTCGGAGTGTGGTGTCAGGAAAATAACCTCACACTCAACGTCAACAAAACTAAGGAGATGATTGTGGACTTCAGGAAACAGCAGAGGGAACACCCCCCTATTGTTAGTTAGATTACTTGTTGGTTATTACTGCATTGTCGGAACTAGAAGCACAAGCATTTCGCTACACTCGCATTAACATCTGCTAACCATGTGTATGTGACAAATAAAATTAGATTTGATTTGATTTGAAAATTGTCAGAGACTCCAGTCACCCAAGTCACACTGTTTTATCTGCTACCGCACGGCAAGCGATACCAGAGCTCCAAGTCTAGGATCAAAAGGCTCCTTAACAGCTTCTACCCCCAAGCCACAAGACTGCTGAACAATTAATCAAATGGGAGTAATACATTGACCCCCCCCCTCCATTTGTTTTGTACACTGCTGCTACTTTCTGTTTATTATCTACCTACATGTACAAATTACCTCAACTAATCTGTACCCCCGCACACTGACTCGTGACTCGGTACGAGTACCCCTGTATATAGCCTTGTTATTGTTATGTTATTGTGTTACTTTTTAAAATTTATTTTACTTTAGCTTATTTGGTAAATATTTTCTTAACTCTTGAACTGTACTTTTGGTTAAGGTCTTGTATGTAAGCATTTCACGGTAAGGTCTACACTTGTTGTATTCGGCGCATGTGAAAAATAAGGTTTGATTTTATTTGATTGTCAAAAGCAACCCACTAGTAACACAGCCACCTGGTGCAGTCAATGGCTCATTGTTCCAAAACTGTTCGCCTGTTTCTACGTCGTCAAGCCAGGACAACTTCTTCTTCGATGAGGTTTATCGGCAGTTGGCATCCAGTCTTACCTCAGGCCAGCTGTCTGAAAGGATGGAACACCACCACTCAACACACCCTGTAACTCCTCTGACGTTAAATCTGTCATACCCAAATACTTATCTGCAGCTGCCACCCCAACCTTTATTTTCTGCAACTTACTTTCCATCACTGCAGTACAGTTGATAACCATTGCTATGAACACTAAAAAGCCAATCTAACTGAAGCATATATCACTCGTTGGCCTATCCCTCTACGATACAGATCTACTACTCCTGTGAGGATCCAAATGGGTCAGATCAGGTTTGCAATGAGGGACTGGTGGGAGTTAACTCACGCCCTGTTATAAATCAAGGACAGAACATTCAGCTCTCCCTCTCCAATGTTCACCAGAGGAATGTGCCTTTCTTTCAAGAAGACCTTTCCCACCAAAACCCTAACACGGTCTAAAGCAAATACTGGAACAATATTTTTAACATAGAACGTGGGGAATGGTCAGAGGTGATCTAAATTATACTATTGTCGTTTAGTTTGTTCTTTTGTGATGTCATTGATGTCATGTTATAAAGGAAATACTGTAACTTGGAAAGTATACCCACTACACGTACAAAGTTTCCATTTTATGCGTTGTGCATGTGTAACGGCATTCGTCTTCCTCTGACGAGGTGTATGAGAGATCGGACCGATACGCAGCGTGGTAAGTGTTCATGATATTTAATAGAACAGAACACTTAATGACAAAAAACAACAAGAGAACGAAAATGAAACCGAAACAGTTCTGTCTGGTGCAGACACACAAAACAGAAAATAATCACCCACAAAACACAGGTGGGAAAAGGCTACCTAAGTATGATTCTCAATCAGAGACAACGAACGACACCTGCCTCTGATTTAGAAGCATACCAGGCCAAACACGTAGAAAATATAACTGTAACAGCGTTCGTCTGTTGAAAGAAGAGAGTCGGACCGAAATGCAGCGTGTAGGTTACTCATGTGCTTTAATAAAGGAAATAGCGATACATGAAATAACTGTGAGATACAAAACAACAGACGGAACGTGAAACTATACAGCCTATCTGGTGAATACACAAAGACAGGTACAATCACCCACGAAATACAACGCGAACTCAGGCTACCTAAATACGGTTCCCAATCCGAGACAACGAGAAGCACCTGACTCTTAATTGAGAACCGCCTCAGGCAGCCCAGCCTAACAACACCCCTACTCAACCGCAATCCCAACTATACAAACCCCAATACGAAAACAACATATAAACCCATGTCACACCCTGGCCTACCCAAACATATAACAAAAACACAAAATACCATGACCAAGGCGTGACAATAACATAGAAAAAAGAACATAGACAACCCACCCCAACTCACGCCCTGACCAACCTAACACAAAGACATAAAAAGAAACTAAGGTCAGAATGTGACAGTATGAAATATGAAAAATGATGAAAGTGTTTTTGTTAAGAGAGGGACATGATTTTAGGAGCTATAAGCGATAATTGTTTAACATAAACTTTGCACATTGACAAGTCATGCCCCTGAGTGAGGTCAGAGTTTGTCAGCCTGGTGGAACTGCTATTTCGAACAAACTGTATGAAATGATGGGTTACACTGAACACTGAAAAAATAAATAAAACATTACATACATTACATTTAAGTCATTTAGCAGACGCTCTTATCCAGAGCGACTTACAAATTGGTGCGTTCACCTTAAGACATCCAGTGGAACAGCCACTTTACAATAGTGCATCTAAATATTTTAAGGGGGGTGAGAAGGATTACTTTATCCTATCCTAGGTATTCCTGAAAGAGGTGGGGTTTCAGGTGTCTCCGGAAGGTGGTGATTGACTCCGCTGTCCTGGCGTCGTGAGGAGTTTGTTCCACCATTGGGGGCCAGAGCAGCGAACAGTTTTGACTGGGCTGCGCAGGAACTGTACTTCCTCAGTGGTAGGGAGGCGAGCAGGCCAGAGGTGGATGAACGCAGTGCCCTTGTTTGGGTGTAGGGCCTGATCAGAGCCTGGAGGTACTGAGGTGCCGTTCCCCTCACAGCTCCGTAGGCAAGCACCATGGTCTTGTAGCGGATGCGAGCTTCAACTGGAAGCCAGTGGAGAGAGCGGAGGAGCGGGGTGACGTGAGAGAACTTGGGAAGGTTGAACACCAGACGGGCTGCGGCGTTCTGGATGAGTTGTAGGGGTTTAATGGCACATGCAGGGAGCCCAGCCAACAGCGAGTTGCAGTAATCCAGACGGGAGATGACAAGTGCCTGGATTAGGACCTGCGCTGCTTCCTGTGTGAGGCAGGGTCGTACTCTGCGGATGTTGTAGAGCATGAACCTACAAGAACGGGCCACCGCCTTGATGTTAGTTGAGAACGACAGGGTGTTGTCCAGGATCACGCCAAGGTTCTTAGCGCTCTGGGAGGAGGACACAATGGAGTTGTCAACCGACAAAAACGACAAACGAACAGTCCTGAATGGTGCTGGAAAAACACTGAACAGAAAATAAACACCCACGAAACCCAGGTGGAAAAAGGCTACCTAAGTATGATTCTCAATCAGAGACAACTAACGACACATGCCTCTGATTGAGAACCATACTAGGCCGAACACAAAAACCAACATAGAAAAACAAACATACACTGCCCACCCCAACTCACGCCCTGACCATACTAAAACAAAGACAAAACAAAGGAACTAAGGTCAGAACGTGACACAATGCTACACATTCCTTTGTCTCATGCCCTTATGCACACGTCCCAGACCTAAGAACCTCCCTTCTACACACTGCTGCCACATGCCCATAAGCTTGACACCTGTAACAACATAATGTATTCGGCACACAAGCTCGTACTGGATAACTGAAATATCCTTAACTTAACTTTGTTGAGCAGAGACTCAACATCTAAACTCAAAAGAACAGTCAATGAGGCTTCTGATTCATCACATACCACGTCTGTGTCACACCAAACTAGGAGCAGCACAAACAAAGGGAATCTTTCCCTTCAATTGGCCTTCTTTCACATTTACTGCTACCCTAGTAATCACTCCTTTCAATGGTACCCTTTTCTTGAGTGCAAAATAAGTCACATTTCCTGTCCCAATTCTTTAGGCGCAAAGCGCCTGCTCCCTCTGGCCAGCAGAAACACAAACACACAAGACCACTTCAGGTATCTTTACCGATTCCACAGCACCCAACTCCGTTTTCACCCACACTGAAACCACAAATGGATCAGCCAAAAGGCAGGGATCCACTTTCTCCAAAAATGTCACTCCTAGCGTCACAGACTCATCTTTATCCTGACCATCAGTGCAAGCCTCTGGCTCCAAGGACTTCACCATTTCCGATAATCCGCCCTCATTCACTTCTATTTTTCCTCCAGACCTCGATGAGGAGTAAGGCTCACTCTGCTTATACTTTCTACCATTCTTCTTCGACAAACTATTTCCCTTTTACCCGCCATTTTTACCCAACTCAAGCTCCTTCCTTCCTCTCTCTCTTCAACCTCCTCTGCCTCTATTTTTTCCTCCATTCCTCGCCCGTATTCCAATTATATGTCTGCTTATGATAATATAGTACTTCTCCTAACATGCATCTCGTTGTTGCCCTCTCAAGGGACGCTGATTTCTCTCATCCAGCGACAGGTCTCCAAAACTACGACACTCACAATGTTCCATTTGTTCTTTTTGTATGTTTTTATGGTGCGTGTGCGTTGGAGATCAAATTGAATAGATTTTATCTAAAATTTCCAAATGTTATTGTGTTACAGCCTGTATTTAAAATGGATTAAATATATATTTTTTGTCACTGGCCTACACACAATAGCCCACAATGTCAAAGTGGAATTATGTTTCTCGAAATGTTTACAATTGAATAAAACCATTTAAACTGAAATGTCTTAAGTCAGTAAGTATTCAACCCCCTTTTTATGGCAAACCTAAATAAATTCAGGAGTAAACATTTGCTTAATAAGTTGCATGGTGTTAAACATGATTTTTGAATGACTACATCATCTCTGTACCCCACACATACAATTATCTGTTATCAGTGAATTTCAAACACAGATTCAAAAACCAGGTGGGTTTTTCAATGACTCGCAAAGAAGGGCACCTATTGGTAGATGGGTAAAATTGAAAATAGCAGACATTGAATATCCCTTTGAGCACGGTGAATTTATTAATTGCACTTTGTATGGTGTATCAATACACCCAGTCACTACAAAGATACAGGCGTACTTCCTACCTCAGTTACCGGAGAAGAAGGAAGTCACTCTGGCATTTCACCATGAGGCCAATGTTGACTTTTAAACAGTTACAGAGTTTAATGGCTGTGATAGTAGAGAACTGAGGACGGATCAACAACATTGTAGTTATTCCACAATTCTAACCATATTGTCAGGGTGAAAAGAAGGGAGTCTGTACAGAATACAAATATTCCAAAACATGCATCCTGTTTGCAACAAGGCACTAAAGTAATAATGTAAGAAATGTGGCAAAACAATTATCTTTTTGTCCTGAATCCAAAGTCTGGGCAAATCCAATACATCACATTACTGAGTACCACTCTCCATATTTTAAAGCATAGTGGTGGCTGCATCATGTTATGGGTATGCTTGTAATCATTAAGGACTGGGGAGTTTTTCAGGATAAAAAAAAGGAATGAAGCTAAGCAAAAGCAAAATCCTAGAGAAAAACCTGGTTCAGTCTGCTTTCTTCCAGACACTGGGAGATGAATTCACATTTACATTACATTTAAGTCATTTAGCAGACGCTCTTATCCAGAGCGACTTACAAATTGGTGCGTTCACCTTATGACATCCAGTGGAACAGCCACTTTACAATAGTGCATCTAAATCTTTTAAGGGGGGGTGAGAAGGATTACTTTATCCTATCCTAGGTATTCCTTAAAGAGGTGGGGTTTCAGGTGTCTCCGGAAGGTGGTGATTGACTCCGCTGTCCTGGCGTCGTGAGGGAGTTTGTTCCACCATTGGGGGGCCAGAGCAGCGAACAGTTTTGACTGGGCTGAGCGGGAACTGTACTTCCTCAGTGGTAGGGAGGCGAGCAGGCCAGAGGTGGATGAACGCAGTGCCCTTGTTTGGGTGTAGGGCCTGATCAGAGCCTGGAGGTACTGAGGTGCCGTTCCCCTCACAGCTCCGTAGGCAAGCACCATGGTCTTGTAGCGGATGCGAGCTTCAACTGGAAGCCAGTGGAGGGAGCGGAGGAGCGGGGTGACGTGAAAGAACTTGGGAAGGTTGAACACCAGACGGGCTGCGGCGTTCTGGATGAGTTGTAGGGGTTTAATGGCACAGGCAGGGAGCCCAGCCAACAGCGAGTTGCAGTAATCCAGACGGGAGATGACAAGTGCCTGGATTAGGACCTGCGCCGCTTCCTGTGTGAGGCAGGGTCGTACTCTGCGGATGTTGTAGAGCATGAACCTACAGGAACGGGCCACCGCCTTGATGTTAGTTGAGAATGACAGGGTGTTGTCCAGGATCACGCCAAGGTTCTTAGCGCTCTGGGAGGACACAATGGAGTTGTCAACCGTGATGGCGAGATCATGGAACGGGGAGTCCTTCCCCGGGAGGAAGAGCAGCTCCGTCTTGCCGAGGTTCAGCTTGAGGTGGTGATCCGTCATCCACACTGATATGTCTGCCAGACATGCAGAGATGCGATTCGCCACCTGGTCATCAGAAGGGGGAAAGGAGAAGATTAATTGTGTGTCGTCTGCATAGCAATGATAGGAGAGACCATGTGAGGTTATGACAGAGCCAAGTGACTTGGTGTATAGCGAGAATAGGAGAGGGCCTAGAACAGAGCCCTGGGGGACGCCAGTGGTGAGAGCGCGTGGTGAGGAGACAGATTCTCGCAGGAGCGACCTGTCAGGTAGGACGCAATCCAAGCGTGGGCCGCGCCGGAGATGCCCAACTCGGAGAGGGTGGAGAGGAGGATCTGATGGTTCACAGTATCGAAGGCAGCCGATAGGTCTAGAAGGATGAGAGCAGAGGAGAGAGAGTTAGCTTTAGCAGTGCGGAGCGCCTCCGTGATACAGAGAAGAGCAGTCTCAGTTGAATGACTAGTCTTGAAACCTGACTGATTTGGATCAAGAAGGTCATTCTGAGAGAGATAGCGGGAGAGCTGGCCAAGGACGGCACATTCAAGAGTTTTGGAGAGAAAAGAAAGAAGGGATACTGGTCTGTAGTTGTTGACATCGGAGGGATCGAGTGTAGGTTTTTTCAGAAGGGGTGCAACTCTCGCTCTCTTGAAGACGGAAGGGACGTAGCCAGCGGTCAGGGATGAGTTGATGAGCGAGGTGAGGTAAGGGAGAAGGTCTCCGGAAATGGTCTGGAGAAGAGAGGAGGGGATAGGGTCAAGCGGGCAGGTTGTTGGGCGGCCGGCCGTCACAAGACCCGAGATTTCATCTGGAGAGAGAGGGGAGAAAGAGGTCAGAGCACAGGGTAGGGCAGTGTGAGCAGAACCAGCGCTGTCGTTTGACTTAGCAAACGAGGATCGGATGTCGTCGACCTTCTTTTCAAAATGGTTGACGAAGTCATCTGCAGAGAGGGAGGGGGGGGATTCAGGAGGGAGGAGAAGGTGGCAAAGAGCGTCCTAGGGTTAGAGGCAGATGCTTGGAATTTAGAGTGGTAGAAAGTGGCTTTAGCAGCAGAGACAGAAGAGGAAAATGTAGAGAGGAGGGAGTGAAAGGATGCCAGGTCCGCAGGGAGGCGAGTATTCCTCCATTTCCGCTTGGCTGCCCGGAGCCCTGTTCTGTGAGCTCGCAATGAGTCGTCGAGCCACGGAGCGGGAGGGGAGGACCGAGCCGGCCTGGAGGATAGGGGACATAGAGAGTCAAAGGATGCAGAAAGGGAGGAGAGGAGGGTTGAGGAGGCAGAATCAGGAGATAGGTTGGAGAAGGTTTGAGCAGAGGGAAGAGATGATAGGATGGAAGAGGAGAGAGTAGCGGGGGAGAGAGAGCGAAGGTTGGGACGGCGCGATACCATCCGAGTAGGGGCAGTGTGGGAAGTGTTGGATGAGAGCGAAAGGGAAAAGGATACAAGGTAGTGGTCGGAGACTTGGAGGGGAGTTGCAATGAGGTTAGTGGAAGAACAGCATCTAGTAAAGATGAGGTCGAGCGTATTGCCTGCCTTGTGAGTAGGGGGGGAAGGTGAGAGGGTGAGGTCAAAAGAGAGGGGAGTGGAAAGAAGGAGGCAGAGAGGAATGAGTCAAAGGTAGACGTGGGGAGGTTAAAGTCGCCCAGAACTGTGAGAGGTGAGCCGTCCTCAGGTAAGGAGCTTATCAAGGCATCAAGCTCATTGATGAACTCTCCGAGGGAACCTGGAGGGCGATAAATGATAAGGATGTTAAGCTTGAAAGGGCTGGTAACTGTGACAGCATGGAATTCAAAGGAGGCGATAGACAGATGGGTAAGGGGAGAAAGAGAGAATGACCACTTGGGAGAGATGAGGATCCCGGTGCCACCACCCCGCTGACCAGAAGCTCTCGGGGTGTGCGAGAACACGTGGGCGGACGAAGAGAGAGCAGTAGGAGTAGCAGTGTTATCTGTGGTGATCCATGTTTCCGTCAGTGCCAAGAAGTCGAGGGACTGGAGGGAGGCATAGGCTGAGATGAACTCTGCCTTGTTGGCCGCAGATCGGCAGTTCCAGAGGCTACCGGAGACCTGGAACTCCACGTGGGTCGTGCGCGCTGGGACCACCAGATTAGGGTGGCGCGGCCACGCGGTGTGGAGCGTTTGTATGGTCTGTGCAGAGAGGAGAGAACAGGGATAGACAGACACATAGTTGACAGGCTACAGAAGAGGCTACGCTAATGCAAAGGAGATTGGAATGACAAGTGGACTACACGTCTCGAATGTTCAGAAAGTTAAGCTTACGTAGCAAGAATCTTATTGACTAAAATGATTAAAATGATACAGTACTGCTGAAGTAGGCTAGCTGGCAGTGGCTGCGTTGTTGACTTTGTAGGCTAGCTGGCAGTGGCTGCGTTGTTGACACTACACTAATCAAGTCGTTCCGTTGAGTGTGATAGTTTCTACAGTGCTGCTATTCGGGGGCTAGCTGGCTAGCTAGCAGTGTTGATTACGTTACGTTGCGTTAAAAGAACGACAATAGCTGGCTAGCTAACCTAGAAAATCGCTCTAGACTACACAATTATCTTTGATACAAAGACGGCTATGTAGCTAGCTATGTAGCTAGCTACGATCAAACAAATCAAACCGTTGTACTGTAATGAAATGAAATGAAAATGTGATACTACCTGTAGTAGCGACCGGGTTGTTGAGTGAGGAAGTTCTATTCGGTGGACGTTGGCTAGCTGTTGGCTAGCTAGCAGTGTCTCCTACGTTAAGGACGACAAATAGCTGGCTAGCTAACCTCGGTAAATTAAGATAATCACTCTAAGACTACACACTCTAAACTACACAATTATCTTGGATACGAAGACAGCAAAGACAACTATGTAGCTAGCTAACACTACACTAATCAGGTCATTCAGTTGAGTGTAATAGTTTTTACAGTGCTGCTATTCGGTAGACAGTGGACGTTAGCTAGCTGCTGGGCAGATAGCAGTGTAGACTACGTTAGGACGACGAAATACGATAATTACGCAATTATCTTTGATACAATGACGGCTATGTAGCTAGCTAAGAAGAAATTGCTAAGATTAGACAAATCAAACCGTTGTACTATAGTGAAATGTAATGAAATGTAATGAAAAGTTATACAACCTGCGGACCGAAGTGCGAATGCGACCGCTCGCTCCAACCCAACCTGTTGCTCCCCCTATGGACATTCCACAACGGACTCTTCCCCAACGGTCATTTAACATTGCTACAGTTGTAAATGTGTATTTATTATTATTGTTATTATTATTGTTACTATACATATTTTATCTCATTCACTTCTCTTTTTATTTGATATTTTATTTTAACCTGCACTGTTGGAGCCCAGAGCATAAGATTTTCACTGTACCCTGCAATTACATCTGCGTCCCTGTACATGTGACTAATAAACTCAATCTAATCTAATCATAGGCCCTAAAGCTTATAGACTTACGCACTAATATCAGATACAAATAATGAAAGAAAAACCTCAATGTAGCCTATAGATATGAATTGCACAAGAACGATACATTCTATGCATTTTCTCTCATTCAATATGTATAGAGGCATTTCTGTGAATAAATACAGTATGTATATAGGCGTTTCTGTGGATGCATGCAGTATGTATAGAGGTGTTTCTGTGGATGCATACAGTGTGTATAGAGGCGTTTCTGTGGATGCATACAGTGTGTATAGAGGCGTTTCTGTGGATGCATACAGTGTGTATAGAGGCGTTTCTGTGGATGCATACAGTGTGTATAGAGGAGTTTCTGTGGATGCATACAGTATGTATATAGGCGTTTCTGTGGATGCATACAGTATGTATAGAGGTGTTTCTGTGGATGCATGCAGTGTGTATAGAGGCATTTCTGTGGATGCATACAGTATGTATAGAGGCGTTTCTGTGGATGCATACAGTATGTATAGAGGCGTTTCTGTGGATGCATACAGTATGTATAGAGGTGTTTCTGTGGATGCATACAGTATGTATAGAGGTGTTTCTGTGGATGCATACAGTATGTATAGAGGCTATCCTTTATCAGCTATCCTTCATCAGCTATCCTTTAACTCGAAAATCTATCGCCAGTTTTGTACGGCGCAGCGCGGCTCGGAACGGAACATACCGGACCGATTTTTCTCTCCATGTCCCTGGATTTCAACTGCTCTCTGGACATTCACTCCCGGATCTCACAGCTAGCTGGCTGCTATCCGTGTGTCTATCTGCTTTCGTCGATTCCGGAGCAAACATCAATTACTCCGGAGCTAGCCAGCTCCGTCAATCACTCCTGAGCTCCGTCAATCACTCCTGGGCTGCAGTCACCTATCCGGACCCGTTTTACTGCCTACGCGGAGCCCCACCGGGCCTTCACAACTGGACTGCCGACGTTATCTACCCGAAGGAGATCCGGCTGGCTCCTCCGTCGCGACGTTACCTGAATGCCCGTTAACCGTTAGCTGTCTTACCGGCTGCTCTCAGAATAGACAATCGGACAATTTATTTATTTTTATTATTATTATGTTTCTTCTTGGGCCTCTATAACTATATCTATTGTTTTTATTTTTTTGTTGTTGTGTGATTTGGACTAATCCCCTCTACAACACGGAACTCCACTAATCTACTGACGGAACGCAAGAGGTGGCTAACAACAGACCTCCATCCTATGCTAGCTTGCTACCGATGTCCTGGCTAGCTGTCTAAATCGCAGTGACCCCCAAACCAACCTCTCCACTCCCTGGACCCTTTTGATCACTCGACTAAGGATGCCTCTCCTTAATGTCAATATGTCTTGTCCATTGCTGTTCTGGTTAGTGTTTATTGGCTTATTTCACTGTAGAGCCTCTAGTCCTGCTCACTATACCTTATCCAACTTATTAGTTCCACCACCCACACATGCAATGACATCTCCTGGTTTCAATGATGTTTCTAGAGACAATATATCTCTCTTCATCACTCAATACCTAGGTTTACCTCCACTGTATTCACATCCTACCATACCTTTGTCTGTACATTATACCTTGATGCTATTTTATCGCCCCCAGAAACCTCCTTTTACTCTCTGTTCCAGACGTTCTAGACGACCAATTCTTATTGCTTTTAGCCGTACCCTTATTCTTCTCCTCCTATGTTCCTCTGGCGATGTAGAGGTGAATCCAGGCCCTGCAGTGCCTAGCTCCACTCCTATTCCCCAGGCGCTCTCTTTTGATGACTTCTGTAACCGTAATAGCCTTGGTTTCATGCATGTTAACATTAGAAGCCTCCTCCCTAAGTTTGTTCTTTTCACTGCTTTAGCACACTCTGCCAACCCGGATGTTCTAGCTGTGTCTGAATCCTGGCTTAGGAAGACCACCAAAAATTCAGAAATTTTAATTCCAAACTACAACATTTTCAGACAAGATAGAACTGCCAAAGGGGCGGTGTTGCAATCTACTGCAAAGATAGCCTGCAGAGTTCTGTCCTACTATCCAGGTCTGTACCCAAACAATTTGAACTTCTACTTTTAAAAATCCACCTCTCTAAAAACAAGTCTCTCACCGTTGCCGCCTGCTATAGACCACCCTCTGCCCCCAGCTGTGCTCTGGACACCATATGTGAACTGATTGCCCCCATCTATCTTCAGAGCTCGTGCTGCTAGGCGACCTAAACTGGAACATGCTTAACACCCCAGCCATCCTACAATCTAAACTTGATGCCCTCAATCTCACACAAATTATCAATGAACCTACCAGGTACCCCCCCAAAGCCTTAAACACGGGCACCCTCATAGATATCATCCTAACCAACTTCCCCTCTAAATACACCTCTGCTGTCTTCAACCAAGATCTCAGCGATCACTGCCTCATTGCCTGCATCCGTAATGGGTCAGCGGTCAAACGACCTCCACTCATCACTGTAAAACGCTCCCTGAAACACTTCAGCGAGCAGGCCTTTCTAATCGACCTGGCCGGGGTGTCCTGGAAGGATATTGATCTCATCCCGTGAGTAGAGGATGCCTGGATATTTTTCAAAAATGCCTTCCTAACAATCTTAAATAAACATGCCCCATTCAAGAAAATTAGAACCAGGAACAGATATAGCCCTTGGTTCTCCCCAGACCTGACTGCCCTTAACCAACACAAAAACATCCTATGGCGTTCTGCATTAGCATCGAACAGCCCCCGTGATATGCAGCTGTTCAGGGAAGCTAGAAACCGTTATACACAGGCAGTTAGAAAAGCCAAGGCTAGCTTTTTCAAGCAGAAATTTGCTTCCTGCAACACTAACTCAAAAAAGTTCTGGGACACTGTAAAGTCCATGGAGAATAAGAACACCTCCTCCCAGCTGCCCACTGCACTGAAGATAGGAAACACTGTCACCACTGATAAATCCACCATAATTGAGAATTTCAATAAGCATTTTTCTACGGCTGGCCATGCTTTCCACCTGGCAACTCCTACCCCGGTCAACAGCACTGCACCCCCAACAGCAACTCGCCCAAGCCTTCCCCATTTCTCCTTCTCCCAAATCCATTCAGCTGAAGTTCTGAAAGAGCTGAAAAATCTGGACCCCTACAAATCAGCCGGGCTAGACAATCTGGACCCTTTCTTTCTAAAATTATCTGCCGAAATTGTTGCCACCCCTATTACTAGCCTGTTCAACCTCTCTTTTGTGTCATCTGAGATTCCCAAAGATTGGAAAGCAGCTGCGGTCATCCCCTCTTCAAAGGGGGGACACTCTTGACCCAAACTGTTACAGACCTATATCTATCCTACCATGCCTTTCTAAGGTCTTCGAAAGCCAAGTCAACAAACAGATTACCGACCATTTTGAATCTCACCATACCTTCTCTGCTATGCAATCTGGTTTCAGAGCTGGTCATGGGTGCACCTCAGCCACGCTCAAGGTCCTAAACGATATCTTAACCGCCATCGATAAGAAACATTACTGTGCAGCCGTATTCATTGATCTGGCCAAGGCTTTCGACTCTGTCAACCACCGCATCCTCATCGGCAGACTCGACAGCCTTGGTTTCTCAAATGATTGCCTCGCCTGGTTCACCAACTACTTCTCTGATAGAGTTCAGTGTGTCAAATCGGAGGGTCTGCTGTCCGGACCTCTGGCAGTCTCTATGGGGGTGCCACAGGGTTCAATTCTTGGACCGACTCTCTTCTCTGTATACATCAATGAGGTCGCTCTTGCTGCTGGTGAGTCTCTGATCCACCTCTACGCAGACGACACCATTCTGTATACTTCCGGCCCTTCTTTGGACACTGTGTTAACAACCCTCCAGGCAAGCTTCAATGCCATACAACTCTCCTTCCGTGGCCTCCAATTGCTCTTAAATACAAGTAAAACTAAATGCATGCTCTTCAACCGATCGCTACCTGCACCTACCCGCCTGTCCAACATCACTACTCTGGACGGCTCTGACTTAGAATACGTGGACAACTACAAATACTTAGGTGTCTGGTTAGACTGTAAACTCTCCTTCCAGACCCATATCAAACATCTCCAATCCAAAGTTAAATCTAGAATTGGCTTCCTATTTCGCAACAAAGCATCCTTCACTCATGCTGCCAAACATACCCTTGTAAAATTGACCATCCTACCAATCCTCGACTTTGGCGATGTCATTTACAAAATAGCCTCCAATACCCTACTCAACAAATTGGATGCAGTCTATCACAGTGCAATCCGTTTTGTCACCAAAGCCCCATATACTACCCACCATTGCGACCTGTACGTTCTCGTTGGCTGGCCCTCGCTTCATACTCGTCGCCAAACCCACTGGCTCCATGTCATCTACAAGACCCTGCTAGGTAAAGTCCCCCTTATCTCAGCTCGCTGGTCACCATAGCATCTCCCACCTGTAGCACACGCTCCAGCAGGTATATCTCTCTAGTCACCCCCAAAACCAATTCTTTCTTTGGCCGCCTCTCCTTCCAGTTCTCTGCTGCCAATGACTGGAACGAACTACAAAAATCTCTTAAATTGGAAACACTTATCTCCCTCACTAGCTTTAAGCACCAACTGTCAGAGCATCTTACAGATTACTGCACCTGTACATAGCCCACCTATAATTTAGCCCAAACAACTACCTCTTTCCCAACTGTATTTAATTTATTTATTTATTTTGCTCCTTTGCACCCCATTATTTTTATTTCTACTTTGCACATTCTTCCATTGCAAAACTACCATTCCAGTGTTTTACTTGCTATATTGTATTTACTTTGCCACCATGGCCTTTTTTGCCTTTACCTCCCTTCTCACCTAATTTGCTCACATTGTATATAGACTTTTTTTTTTACTGTATTATTGACTGTATGTTTGTTTTACTCCATGTGTAACTCTGTGTCGTTGTATGTGTCGAACTGCTTTGCTTTATCTTGGCCAGGTCGCAATTGTAAATGAGAACTTGTTCTCAACTTGCTTACCTGGTTAAATAAAGGTGAAATAAATAAATAAATAAAAATTAAATTAAATGAAAATGTGATACTACCTGTGGAGCGAAGCGGAATGCGACCGGGTTGTTGAGTGAGGAAGTTCTATTCGGTAGACGTTGGCTAGCTGTTGGCTAGCTAGCAGTGTCTCCTACGTTAAGGACGACAAATAGCTGGCTAGCTAACCTCGGTAAATTAAGATAATCACTCTAAGACTACACACTCTAAACTACACAATTATCTTGGATACGAAGACAGCAAAGACAACTATGTAGCTAGCTAACACTACACTAATCAAGTCGTTCAGTTGAGTGTAATAGTTTTTACAGTGCTGCTATTCGGTAGATGGTGGACGTTAGCTAGCTGGCTAGCTGGCTAGCTGCTGGGCAGATAGCAGTGTAGACTACGTTAGGACGACGAAATACGATAATTACGCAATTATCTTTGATACAAAGACGGCTATGTAGCTAGCTAAGAAGAAATGGCTAAGATTAGACAAATCAAACCGTTGTGCTATAGTGAAATGTAATGAAATGTATACTACCTGCGGACCGAAGTGCGAATGCGACCGCTCGCTCCAACCCGGAAGTCATTCACCTTTCAGCAGGACAATAACCTAAAACACAAGACCAAATCCACACTGGTGTTGCTTACCAAGAAGACAGTGAATGTTCCTGAGTCGCTGAGTTACAGTTTTGACTTAAATCTACTTGAAAATGGTTGTCTAGCAATGATCAACAACCAATTAGACAGAGCTTGAAATATATTTTAAAAAAGAGACATACTCAGAAAGACTCAGCTGTGATTAGTGCCAAAGGTGCTTGACAAAGTACTGACTCAGGGTTGTGAATACTTATGTAAATGAGACATTTATCTCTTTCATTTTCAATAAATGAGCAAAAATGTCTAAAAACATGTTTTCATTTTGTTATTATGGGGTATTGTGTGTAGATGGGTGAATTTTTTACAAATATTTAATACATGTTTTATTCAGGCTGTAACACAACAAGATATGGAATAAGTCAAGGGATAAGCATACTTTCTGAAGGCACTGTAGATACCACCCACTTGCTTGACTCCCCTTCATTATCATATTGGATCAAGAAATACGTAAATAAATAAATAATATAAATTAATAAAATGAAAGATAGTGGGATTAATGATTTAAATAATTATTTATCTATTTATGTGTGCATCTATGTATGTATTAATGTATTTATATATTTCTGTGTGCATTTATTTACGTATTAATTTATTTCTAATTAAGGCAGATTTGGTCCTCCAAGATCATCTCAAGATCTAAAGCCATATTATTGGCATGGTTCGCTGGTTTCTGAAAAATTCCCCCGACTTTGTGAGATCTGCCCGTCTGTGAAACACGCTTGTAAAAAAAGACGACCATGTTGTGTTGACAGTGACATCATGATGTGACAGTGCGTCATGAAGAATCCTGACGGACGTAATACAATTTCAAATTAAATGATAAAAAAGTTAATAAGAATAATCCTGATGGATGTGGCTATGAGAAGTGTGCAAATGCCAGTCAGAAGAGATTGTGCGAAAGAAACATTGTTCACAAGATACAAATGTTGACAGAGGGGAGAGGGTAAATCTCTATCCAATTTGTTTCACTTTTGAATACAGAAATTCTGCTGGATGATTTAGCATGCTGCTCAACTAGCTAAGTAGCTAATGTTTGCTAGCACCTGCTCTGTCCTACCTAGCAAGCGTGGAAACATTAGCTAGCATTAGGTTAAAACCTAAAACTTATTTTTGAATATAAACATTCTGCTAGATTATTTAACACAAGATACTCTTTGGCATTATATAGCTAACTAGCTAAGTAGATCACGTTTTCTGGCTGACTAGCAAACGTTAGGTGCCACTTATCTAGCTAACATCAACATGACAGAGTTTCCATGCAGTTTGTTTAGCTTTTGTGGATTAGCATGCTAGCTAGCTAGTTATCTAACCTTTGAACAGTCTAGCTAGGTAGCGTCCTTCCCAGCACACTAACATGAGTGGTTCCAATTTTAAGACTAACTTACTAGTTAGCTAGTGTATTAGCAAACATTTGGATAGCTAGCTAACCCCTTTCATCTGTGGTGGCTAGCTATTGAGTACCACAGTATGAGTCATAATACCCATAAAAAATAAACCCAGAAATGGTTCTAATAATTTTTCCCCCATTCACTTTTTCCATCATGGATTTTATAAATACTCTATATAAATGCTGTGTTTTGTGTAGGCTTACCCTGGCGTGACGTTTTGATAACCGCTCAAATCTCTCTCAGACAAGGTAACTTTTATCAATATATTTGCCTGTAATTACCCCCCCCCCAAAAAAATAATAAAAATAATAATGTTTTAATGCTAATGTGGCTATCATACAGAACTACACATCCTGTTGCAAGTTTTAACGCCATCCCTCTTGCGTTTGTCACGAACAACCTAATCTTAGGTCTCTTCATCGATCTGAAGCATGGATGGTTCTGTGTTATGTACCGATTGTAACCACTACTCCGATAAGCACACATTCATTTGATTGTTTTCTGACCTCGAGGGGTGTAGCAGGAGCCGTGTGATAAAGTAAGCCCTGTTTGCTAGCAGGTAACAAGCTATTTTGGTTAGGTCAAAGATATGTGGTTAGCTAGGTACTTGTGCAAATTAGCTAGATAGATAACCACCGACTGTAGTTACGTGTACAACGCACGTTGCCTCACTTACAAGTAAAAAAAAACTGCAATATGACTGTTGTGACCTTATTATTGCCAAGTCCTTTGTGAGGTATTCAGCTAGTTATGGTTAAGTCAGGGTTTGTGTAGTCATACTTTTTCACATGGTGACTAGCTAGCTAACGGTAGCCCACCAGGGCAAGGGTATAGCTAGTATGAGGATTCTGTGTTATGCACTATAGCCCGTTACCATATATGTGATTGAATATTATCTGCTGTTGGCTTGTGTGGATGTATGTATGTGTTTTGCAACATAGCTGACTTGAAACATTGTTAACATTTTCAGGGCCATGGGCCTTTCTCATGATGGAAAAATACAGAATAACATGAAGACAGGGACTGTGCAATGAGTTGGGGGGGTCACATTCAGAACGTAGTGTTGCGAGAACAAACGGTATTTTGTTAGATAACAGGAGCCAGGTGCGAGATAACGGTATCGAGCATGAGCGCATAGCCCGGGGGCTGGTACCAGCTCGTACGACAACCATCAACGATAGGCTGGGTGAGTCTAAACCATGCCCAGTCTCTACTCTGACAGGCTGACTCGGCAGCAGGAACTTTTTCTGTCAGGGTATATTTACAATATCTTTGTCAAGAACAAGTCAGTTCTCTGTTTGCCCTGCGAGGTGTGACAGAGAGCCCGTATATACGAAAATTGCATTTACCACTTATTGCTTAGCTAATAAAAAATACATAGTATACAATCTGTGACTCATTGTCATATTTATCCTGATACCAGATTCGAATTGACGCAAATGTAACAATAGGTAGCTAAATATCACCTGGTAGGCTAGCTAGTTAGGCACCTTGGTTGGCTAGTTGGTTGGCTAGTTGCACCACATTTATAAAAATGTATACAATTTATAAAAAATCTTTGGTTGCACTGTATCTCCCTGTGGTGTCGTCAGACTTACCCGACAGTCAGTGACATTGGGGCGGCAGCGTAGCCTAGTTGTTAAAGCGTTGGACTAGTAACCGAAAGGTTGCAAGATCAAATCCCTAGCTGACAAGGTACAAATATGTCGTTCTGCCCCTGAACAAGGCAGTTATCCCACTATTCCTAGGCCATCATTGAAAATAAGAATTTGTTCTTAATTGACTTGCCTAGTTAAATAAAGGTACAATTAAAATAAACATGCTAAATGTCTGACTACACGAACGATGAGCTAACGTAACTAGGTAGCTAAACGTTAGCTAAATATTCCAGCCCTGATGGGCTAACATTAGCTAGCATGTCACCAAGTGGAAAAGTGACAACACGAACAGTGAGTTAATGCTAGCTCGTTAGCTAGCTCACAAAGTACTTGTGGGCTCAATGTTTTCCCATACAAAACACAAATGGTTTTGTTCCACGAGTGCATCTGTTGTACATGACTAATCAAATGGCCTGTGAAGTCAGTTATACATGTCAGCAGGGATGGAAATTAAGCTAGCCCAAGTCTAGTACTTTTTAGACTGGGCTAGTAGACAATGTGCCAAACTAGCCTGACACAGCAAACATCGCATGTCACAGATATAGGAACTGAATGTAGAAATCGTGGTCTGCTGGCCAGTGCCCAAAATCCTTATGTTACATCCCTGCATGTAAGTCCCTGTCAGACAATCCCCCTATCACTGTTGGCCCTCCTCAGTGACCTCAATGGTTTTAACTTTCAGAAGTACAGTCATATAGCTCATCACAATACTTCACCTCTTCAGGCAAATAGTACCCTAGACTGTCCTGATCATCAAGTTGAGCATTCCAAATAATACCTCCATCCCAGCAAAAATGTCCCATCCACATAGCAGGATTTTAGATGTGCAAATGGACCAAAACCCAGTCTATTTTAACGTTACTACAGTCAAGTCTGTTATGGTATTTAAATGTATACTGAACAAAAATATAAACGCATCATGCAACAATTTCTAAGATTTTACTGAGTTACAGTTCATATGATGAAATCAGTCAATTGAAATAAATTCAATTGGCCCTAATCTATGGATTTCACATGACTGGGAATACAGATAAGCATCTGTTGGCCACCAATACCTTTAAAAAAATGGGCCTCAGGATCTCTTCACTGTATTTTTGTGCATTCAAATTGCCATCGATAAAATGCAATTGTGTTCGTTGTCCCATACCATAACCCCATCACCACCATGGGGCACTCTGTTCACAACATTGACATCAGCAAACCGCTCGCCATACACATGGTCTGCGGTTGTGAGGCCAATTGGATGTACTGCCACACTCTCTAAAACGACGTTGGAGGTGGCTTATGGAAGATGTATTAACATTCAATTCTCTGGCAACAGCTCTGTTGGAAATTCTGCAGTCAGCATGCCAATTGCACACACCCTCAAAACTTAAGACATCTGTGGCATTGTGTTGTGTGACAAAACTGCACATTTTAGAGTGGCCTTTTATTGTCCCCGGCACCTGTGTAATGATCATGCTATTTAATCAGCTTCTTGATATGCCATACCTTTCAGATGGATGGATTATCTTGGCAAAGGAGAAATGCTGACTAACAGGGATGTAAACACATTTGTGCATACGCTTTTTGTAGGCCTGGAACACTTCTGGGATCTTTTTCAGCTCATGAAACATGGGACCAACACATTACATGTAGTGTTTTATATATATTCTCAGTCTATGCAGTCTGCCTGTGTGACATAGCATATTAATCAGGGCCACAGGTTGGATTGGATTTACTCACACACTCAAACTCATGCTCTTTCCTCTCTGTAAAAGCATCCCAGACTTTAATCAAAACTGACGTGTCCATCCTCCTATCCTCATGTGAGTCTGCTGGGCCATGGAACTCTAGAGCAGCACATCAAAACTACTGCCACTGTGTTGTCAGCTATCTGCAGACAGTTCCCTGAGGAAGGATGCAACTATTAAGGCTTTCAAAGGCCACATTTTGGGGTTGACCAATTGCAATAAAGTTTTGTATAAAACTACTGTTTCATTTTCTTGTTAGATTACAAAACAATAACTTTTTAATGTCAAGGTGGTCTTCACACAACCTTCTGTGATAACTTAAAAATAACACTTAGAGCTTACGATTCAAAAGGTCTAAAGTAAATTGAAGTCTCATGTCCAGGTGAATACATTTTTAGTCATGTAAATAAGACATCAAACAGGTGTGTCAACTAAAATATATATCCAAGACAAGATTGAAGATTAGGACAAGTAGACAAAGTGATTGCATCCGTAGCAGTTTGTATGAATTTGAGTGGTTAACAATACATGTTGACAGAATGGTTGTGAGACAGAGTGTTGCTGTACTCCCAGGTAAGGCCCTTGCTGGTACCACCGAAGGCCACAGTCAGGCAGCTTGAAGATGATGACACTATCCAGGCCCATGTCACAGCATGCAGTGACCTAATGAGGATATGACATGCATTATGTACCTAACCAAAGTCATGTTAGCATTTACTGCACAACAATTCAACACTTTTGTTGCCATCGAGGGTTAGGCAACCCTGGTCCTGGAATTACGCAGGCACTTCATGTTTTTGAATTTAACTGACCTGGATCAGGTGTGTTGAATTCAGGCAATCACTGAACTGATCAATTAAAACAATTAGTATTAAATACGGCTGCTAGAATTTTGACTAAAACCACAAAATGTGATCATATTACTCCAGTGCTACCCTCTCTATGCTGGTTTCCTGTTAAGGGCTCATTTCAAGATTTTACTGCTAACCTACAAAGCATTACATGGATTTGCTCCTACCTATCTCTCCGATTTGGTCCTGCCGTACATAAAGTTGAAGTCAGAAGTTTACATACACCTTAGCTAAATACATTTAAACTCAGTTTTTCACAATTCCTGACATTTAATCCTAGTAAAAAAATCCCTGTTTTAGGTCAGTTAGGATCACCACTTTATTTTAAGAATGTGAAATGTCAGAATAATAGTAGAGAGTGATTTATTTCAGCTTTTATTTCTTTCATCACATTCCCAGTGGGTCAGAAGTTTACATACACTCAATTGGGTATTTGGTAGCATTGCATTTAAATTGTTTAACTTGGGTCAAATGTTTCAGGTAGCCTTCCACAAGCTTCCCACAATAAATTGGGTGAATTTTGGCCCATTCCTTCTGACAGAGCTGGTGTAACTGAGTCAGGTTTGTAGGCCTCCTTGCTCGCACACGCTTTTTCAGTTCTGCCCACAAATTTTCTATGGGATTGAGGTCAGGGCTTTATTTTGTTTTTTTGCCACAACTTTGGAAGTATGCTTATTGTCTATTTGGAAGACCCATTTGCGACCAAGCTTTAACAACCTGAGTGATGTCTTGAGATGTTGCATCAATATATCCACATAATTATCCTGCCTCATGATGCCATCTATTAATTTTGGATTGGAGATGCTTAATGTGAGTCTGGAAGGAGAGTTTACAGTCTAGCCAGACACCTAGGTATTTGTAGTTTGTAGTCCACATATTCTAAGTCAGAATCGTCCAGAGTAGTGATGCTGGGCGGGCGGGCAGGTGTGCATTTAGTTTTAATGGTCCAAACACACCAAGACAGTCATGAAGAGGGCACGACAAAGCCTATTCCCCCTCAGGAAACTAAAAAGATTTGGCATGGGTCCTGAGATCCTCAAAAGGTTCTACAGCTGCAACATCGAGAGCATCCTGACTGGTTGCATCACTGCCTGGTACGGCAATTGCTCGGCCTCTGAGCGCAAGGCACTACAGAGGGTAGTGCGTATGGCCCAGTACATAACTGGGGCTAAGCTGCCTGCCATCCAAGACCTCTACACCAAGCGGTGTCGGAGGAAGGCCCTAAAAATTGTCAAAGACCCCAGCCACCCCAGCAATAGACTGTTCTCTCTACTACCGCATGGCAAGCGGTACCGGAGTGCCAAGTCTAGGACAATAAGGCTTCTCAACAGTTTTTACCCCCAAACCATAAGACTCCTGAACAGGTAATCAAATGGCTACCTGGACTATTTGCATTGTGTGCCCCCCCCCAACCCTCTTTTTACGCTGCTGCTACTCTCTGTTTATCATATATACATAATCACTTTAACTATACATTCATGTACATTGTAGAGGACTGCTAATTCCTATGTAGGTGACATTACATTACTGTAGCTGAGACACATAGTAAAACAGGTTGGGCCCCATACAGGATATCTCTCACACACACACACTCACTGTAATCATCCAGAACACTGTCACAACAGGATACTCCTAGCCACAGGTGCTAGCCGGCAGTTCGGCCACAACTCCCCTGAAGATAGGGACGCATACGCTCTTACACACTGACCCCAGAAGACAGGGACGACGCACATACAGTACACACATAGCTGCCGAGGACACCCAGATAAGACACCCACAGATTGGCAGAAAGCCTAGACTTAGAGACAAACTAACACACACACATAATCTCCCTCCCAGCCGAACATTGTGTGACTGAAGATAGCGCACACACCAGATCTCCTTTTCAGCTGAACAGGGTGTGACGACCAAGAACAGGCATGGCAGGATTCTACGATGACGGACAGACAACAGAGCCAATGCCGGATGACTACACCCCAGCCTGATCCAATCCGAAGATCCGATCTCCTAGATATCAACCTACTTTCTGTTCTGTATATGAAGCTTGTACCCATTGTTAGCTAGTGTCTTTTTTGCTAGTCTCTGATGAGCTAACAGAGGGGCCCGTATATACGCTGTACCAGATATCTCCACTTTGAAATAAACCTGTCGCTTGTCGTACAATCTACCACCTTGTCTGCATCGATCCTTGACCGACTCACCCTTTATCATATCCCATTATTAACAACATACTACCTCAATTGGGCCGACCAACCAGTGCTCCCGCACATTGGCTAACCGGGCTATCTACATTGTGTCCCGCCCACCACCTGCCAACCCCTCTTTTACGCTACTGCTACTCTCCGTTCATCATATATGCATCGTCACTTTAACCATATCTACATGTACATACTACCTCAATCAGCCTGACTAACCGGTGTCTGTATATAGCCTCGCTACTTTTATTGCCTCACTACTGTATATAGCCTGTCTTTTTACTTTTGTTTTATTTCTTTACCTACCTATTGTTCACCTAATACCTTCTTTGCACTATTGGTTAGAGCCTGTAAGTAAGCTTTTCACTGTAAGGTCTACTACACCTGTTGTATTCGGCGCACGTGACAAACAAACTTTGATTTGATTTGAAGTTTGAATAATTAGATAATACATAGATAAATAATTGAATACATAAAGATATATAGAGAAAATGAATTCATTTTAGTCTGTATTTTTGTATTTCCTTGCTCATGTATTTCATTATGTGTGGATTTACTCATTCATTTATTTATCTGTTTATGTGTGCATTTCTTTCTTTCTAATTATGGCTGGTTTGGTCCTCCATAAGATGAAGCCTTCATTCCTGGAATAAAGAAGTGTACCAATGCATCTTGAGGGTTTCACATGTGTGGCAAGACACATCATGGGAGTTGACCAATGGTCTAAAATCCAACCATTTCTTTTCTGGGGACGGAGCAACAATGCATCACACCCAAAAGTGAGAAAATAACTATAGTTTAACTGTGCAATCATTGAAAATAAGGTTGCATGATGCTACATAAGGGTTCAATGTTTTATACGCATTTGTAAGTGCATTTATAAATGATTAATAGCTGGAGGTGAATAATGGCTCACTATTTGGCAAGCACTGACTGGCTGTCGCACTAGTTTGACCAATTTGTTATAACCCATTTATTACTGGTTTATAATGCATTTACAGAAGATTAAATAACAGTTAATAACATAATTACAAACCCTTTACAAATGGAACCTTGTTGTAAAGTGTTACCGGCTTGCCTTGGGAAATCAAATTTCGTTTTCCAGAACTGAAAGGAGTCTATGATGTCATTTATTTGTATTTTATTGCCTTCCTCAAAAATGTTAATTTTTTGGTACTTAATTTTTATTTATTTAAAGAGCCCATGAGATATTTAGTAAATTACATAACCCCTATTTTCTTTCAAAATTGTAATTATTTTTACAAAATGTTCTGAGAAAGAATTATATATCATAGGGGAAAATGGAGGAGAAACCAACTATGACTGATATCAATTTGGACAAGATCCTTTCTACACCTCAAGAAGTACCATATTCCGTTGAGGTGGTACTGAGGAAAGTGGAGATTGCTGAAATGGGTCGGGCTAAACGAGTAGTCACATTCCAGAAATGGTTCTTCTTGAAACTCACACCATTTGCAATTACTGCTTTGAAGAATTGACATATGAATACAGTGGGGAGAACAAGTATTTGATACACTGCCGATTTTGCAGGTTTTCCTACTTACAAAGCATGTAGAGGTCTAATTTGTATCATAGGTACACTTCAACTATGAGAGACGGAATCTAAAACAAAAATCCAGAAAATCACATTGTATGATTTTTAAGTAATTCATTTGCAAGTCAAAATGAGTCTCAGTAGTGTGTGTGACCTCCACATGCCTGTATGACCTCCCTACAACGCCTGGGCATGCTCCTGATGAGGTGGCGGATGGTCTCCTGAGGGATCTCCTCCCAGACCTGGACTAAAGCATCCGCCAACTCCTGGACAGTCTGTGGTGCAACGTGGCGTTGGTGGATGGAGCGAGACATGATGTCTCAGATGTGCTCAATTGGATTCAGGTCTGGGGAACGGGCGGGCCAGTCCATAGCATCAATGCTTTCCTCTTGCAGGAACTGCTGACACACTCCAGCCACATGAGGTCTAGCATTGTCTTGCATTAGGAGGAACCCAGGGCCAACTGCACCAGCATATGGTCTCACAAGGGGTCTGAGGATCTCATCTCGGTACCTAATGGCAGTCAGGCTACCTCTGGCGAGCACATGGAGGGCTGTGCGGCCCCCCAAAGAAATGCCACCCCACACCATAACTGACCCACCGCCAAACCGGTCATACTGGAGGATGTTGCAGGCAGCAGAACGTTCTCCACGGCATCTCCAGACTCTGTCACGTCTGTCACATGTGCTCAGTGTGAACCTGCTTTCATCTGTGAATAGCACAGGGCGCCAGTAGCGAATTTGCCAATCTTGGTGTTCTCTGGCAAATGCCAAACGTCCTGCACGGTGTTGGGCTGTAAGCACAACCCCCACCTGTGGACATCGGGCCCTCATACCACCCTCATGGAGTCTGTTTCTGACCGTTTGAGCAGACACATGCACATTTGTGACCTGCTGGAGGTCATTTTGCAGGGCTCTGGCAGTGCTCCTCCTTGCACAAAGGCGGAGGTAGCGGTCCTTCTGCTGGGTTGTTACCCTCCTACGGCCTCCTCCACGTCTCCTGATGTACTGGCCTGTCTCCTGGTAGCGCCTCCATGCTCTGGACACTACGCTGACAGACACAGCAAACCTTCTTGCCACAGCTCGCATTGATGGTCATCCTGGATGAGCTGCACTACCTGAGCCACTTGTGTGGGTTGTAGACTCCGTCTCATGCTACCACTAGAGTGAAAGCACCGCCAGCATTCAAAAGTGACCAAAACATCAGCCAGGAAGCATAGGAACTGAGAAGTGGTCTGTGGGCACCACCTGCAGAACCACTCCTTTATTGGGGGTGTCTTGCTAAGTGCCTATAATTTCCACCTGTTGTCTATTCCATTTGCACAACAGCATGTGAAATTTATTGTCAATCAGTGGACAGTTTGATTTCACAGAAGTGTGATTGACTTGGAGTTACATTGGGTGTTTAAGTGTTCCCTTTATTTTTTTGAGTAGTGTATTTTTATAATCAAAGTCACCAGATAGATGCTGTTCTCTCTGCTGCTTACTCTTTGGGGTTTAGGCCTAGATACTGTAAAACACTTTTTTACAGTTGTTTTTTAAAGGGCCTTATTAACAACATGTGATTAATTGGTTGACTGCTGTAGAACAGGAGCTGGTGGGGAGTAGGAGATGGAGGAGGGAGAGGACATCCGGGAGGTGGATGACATCACTGAGGAGTGAGATGAGAAGATGCAAGACAAGATCCAGAGGTCCATGTTGGACATCCAAGGTTGCATTTATACGTCTTCAAGAGCTTTGTGGATTTCTCTTCGAACTCGACATGAAGAAAACCACCAAAACAGAAGCAGCACTCAACAAGGGAGGTGTGCGGCGCTGGTGGCGGGAGTCAAAAGTCGACGCCAGGAGCATACTGAAGATCCAGGCGCTTCAGCCGCCCACAGTGGACGGCATGCTGGTGGACCCTAACCTGGCCACCAAGTCTTCAACTGGCCTCTCCTTCATGCTGGGCGACATCGCCAGGTCCCTGTCCTGCAACAAGGCCATGAGCATGGCCTTTAAGTTCATTCAGATGTGGCTCCACAACCTGAACGAGGCACTGCAGGAGGGTATACGTCGAGGCCCACAAATCCCCTGCCCAGCTGGATGAGATGAAGGCTGACAACTACCGTGCCAACCTGGCCCATGCCAAAGCAGAACTGGAAGGGGGCAAGAGGAGGATCACCAAGCTGGAGAGAGAGAACTATACCTTCAGGGTGAGATCACAGCACACAAGTTCCAGATCCACAAGCTGCAAAAGATAGTCAGGTCAACAGGGTCCTGTAATTGAAGTGATTGAGCAGGTGATGGAAGTCCCCATGCCTCAGAGCCAACCCCAAAAGAAAAAGAAAAAAAAGAAACGCACACCTATTTAGGCAAGGTGCTGGCTAGCGGAGTAGAAAACTTGAAAGTAAAAGAGAGCCGCACACTCTAGGAGCTCAGATGCAAAAATTGAATTACCAACGTTTCGACAGCCAAGCTGTCTTCATCAGGGTATAATCACAAGCACTGTGGGATGACTCGTTTAGACTCGTGTAGTGTCAAAAGACACAGGTGTCTGTAATCATGGCCAAGAGTGGCCTAATTTCATTGGTTAATTATTAAATATTAAAATGGCATACAAATAACAGCATACAAACAACAAATGGAGAGCATACGATCATAAATTCCTTTTAGACTACACAAGCTTACAAACAATTACAATGGCAAGGTCACAATAATCACAAGAATGGCTTCAGATCCAAGTTTACGTTGAGACCGAAGGGAACAAGGGTCTTTAAGTTAAAGATCCAGGCAGCCTCTCATTTTAACAATAAATTATCAAGGTCACCCCCTCTCCTAGGGAGGGTGACATGTTCGATGCCAAGATAACGCAGAGACTAAATCGAGTCGCCTGCCTCCAAGAAGTGGGCCGCAACTGGGTAAGTAAAGTTTTTACACCCAATGGTGCTACGATGCTCTGAGATACGTACTTTTAATTCTAGCTTTGTTTTACAGAGCCAACCCCAGCCAGAGAGCACCCCAGCTCCATCCAAGCCTAAGTATTTCAGACGGCCCCCACCGCCCAAGAAGGAGCAGAAGCCAAAGATCGCACACCTGTCACCTTCGTTACGCGCATCAATGATTCATTGGACTCACCTGTACTCCATCACCTTTTGATTGCCTTCCCTATATCTTTCTGTTCCTCTGTTTCATCGCCATGTCAACATTAATGTTGTTATGTTTTTCATGTCCAGACGCTGTCATGTCCTGTTTCATGTCTGTTTATTAATTAAATGTTCACCCCCTGTACTTACTTCTCGTTCCCAAGCATCTGTCCTTACAGAATGCTGACACCACAATTTGAAGCATCAGGGAGTTTTAGTTTTTAGTTTTTGTTGGTGACGTCGGGTCCGAGTGCAGCTGCTGATGGAACCGGGGGTGCCTCAGCTGGCTCATCGGGCTTCCACGCCTTGGCTGTCTCGAGAGAGTTCCTTGCCTCGGTTGGCTCGGCAAGCTTCACAGTGTATTGTTTGTATTGTAAAACCATACTTAATGCTATACTTTGACATTAAGATGGTTAGATTAGTAAACGATGCCACAAAATGCTTACCATCCAGCAACATTAAAATAAAGAAATCAACCAAATTCCCCAAATTTCCTCAGATACGACAAGACTGTAATGTGCGCCTGCTAAACTCGTTCCCTTGCTCCAGCGACTCCCTTCCCTTCCGGACCATCGAGCCGCACAAGCTGATGTGGTCGCTAAACCCTGTCCGCCAGCGCCGCTGCCTGCCCCCTCCAGCCCAGGCCACCCACCTGGTGATGCCCGCTTCAGAGACCAGACCCCTGAGCCGAGTCAGGTACAGGGAAAAACCCACTGTAAAACCCCTAGTACTGTGAACTCAATAAATAGCCTTCACGTTGCTGCATTCATGTAACCATGCTGCAATGTTCAGCCTCAGCTCTCCCTGCTCTTCCTCGTTGGTACAGATACAGCAGCTCAGTGCTCCGTCTCTCTCAGGGAGCTGTTTACGGGGCCAGCTGCAGACACTATGGAGTTCTAATCTGACCACGAACAACATGCAGGTGACCAAGAAGATGTCCGCTCCCCCCTGCAACCTCTCCTCCATTTCCCTGCTGATGGAGATGAACATCAACCACAGCCGAGCCACCGCACTGTGCTCCACGCAGGTAAAGGGCTCACACACTTCAGCATCAGCTATCATATCAATGATCTCAATGGACATGGTGTGGTGCGGTTAGGAGCTTAGAGAGCAGCAATGTGTGGACAATACATGGCAAGATCTTAGTATTATTTCCTTGTGAAAGGAGTAGGCCGCTTGTGATAGAGTTTCTAAATTCTCATTGGTTTGTGATGTGTTAACACTGTGATTTAGCTCGGGATGAGCCACTGCACTTCATGAGCGCTGGAGGTGGAAAATTGACCTCTGTGTTTTATTACAATGCTTTTGGATATGACACTGGGGTTTACAAGCCTTGCAACCCATTTGCTGTCCTCAACCAACTCACTGAAAGGGATTGGTTGTGCAATCCATGAAGAGAGCAAGGCACAGGGAACTGATTTTTATCCTCTGTGTGTAGTGTACCCAGCACAAACATCTAAAGAGAAGCTGAAGTTTGAGTTATTGAGTGTGTTCTCGTCTCTTCCGTCTCAGGATGGGCAGGGGACAGTTGCTGCTTGCTAGAGGGAGATGTGTAGAAGTGTAGGGAGATGATCTACTGAAGCGTCCCAGTAAAGCATTGAAAACAATCAAGCAACCCCGAAAAGTGCCAAAAATAGCCCATAGTAACATATGCAGCCTAAGAAACAAGGTTCATGAAGTCAATAACTTGCTTGTAACAGATGACATTAATATTCTGACTCTTTGAAACTCACTTGGATAATACATTTGATAATACAATGGTAGCAATACATGGTTATAACATCTACCGAAAAGACAGAAATGCAAACGGAGGCTGTGTTGCGGTCTATATTCAGAACCATATTAGTGTAAATCTTAGAGAGGATTTCATGTTAAATACTGTTGAAGTAATATGGCTACAGGTTCATCTGCCTCACCTAAAGCCCATTCTGGTGGGAAGTTGCTGTAGACCACCAAGTACTAACAGTCAGTATCTGGATAAAATTTGTGAAATGCTTGACAATGTATGTGATATCAACAGAGAAGTATACTTTCTGGGTGATTTTAAATATTCACTGGCTTTCATCAAGCTGCCCACTCAACAGAACTTCACAACTGTAACCAGTGCCTGCAACTTGGTGCAGGTTGTCGGTCAACCTACCAGGGAAGTTACAAACAGCCCAGTCATTAAATCATCAACATGTATCGATCACATCTTTAGTAATGCTGCAGAAATTTGCTTGAAAGCAGTATCCAAATCCATAGGATGTAGTGATCACAATATAGTAGCCATATCTAGGAGAACCAAAGTTCTAAAGGCTGGGCATAATATTGTGTATGTAAGAGGTCATACAATAAGTATTGTAGTGATTCTTATGTTGATTATGTAAAGAATATGTGTTGGTCTGTGGTGTGTAATGAGGAACAATCAGACGCTGCACTTGACACATTTATGAAATTGCTTATTCCAGTTACCAATAAGCATGCTGTCACACCCTGATCTGTTTCACCTGTCTTTGTGCTTGTCTCCACCACCCTCCAGGTGTCGCCCATCTTCCCCATTATCCCTGGTGCATTTATACCTGTATTCTCTGTTTGTCTGTTGTCAGTTCGTCTTGTCTCGTCAAGCCTACCAGATTTTTCCCCGAACCCCTGTTTCTTGTTAGTTCCTATTTTCTAGTTCTTCCGGTTTTTGACCTTTCTGTCTGCTCTGACCCTGACCCTGAGCCTGCCTGCCGTTCTGTACCTTATGAACTCCGCCCTGGATTACTGACCCTGCCCTTGACCTGTCGTTAGCCTGCCCCCTGATCCATAAATAAACATTTGTTATTTTGAACTGTCTGCATCTGGGTCTTATCCTGAGGTCTGATACATGCACCCATTAAGAAAATGACTGTAAAAACAGTTAAATCCCTTCTGGAAATTGTGTTTGACCAGATACAATGCTATTTTACAGTAAACAAATTCAGCACGCTTATAGGGAAGAACATTCAACATGCACAGCACTTTGGGGCTCCTGAGTGGCGCAGCGGTCTTAGGCACTGCATCTCAGTGCAAGAGGTGTCACTACAGACCCTGGTTTGATTCCAGGCTTTATCACAACTGGCCGTGATTGGGAGTCCCATAGGGTGGCGCACAATTGGCCCAGTGTCATCTGAGTTAGGGTTTGGACGGGGTAGACCGTCATTGTAAATAAGAATTTGTTCTTAACTGACTTGCTTAGTTAATTAAAGGTTAAATAAAAAATTCATGTAAAAAAACTTACACAAATGACTGATGAAAAATATTGTGGGGGATGTTTTGTTAGACTTCAGTGTAGCTATTGACATTATCGATCATAGTTGCTGCTGGAAAAACGGATGTGTTATGGCTTTACAGACCCTTCAATATTGTGGGTAAAGAGTTACCTGTCTAACAGAAAACAGAGGGTGTTCATTAATCGAAGCCTATCCAACATAATCCAGGTAGAATCAGGAATTCCCCAGGGCAGCTGTTTAGGCCCCTTACTTTTTTTCAATCTTTACTAATGACATTCCACTGAATAAAGCCAGTGTGATTATGTATGCGGATGACTCAACACTATGCACGTCAGCTAATACAGCGACTGAAATGACTGTAATATTGTTGTATGGGGGTGTTATGCATTTTGTAATGTAGATATGTGATGTTGTAATAATGTTATATGATGATCTATTTTAACTTTGTTTTATATGTAATGTAAGTGCCTGAAGAGTAGCCTCGGCAGCAGCCAATGGGGATCCCTAATTAATACAAAAACACAAATACTTATCTCAACCATTATCCAATAAATACCACTTTCACTCCAGCCCATGCTCTAAGTCTAATTTACTTCCAAACTGTAGTTTCCAGTGGTGTCACAGAGGAGGAAGTAAATAGTTTAATGGCCAAGGCTGCAGAGCAGCCTAACTATCACATGGGCAGAAGGTACTGTTGTTTAGCTGTTGGAAGGAGGCGCTAAAGAATCCGGTCCCGCAGCCACTCAGTAGTTTAAAAAACTTAGATGACAGGATTTTCCCTTTCCGTTTGCTTTGGTGTCAGGGCTAGACATGGGTTGATTCCCCAAAGTGTGTTATTACATGCAGAAGTGTATTAGAGTTCCTTAACTGGTTCCTGAAAACCCAATTGCTTACAGTATCTGGCATTCCAGAGCAGTTCTGAGAATGACCTTTTCCTGTTTGAGCACCAGCAGGTAAAGAGATCTTTAGAACAATTGCAGCAGCACTAGCAGAATGACTACAGCAAATAATTAACTGTCGAACACAATATCCACCATATACATTTGCACAACAAAAGGAATACGTACAGTGCATTTGGAAAGTATTCAGACCCCTTGAATTTTACCTAACTTTATGTTACGTGAAAGCCTCATTTGAAAATTCATTAACATTTGTTTATTCTCATCAATCTACTCACAATACACCATAATGACAAAGCAAAAACAGGATTTTAGATTTTTTGTAAATGTATATCTATCTTTTTCTTAAATTAAATATTACATTTACATAAGTATTCAGACCCTTTACTCACTACTTTGTTGAAGTACCTTTGGCAGCAATTACAGCCTCAAGTCCTCTTGGGTATGACGCTACAAGCTTGGCACACCTGTATTTGGGGAGTTTCTCCCATTCTTCTCTGCAGATCCTCTCAAGCTCTGTCAGGTTGGATAGGGAGCGTCACTTCACAGCTATTTTCAGGTCTCTCCAAAGACATTTGATCGGGTTCAAGTCCGGGCTCTGGTTGGGCCACTCAAGGACATTCACTTGTCCCGAAGCCTCTCCTGCGTTGTCTTGACTGTGTGCTTAGGGTCGTTGTCCGGTTGGATCTCTCTGTACTTCCCTCGATGATGACTAGTCTCCCAATCCCTGCTGCTGAAAAACATCCTCATAGCATGATGCTGCCACCACATGCTTCACCATTCCGATGGTGCCAGGTTTCCTCCAGACGTGACGCTTGGCATTCAGGCCAAAGAGTTCAATCTTGGCTTAATCAGACCAGGGAATCTTGTTTCTCACAGTCTGACAGTCCTTTAGGTACCTTTTGGCAAACTCCAAACGAGCTGTCATGTCTGGCCACTCTACCATAAAGGACTGATTGGTGGAGTGTTGCAGAGATGGTTGTCCTTGTGGAACGTTCTCCCATCTCCACAGAGGAACTCTGGAGCTCAGTCAGAGTAACCATTGGGTTCTTGGTCCCCTCCCTGACCAAGGCCCTTCTCCCCGATTGCTCAGTTTGGCCGGGCGGCCATCTCTAGGAAGAGTCTTGGTGGATCCAAACTTCTTCCAGCTAAGAATGATGGCGGTCACTGTGTTCTTGGGGACCTTCAATTGTGCAGACATTTTTTGATACCCTTCCCCAGATCTGTGCCATGACACAATCCTGTCTCTACAGACAATTCCTTCAACCTTGTGGCTTGGTTTTTGCTCTGACATGCAGTCAACTGTGGAACCTTATAATGCATTTTTTTTAAACCTTTATTTAACCAGACAAGTCAGTTAAGAACAAATTCTTATTTTCAATGACGGCCTAGGAACAGCGGGTTAACTGCCTGTTCAGGGGCAGAACGACAGATTTGTACCTTGTCAGCTCTGGGATTTGAACTTGCAACCTTCCGGTTACTAGCCTAACGCTCTAAACACTAGGCTACCCTGCCGCCCGTTTCCAAATCAGGTCCATTCAATTGAATTTACCACAGGTGGATTCAAGTTATAGAAACATCTCAAGGATGCTCAATGGAAACAGGATTCACCTGAGTTCCATTTCAAGTCTAATAGCAAAGGGTCTGAATACTTATATAAATAAGATATTTATGTATTATATTTGTAATACATTGGCCCAAAAAAAGTGTGTAGATTGATGAGGGAAAAAATGTATTTAATCATTTCAGAATAAGGCTGTAACGTAACAAAATATGGAATACTTTCCTAATGCACTGTACACTCATACTATATGCCCAGCACATATTGCGGACTCACTCAGTAACCATTCGGACAGTCTTCACTCACACAATAGATTTCAAAACACAATGATTCTTTGGACATGATTGTCTTTAATAACTTATTTCGGTAAGGGTTTATTTCTGCCAACTACAACACAATGATTCACATATTTTAATGAGTATATACAGAAATATGCATGTCACACGATGAATCACATAACGAGCATATAGGCCCACAGAAATGAATACATACAGTACACATTATGGTTCCCTAACAAAGTAATATTAAGTGGCTAATTTCCTTTCATTTAATCACATACTGATATGCTGTTATACTTACAAGTTGAACAATATTATCACATATGCTAAAGTCAGACAGCGACACACTATTGTACTATAGACTGTAGTACAATTTCTCAAACATGTTACATCCAAAAACGACCTCAAACGGGAATCAAAACAGTCATCGGGGGCAAGCCTGGTTCGAAATCATTCAGTCTTTCATGTATCCAAGTAGAGGAGGTTATGGGTCTTTGATCACTTAGCAATTTTGTGGTTAAAAAGACCAGACATAGGTGGCCCCACTACACACTGTTATCAATCAGAGATCCTGAGATGCTGTAGGTTCCAGTCATATTGTTGATATTAGTAGACATGTGGGTCAAAAGGTCTGTTAGATAGACCTGAAGTCAACACTGTACAGTCAAGACTATAGTCAGTGTACCAACTCTATACAGTGCAATACTTGTCAAAAGACCAACACAGTTCCAGCAACCGCTGGTTCTCTCTGTCCCGATTGGCTGATCAGGATTCTGACTGAGAAAACACAGCAGAGCACTGGAGAGTAACGTAAAGCTGATATTACTAACATGCCACATTTACGATAAAATGAAAGTCTTTCAAACCCATTTCTGGTGGCAGCTCAGTTGGGAGAAGTTTGAAAACACATTCGGATGGTGTTTCGTGGTACATTGAATAACTTCATTTTTGAAATTTTTATAGAGGTTGAGAAATGTTTGGCGTGATTTTGTTCCCTGTAACAGAACACAGAGAGAACCGCTTGTCAAAATGCATTTTTGAGAAGCAGGTAGAAGGGCCCCTATTTTAAAATAGACTATCTGATCAATAACCTCATGCTTTACTTCACGAAGAGGAATCTTTGTATAAACAAACGAGTTCACTGGACAACATAACAGCTCGCTTCACTGCCTACAATCTACTAATATAACAACATATTGGAATCAGTTTTGGAAATGACGCCAAAAGTTGTATCAGTAGAGCTAGAGGTAGGAAATACACAGATACTTCTATATGTACACACATGGCTGGGTGTTATGATCATGTGAAATCAGCTGTTGTTTATTATTAAGGCTGGGCTAGACTCTAAAGGCCATAGAGCACGGCTGAGTTACACATGCCTCAGTACTGTCTAGACAATGACATCATACAGCGAGTACAAAAGCATCATAAACTCTGCATGACATCTGTAGCGGTTTTATCCCAGTTCATAGAAAAATTGAGTAACGCTGTCATGAAACATGCACAGATTCAGGTTGGCTAATTGGCTAGCTGGGCAACATGCAGAGTGAGATCCTTTGTTCGTAAGCTGACAAGACGTCTTATAGGAGAGATGCCAGGGCATGGCTATGACGACGCTCTAGGTCAGCATTTACGATGCCACTGTCGAGTAAAGTGGGACAGTACATACACAGACACAGTGCTGGTCAATACCCATACAGGAGTATACACTACTATGCGTTCTAATCACAGGAGCGTATGAGTGGGTGGTCACCATTGGGAGCATGGGGCTGAGCTATACAGTAAGACTTGGGCTACAGGGGGGGGGCATCATTGGCCACGTACGGGTGCAGGGGAGGGACGCTAGACGGCTGCATGCAAATATACGGGAAAGGTACTGAACACAGTGTTCGGCCATCTGTGGAAAGAAAAGGAAATCGATCGTTAGGAGACAAGTTGCAAACAGGGGAGAGTAATTCATCCCTTTGGCATGTGTACTGATGACATCATTTGCGGCGAGTTAATGTGTGCATGCGTGTTAGTTACCATGTCATTAACTTGCAGCGGTCTCCTGCTGAATGATGTAGAGTCTGCCTGGGTCGTCCACCTTACTGCCACAGTGCACATCACTCCTACACACACACACACACACACACACACACACACACGATTCAATACTGTAGTGTGGGAGAAGCAGCAGTTGTAGTAGTACTAATAGAGTAACAAAAGCTAGAAGCAGCAATTAGTCTCATTGTAATGCTTGTACAATATATAGTTGAGGCGCCGATATGCTTACCTGTTGTCATTGACGTCTACGGTGTTTCCTGTTCATGAATATAACAGGGAAGAGTGAGCATTAGTGTGTATAAAAACTAAAAACACTTTCTTTCCTGACAATCAATAACCTAATTACAAGCTGTTAGCTAGTGTAACATATAATGTACAGTAAAACAAAAACAAAACCAGACCTGGTGGCGTGATGGTGGGTGATTGTTTGAACTGTAATGGCTCTGGGACTCACCGTTATCCCTGTCTATGTTGAGTGGGTAGGACTCCAGCATGTCTGCGGGATTGACTGCTCTGTAGCCCAGCGCCGTGGACACTCTGCTCAACACAGACAACAGGACACAGTCACACCGAAGTCTAATAACACACCAATACAAGTCAACTATTCCAAGCTAAAGGAACTTAACACGAGCGTGAGATGGGACTCACGTGTTGGTCGGGACGGAGCTGATCTGAGAGAGAGGTGCCGTGGTCTGTTCTGTGATGGAGCTCTGGAACAGGGCATTACTGTAGGTGTTGACCGGCTCACTGGCACGCGTGTAGAACGGGTTGGTGGGAGAGCACACCGGCAGCTGCTTCGGTCGCACTGGTTTGGCTGCAGGATGACAGTAATGCTGAGGTCAATCAGTCAATAACTATTCCAATCATTATTCATTTATTATTCCGTTGATCAATAACTGCCTATGTAGCTCTCCATCCAATAAATAGCGCAGAATCACAGTCAGAGCTATATTTGGAGTGGGTGCGCTACCGATCTGTGCAGCATGGGGGCGCCTCAGAGCGTTCTTGGCCCTCATGGCTTCTTTGATGCGGTCCACTTCCTTCTGGTAACGACGCCTGTCGATCATGGCGCCCTCCTTGGCGTCCCTCAGTGCCGTCTCCAGGGCCTTAACTCTCTCAGCAGTAGACCGAAGACGTTTCTCCAGCTTTGGAAGCTCACAACGCAGATCTGCATTGTCACGAACCAGCTACAGAGAAATACAAAGAGAGAGAGAGAGAGAGAGGGAAGGGAGGAGAGAGAGAGAAAAAAAAAAAGAGTGACACAAGGGAAGAGAGATTTATAGCAGGGAATACCGATTGATCAGGGGTGGATAAGGTAAGAGAGGGCGGGTTGAGACTGGGTGACACCAGTTTGAGAGAGATGAGGGGAGATTGTATGAACAACAGGGAAGGAGAGGAGACTGCACACTGACCTTGACATAAAACGGATGCGTTTCATGACTCATCAAAAGTGACATTTAGCCACACACGCCCGCTTTCTTTCAATATTATTGTCCCCCCTGAGTATCTTGTATCACGGAGGTATTTTGAATGGAAATGTTTCTTCTCTCATAACCCGTAGCATGAAATCATGTAAACATTCAAAGATAAATACACGGTGTAACCTTTCCTCTTTCGGTCCATGCCAGACTAAAACAGCTCAGAACCTGTCAGATAACACGTGATAACGTCTCTGTGAGTACGGCGTCACACAAACGGCTCACTCTTTTCCTCTTTCAAACATCTCTCTCTGTTTCAAACATCTCTGATGTACAACAACAACAACAAAGACTGCATGCCAAGAAAGAGTGTTAAGGAAGCATCGAGCCATGTGTGTCCCTTTTAGAAGCCTTATGCGTAGTGCAAAAAGCAGAGATACATTTTAGGTTAAAAAAATATATATACAGAAGAAAAGGGGACGCCAAGCCTGCTGGGAGATGGAAGCGAAGGAGAAGCGAGGGCCTGTACCTGCCGGGTGTGCTCTTAACACACAACAACAAGAACAACAACAGAAACCCAATACACACACACACATCCATGCTCACACACTAAAAAAGCACAAGAACAAGAGGTGAAAAAGAGACAGAGACAAGAGGAGCCAAGGGTAGAGGGCTGAGTGTGCGAGGGGGGGTGAGAAGAACGGGGGGGGGACGGTAGGTCGCGATGTAGGACCATGGTGGGAGCAGGAGAGAAGTTCCTGGTGTGACCAGTAAGCTTTTACTTCATCAAAACAAGTCAGATGACACAACTATCCTGTGAGGCTCTCACCTGTTTGTGAACCTTTGTAAGCTGGTCCAGGTTATTCTCAAGAAAGGAAATCTTCTGTTTCTGGGTGCAAGACCCCCCACTGTCATCAGGCTCCATTTCGGAACTCTGTGGACGAAAGAAAAGAATTGGAACAGAGAGAAATAACGAGAGAGATGAAAGGGGGGGTTTAGTGCCCTGCATAGTGATTAGTGCATCTTCTGTCTTTCGCCATCTCTCACTCACTTTTTTAACCCGCGACGTGAGGTCTTGAACGAACAGCTTGCGCAGGTTGTGGAGGGTCTGGAGCTCCCGGGCCTGAAAATAGAGATGGAGAAGAAGAGTAGTCAAAGGGAGGAAAAAGAGGGAGAAAGTGGAGAAAAGAGAGGTAGATGCAGAGAGAGAAGAAAAGAAGCAGATGGGGCGAGAAAAAGAAAGAGAGGAGGGTTCTGAGAGCGATACAGAGAGAGGGCCACTCACGACGGTGTCCTCCAGCCCTTTGAGGTCCTGCTTGGTCTGCTCATGGCGTTCATGCAGGAATCTGACAGGAAGAGAAAACCCATCGTCATCAGCAACATCCAAATCAGAATACATTTCTTAACTTTGTGACTACACGTTGTGTCAGTGCGTGTGTGTGTTTGTGTTCAGACTTACGACAGTTCCTCCAGCCGCTCGCTCTTGCTGCTGTCTACACTCTTCAAACGGTCAAAGTCGGCAAGCACCTGAGCCAACTCAATCTGCAGCTTCTGGTTATGACTGAGAGATGGAGAGAGAGAGGATCATGTTTAATAAGAGAAAGCGAGAGAGACAAAAAAAATGTTTGTTTTTTTTACAGTGAAGTGAATATTTAATTTTTATCTCATCAACGGCACATAAACTGAGAGGGTTACAGTAGTCTTGATGACACTGACTCAGTGAGGTCATCGATGATCCTCTGCTTCTCGTTGATCTCATCCCGCAGACGGGCCATCTGCCTTTGCTGGAGACCACGGTGAGAGTCCCCATGCTGCCGAGGAACCTTCTGAACCACCATAAGGAAAAGAACAATGTCAGATTCCTTTCATTTTTGCTCGTTAACAGGTGAAACAATTAGCATTATTGGAGTCAATGTTTACCTTGACGTTACCCTCCTCGGTCTCACCCTTCTCTCCATCCTTCTCCTCGAGCAGAGAGTTATCTGTGACACACAGAGAAAGATGTGTAAGGTCTGGTTTCCCCACCCGGGGCCTGTAGCCTGGCTGATGTGAGGGTGGATGGTGTGCGTTACCCGGATGCTGCAGTTTGGCCAGCTCCTCGCTGAGGGAGTCGTGGCTCTCCTCCAGCATCCTCTTCTTCTGCTCAACACTCTGCATGTACTCCGTCAGAGAGCGGATCTTCGTTTCATGCTGCGAACGGCCCCGCACAGAGTCACTTGGCGCACAAGCACTCTCCCATCGACACAGCTCATAAAATGTCTACACGTTTTGTCAACGACGTGACGGAAGAATGCATGCATTGTGTGCGGCGGTAAAGTGCGTCTATGTGTGGATCAGAGGAGGCTGGTGGGGAGGAGCTGTAGGAGGACGGGCTTCATTGTAAATGGCTGGAAAGCAATCAATGGAACGGAGGCATAACGTGTGGTTTCCACATGTTTGATGTGTTTGATACCGTTCCATTGATTCCATTCCAGCCATTACAATGAAACCCGTCCTCCTACAGCTCCTCCCACCAGCCTCTTCTGGTATACATGGTGTCAACATACCATATGTATTTATATACATATGCTGTGTAGAGTATAGTCATTCGAGCTGGTTGTGATGTCTGCGTTTGCGTACACTGAGGTGCCCAGTAGAGCTGGAGGCTGACCTGTGAGATGAGGAGCTGGCAGGAGGAGAGCTCGCGGCCCGTCTCCTCCATCTTGCGATGACACTCCAGCTGCAGGTTCTCCAGCTGGCGACAGCGCTTCACCATGGACTTGACCTCCGACTTGATCTTGCTGATGTAGAGACGGGCCACCGTGAACTCCTCCTCGATCGCCCCGCTGATCTCCACCGGCTGCAGCAGAGCGAGAGAGAGAGAGATTAGAGGATGGGGGAGAGAGGGATTGAAAGAAAGGCTCACAGGGTGGGTGAGAGATGGAGGGGGATGACGCGCATACTGTGTACAGAACCGCTCTCTCCCTCTGCCCATCTATCTAACGATTCTATCTCAGTGGCTCCAGAGGGGCAGTAGGAGATGGAAGTAACTCACCAGCTTGATCTCCCCGTTGCCCACGATGGTGCTGAACTCACTGAGGTCCCTCATCAGGCCGTTGAGGACGTCGGCGATGCGCTTCCTCTGCTGACCACTCACTTCCTGCATGTGGGATAGCTCTGCCTCCAACTCCATCAGATTGGCCTGCACAGCAGACAAGAGAGTTGGACAAGATGATTGAACGGGGGCAGAAAAAAACCCGATAGATAGGCTACAGATTTACTTGTGCAAAAATCGAATCAAAATGATGCCGCCACGTCGGCAGAGCTCTGGTAATTTCAAGTGGAGCAATGAATCCATAAAGCCCACAGACTTCATACAACACTTCATAGAAAAGCATTGTAGACTTTATGTCCATTCTATGCCTTGTATTTATATGCCCTGCTGAACCCACCATCTTCTGGGCCAACTGGTCGGCCAGCAGCTGGTTCTGCAGGCCTTTCTCCTCCACTTCCAGGCTCTTCTGGTCGTAGTTGATGGCCAACTCCTCAAGTGCCTGCAGCACCTCCTTCACCTCTGTCTTGGCACAGTTGCTCTCCACCTGCAGGCGGCCCAGCTCCGCCTGCACCTTGTCCCCATCCCCACGGGACGACGCCAGCAGCTAGGAGAGAGAGCGAGAGAATCACGTGAACACAGCCTCACAAACATGATCATACGTAGGAACACAGTACACATACTCGGACAACACACAATATTCGTAAAATACTCATATTTTACACAGTGCAACCAGACACAAGAAACACACAGATGGCCTGGATTTAGAATTGGCATTTGAGTCATCCCCTGCTGTTGCTATGACAATTGTTCACAATTGAAAGAGATCTGCTGCCTCACTGAAAGGGTAGGAAATGTATCAGATTATTAACTATATTTAGAGTAGATATATAGAGGATTCCAGGTTATTCGTTTGCTTGGTTATAATTCTACAACATCTTCTGTATAGGCCTACTGTACATCCCCATAAGATGTGACCAGATTTCTGAAATTAAAACCGGGGACATTTCCAGTTCGGCAGTCAATATATCATTCAAATATCCAATGTTATTATCTATGAAATTTTAAAAAGAGGGACAATTCCGGTTTCATGTATTTAGTCTAACAGGCACACTGTGATAGAAAAAAACAACTACATTACAGAAACACTACAGATAAGACAGAACTGTCCAATCTGAACAGCCATTCAGTGGTCCTGGTAGTCTGGGTAGAACTGATCTGAACAGCCATTCAGTGGTCCTGGTAGTCTGGGTAGAACTGATCTGAACAGCCATTCAGTGGTCCTGGTAGTCTGGGTAGAACTGATCTGAACAGCCATTCAGTGGTCCTGGTAGTCTGGGTAGAACTGATCTGAACAGCCATTCAGTGGTCCTGGTAGTCTGGGTAGAACTGATCTGAACAGCCATTCAGTGGTCCTGGTAGTCTGGGTAGAACTGATCTGAACAGCCATTCAGTGGTCCTGGTAGTCTGGGTAGAACTGATCTGAACAGCCATTCAGTGGTCCTGGTAGTCTGGGTAGAACTGATCTGAACAGCCATTCAGTGGTCCTGGTGGCCTGGGTAGAACTGATCTGAACAGCCATTCAGTGGTCCTGGTAGTCTGGGTAGAACTGATCTGAACAGCCATTCAGTGGTCCTGGTGGCCTGGGTAGAACTGATCTGAACAGCCATTCAGTGGTCCTGGTAGTCTGGGTAGAACTGATCTGAACAGCCATTCAGTGGTCCTGGTGGCCTGGGTAGAACTGATCTGAACAGCCATTCAGTGGTCCTGGTGGCCTGGGTAGAACTGATCTGAACAGCCATTCAGTGGTCCTGGTGGCCTGGGTAGAACTGATCTGAACAGCCATTCAGTGGTCCTGGTGGCCTGGGTAGAACTGATCTGAACAGCCATTCAGTGGTCCTGGTGGCCTGGGTAGAATAAGAGCAGAAGAGAACATGAGCAAAATTGAGAGAAGAAAAAAAAACAGACAATAGTATATGTGAGATACTTAACATAATAAAGAAATAAGATGATGATGAGATTGGTAACTACATAATATACTTATACCAACCTAATCTGTATATTTCTCAGAAGAATGTATCTCCTTCAGGATTGCTATGTCTTCGGCCAGCTTCTCCATGAACTCCTGGCAGAGGAGGGTTGAAGTTTGTCTTCACAATAAGCATGGCCTTGATGGTAGGAACAGTGAACCTATTTCTTGCTGCTGTCCATAGATCATTCATTTAGGAGAACACTCTCTGGACTGGTGCTTTACTTCCAGGTAAGCACATGACAACAGAGCCTAATTTTAGCCAGGTTAGTGTGTGAGATGTCGTTCTCTTTGAAGTGGGTAACCCTTTAGGAACTGTTGCAATCCAGTAACCTCGTCAAACAATGCATCCTCATTGATGGCCACAATGGGGCATTTTTCCTGCAGTGTGTCTGCTGCCTTCTGGATCTCTTCACGCTGAGGTTGCCTTTGTAAAAAGGAGACCATGTAAATATTTTAGATGATCTGTGTGCTTTCCCCATGCTTGCAAGTAGTTCACAGCCGTAGTGAAGAACGACTGGGATGTTTTGAGAAAGCTCTCTTTAGACGTGGCTCCATTGTCCTCCAGCTCTCTCAGAAGTCCTCTGACCAAAACTGGAATGAAGTTGTCATCACGTCTTGCAGTCAATTTTGCCTCAATGTTTCTCAGAATTGCAGCGGACTCCACAGCACAGTGGTCCTGGCCCTCAAGCATCTTGATTGTGTCACCGAATACGGTCAGGTTTCCATGGACAAAGACCAGCCAAAGTTCAGTCAGTGGATCTTCGAACATTGTTCATAGGACAACAGGGCATTTGTCTTCAGAAAGAAAAAAGGATTTCAATGGCACATACGTTTTCAGCACTCTTTCTAGAGCAGGGAACATGGACAGCCAGCGAACATTGCTGTGTCCTAAAAAAAAGCTCTTCAGTCTTTCTACTCCCAACGGTGAAAATGTCCAAATATCTTTGTGAGCAGGTACTCAACATCAAGAGGGATTATATCCAAAGCTGTTCTGGCCGTGTTATGAATGATGTGGGCAGGACAACCTAAGCTAATCACCTCCCACTGCAGAGCATTTTTAACTTTGGTATGGACATTGACCCTCCCCAGCTGGTATTTGTGTTGTCGGCAGAGAATGCCGCGACTTTGTTTTCCAGGTTACATTTTTTTAAATGACCTCCAAGACCTCAGCTGCAATTTCCTCTGCTGTTTCTCCTTTCAATTCAACAAAATCAAGCAGGTTTGTTTCCACAGATGTGTTGCCATCATATATCTTACAATATCTGACTACTATTGGCAGCAGCTTTACATGTCCATGATTGGACGCATCAATGGACAGGGAGACAAATTCAACCTGGTCTAGGTCCTGTGTTACCAAAGTAGTTGCCCATGGTGCTAACACGCTACTTACTACGGCTTCACATTTTGTCCTAGCACATGTCAACTTCGGCTCATAAAGCTTCCGTTGTGCTGTGCAGCCCAGAGATCTGTAACTATGATTGTGTCGCATAGTGTGGTATGCAAAGACATCCCTCCTGCACAGCTAAATCATATTCTTCTTGGGAAGGCTCTACCTTCTTGAAGAATGTGGTGACAGAGGGCATACCAACACGGGCAATCAGGGAGGCTTTATGCTTTTTGGTCTGTTGATGTTCTACCACTGCCGTTCGTCCCCCGCTGCCGATTGAAAAAGAGGACTTACAAAGGGTGCAGTGAACCATTCTATTGTCTGGACCTGAGCGTATAAATGGACATTGTCTCATGTCATTGTGTCACTCTTCTTACTCTTAACTTTTTCTTCTCCTCCAATCTTTCTCCTACTCTTTTCTTCACTCCTCTTCAATGCCTCAATGTTGTCACTCTTCCACACTCTCCTCGCTTCACTCTTTTTACTCCCTTCATCTTTCCTTCTCCTTCTCCAATCTGTAATAATAAATAGTACACTATTAGATAAAATACTTTGGTTAACAGATTCCCATTGCTTGTCTCACTTTTGTATTTTATCTCAAAAACATTGGTTGGAATAATAAATTGGCTGTTTCTGTAATCATATCTTTACCTTTCCTCCTCTTTCACTCTTCTTCCTATCCAGTCTTCATCCTCTCCACTCTAACAGTAAACATTATGCGAATGTTATCCACGACAATTTCAAAATATATTTTCACACTACTTATTATAATGCCAAACCATCAAAATTGTAATCTACAAATAAATATCATAATTAATTGTGCATTCATTTAATATAATCATATTTTCAAAATAGCCTGTCCACTGCATGTTTACAAGTGAACGTTTTTTAACCTAGCTAGCTAACCTAACTAGATAACTTAGTCGACATAGCTCATGTTAGCTAGCATAACCTATTTAAAACCTTATAAAGCAGATCATCTATCTATATAATAAATTGTGACATTATAACATCATTAGCTAGTATCTCAAATGATTGTAACTTACCTGGCTTGAAAAGACGTTTGTGGTGATGTTGTGGATTCACTTGACACTTGCTAAGCTTCTGGCTGAGTTTTCCACAGAAGTTTTCTCTAAAACTAGCGCGAGCAAGTATTTAGTAGGAGAAGAGTGAATGGAAATGATATAGTGAGCAGCCCCATCTGCTGGACAAAATAAGCACAAGGCGATTGAGACGTCAACCGGCAGACTCTGCTGTCCAGTCTTTCTTGCCACGTAAAATATTATTTCACTTTGCAGTCTGTTTTTAACGCAGAGTTAAAAACGGGGACATTGCCGGGGGACAGGCCACCAAAAACGGGGACTGCTCCCGGAAAACGGGGACGTCTGGTCACCCTACTCTACCAATAAAGACTCTACTTGCATATAACCCAAGTTTTAGCATGGACACTTCCATTGAGGGCTTCCACCATTTTAAAGAGGTCATCGGGGTGGGGATTCCTATGGGTTGGGAGAGATCAGCCAATGATCAGAGCATTGTCTTCATCTTGAAATTGGGTGCTATGGTCTGTAAATGGCTTTAAGCTTTATCACTGCCATCCAGTGGTCACAATAAATGAATGACACACAAGATCTGGTTCAGGGCTCTAGCGCTGCAGGTGGCAGGCAGTACATCACCAATATTGGCTGTACCCTTTTTTCAAACACTTTAAAATGGAGATGGGCCTCAATGGGTTTTGACTAGATGTCATACAGCTACGGTCAGAAGTGAGTTTTTCGTAGCTGGTTAGGAGAACTTATGCAGCAGGTTAGGAGAATTAGGTTAAGGTTAGGAAAAAGGTTAGAGTTAGGGTTAGCCGCGATTCACCCTTGGTGAAGCCTGGTGAGATCAATGGCTCAAAGGAGTGGAAAACGGCAGTGTAAATCAGTGACTTTTTCGCAAACACTTCAAACCAATCAAACGCCTGGCTTGGGCGGAGCTCCAAAGGCGCTCAGCAGAGTCGTACCGTAGGAGCGACAGTGCGTGACGATGGCCAGGAAATCGCAGATGAAAAACCCTATCATTTTTGTGGCGAACCCTACGACTCTAACAGGTAAACAAACACAACCTTTTGACAGGTTAATCGTCTTTATTGCAACAGGACAGCACACTGGCGGTCGGAAAACCGTGACGAACATAACACTCCTTCTACGGGCATGTGTGGGGAGGGTAAATCTAACATCCAATAAAAATGCAACCGTTGGAAGCCGGTGGACCATTGTAGCCGTTTCGACCTAACATAGAATTCTCCAGACCTCAAGGAGGTGTGACAACAAGGTTTTCGAGGTATGGCTACACACTCTGGCAAAATCCCCACATTTTCGCTGAACGTGCAACTTTTGACGTCACTTTGACATAAGCTGTATGCCATCTACCCATGACTGCCTAAATGGCGCTGCCCGTGCTATAATGGCAGATACACAAAGGTGAGACCTCCTATATGCCTCTACCACTACCCCCCCTAGTGCCCATAAACACAAAGAGCACTATATACTACGATAGCATTATACCAGCACGTATAGATTCAGGATCATCAAGATTTGTATCCCAATAAAAAGCGGACATATTTGTTAATAAGACTGTTGCATGAACGAGAGATGCCTGGACAGAGATACATACAGAGAGGGGAACCGAGAGTGTGTCTGGAGTGTGTCCTCACCTCATCCTGATCCAGCATCTGCTCCTTCAGTTTCTCAACCAACTGGCACTGCAGGTTGATCTCATCATCCTGTGGAGAAACACACACTTTGGTCACTTGGTCTGCTAGTGGAAATATGGACGTTAGGAACCCCTTCCTAATATTAAGCTGTACCCCCTTTCGCCCGCAGAACAGCCTCAATTTGTTTCGGGCATGTACTCTACAAGGTGTCGAAAGCGTTCCACAGGGATGCTGGCCCATGTTGATTCCAATGCACAGTCGTGTCAAGTTGGCTGGATGTCCTTTGGGTGGTGGACCATTCTTGATACAAACGGGAAACTGTTGAGCGTGAAAAACACAGCCGAGTTGAAGCTCTTTACACACCCGGTGCGCCTGGCACCTTCTACCATACCCTGTTCAAAGGCACTTAAATATTTTGTCTTGCCCATTCCCCCTCTGAATGGCACACATACACAACCCATGTCTCAATCGTCACAAGCCTGAAAAATCCTTCTTTAACCTGTTTCCTCCCCTTCATCTACACTGATGGAAGTAGATTTAACAAGTGACATCAATAAGGGATCCTAGCTTTCACCTGAATTCACCTGGTCAGTCTATGTCACGGAAAGTACATTTTGTAACACTCAGGGTATGTAATACCCTTCAATGTGTGTGTGTGTGTGTGTGTGTATGGCGTGGTGTATGGTGTGTTTCAACAGGCCCTGACCTTGTCGTCCAGCTGCTTGTAGAGCTTGCGGATCTCCTCCTCGTACTTCTGACGCTCCTCCTCGGAGATGCGCACCACGATGGAGGAGGTGTCGTTGTCCAGGATCATCACGGGGCTCCGCTCCTCCACCGAATCCAGACGCACCACGTCCGCAGTGGTCCTCTCCGTCTCAGGAACGTTCTCCCCTGGAGGAGCAGAGAGGAGCAGAAGCGTCAGCAGTCCACGTCAGCTCTTTAAGAGATCTGGCTTCCGATTCATCGGTCTAGCTTTTTCCAGGAAATGAAATGTCCGTGTGCCTTGCTCCCGACCTCATGCAGAGTTCAAGGGAACATCAAGAATATGCATGACAAGCATGTCCTTTTTAAAGTATGTTAAGAGCATAAATTCAATCAACATTTAGGGGGGAGAAGAAAAAAAACTATCGTTAACAATAAAACAAAGAAATAGACTGGAAATCCTCAACCATGATAAATGCTCTCCAGCTCGGTGTTTTACAGTATGTCTCACCGTTCCTCCAGCGGTTGAGCTCAGCCTCCAGCCTCTGAACCGTTTCCTTCATGGTTTTGTTCTTCTCCTTCTCCTTCTCGTACTTCCTCTTCCACTGATCAGCCGTCAGCTCCAGATTGACGGAGGCCGTGTTCCTGATGGTCTTAGCGCTGGAGGGCAGGGGGAACGTTAATGACATTAATGACATGTTGAAGCGGTGGCTTCGACGGCTTCTATTCATCGCACCAGTAATATCTGCATATTCAACAGCTTATACTCATCATACCAGTAATATCTGCATATTCAACAGCTTATACTCATCATACCAGTAATATCTGCATATTCAACAGCTTATACTCATCATACCAGTAATATCGGCATATTCAACAGCTTATACTCATCATACCAGTAATATCTGCATATTCAACAGCTTATACTCATCATACCAGTAATATCGGCATATTCATATTGGAACAAGTGAATGTGAATACGGGTTAAGGAAATATTGCATGCAAAATCATTTGACTTCGGACATATTGGTACATTGGCCCTTTCTGTGGAGAATTGACAGCTGACACTGCTGACATGGTACATTGTCAATGCAGGGAGAAGACAAGATGGGGCAAAGTGTTTGTTACCGTTGTCCAAACATCAGGGTGGACTTGGTCTCAGCGTCGTTGAAGCTGGACGGAGAGCAGCAGATGAACATGGTGGTCCTACAGTTACCCCCCAGAGAGTCCTGCAGGATACGGGTCATCTTGCTGTCACGGTACGGCACGTGGGTTTTCTAGCAAACAAAACAGAGGAAGAAGGGATGAAAGTGAGTAAGTGCACTCTTTCGAAAAAAAAAAAAAAAAGGTTCCTAAAGGGTTCTTTGGCTGTCCCCATAGGAGAACCCTTTTTGGTTCCAGGTCTCCCAGGTCACCCTCTGTGGAAAGGGTTCTACATGGAACCCTAAAGGGTTCTATATGGAACCAAAAGGAATCTACCTGGAACCAAAAAGGGTTCTGCAAAGGGTTCTCCTATGGGGAGGGCAAAATAACCCTTTTAGGTTCCAGATAGCACCTTTTTTTCAGTTGACGGCAGAGTAAGGCCAGGAGAAGGTAGGCATTGATAGGTAAGTGTGGTGAGTTGGCATTGACCAGGCTTCAGATGGGTTATGGCATGGATGGCAGGGAGATGATTGTACAGTGAGTTGGTACTGGTGGATGTGTGCAGGAGCTGGATCGACATTAGGGTGACAGGTGTGTAAGGTAGACGGCTTCACTGTCCTGGACTCACCGTCCCTTCAGCCAGTGCAGAGATTACGTTGCCCAGGGCTGACAGAGACTTGTTGATGTTTTTCGCCTCATCAAGAACGGCACCGGCAGCGCCCGTTTTGCTGACCTGAGAGAGAGAGAGAGACTTAATTACTGACTGTGACTCAATGACCTTTGGAAAGGTCAAAAACCCCAGTGTTACTTTGCTTATAATGTCAGCTCTGTCACAATGGCATATGCAGAGTAGACTGACCCATAGTCTCTCTCACCTCAGCCCAGCTAGATAAACCAGACAGACAAGGATGTGAAGTCTTACCTTCTCACTACCAGCCAAGTCCACCAGGTAGAGTTTCCCACACAGCTTCTGCTCCGTCTCCACGTGCTCCTGCTTGATGTTGATCAGGAAGATGCTGTGACTGCGAGAGCTGTGCTCATTCATGTCTACGAGGAGGGAGAACAACACGGAGGCGAATGAGCATCTTCATGTCAATATGCACAACATCTAATCTAGTGTTTACAGAGATGGTTTTACATGTGGATTGTTTAATGAATGCTTTTCTGGTGAATTTCACTGATATAAGATTGAAATGATCAGTATGTTTTTTATTATTTTTTATTTAACCTTTATTTAACTAGGCAAGTCAGTTAAGAACTAATTCTTATTTTCAACGACAGCCTAGGAACAGGTTAACTGCCTGTTCAGGGGCAGAATGACAGATTTGTACCTTGTCAGCTCGGGGATTCGAACTTGCAACTTTTCGGTTACTAGTCCAACCACTAGGCTACCCTGCCGCCCCTACCAAACCCTTTTCAGGACAAAACTCATATCTGAATCCTTCTCCTGATGCGACCTACAATCCCCCAGAATAAGGGCTCGTGTTACTTCTCTGTTCCTATCTTATTGCACCCACTATTTTACAGTGAGAGTATTACACCAGCCAGCAGACACCCAGGTGGACCATTGCAATTGTGAACGTCCTTCAAATAGAGATGCTGCTTGTAAGCAGGATACGTGTGAGAAGAAGTCCCGTTATATAAGCCGTATAACGAGCCACATGACCCAACTGTCGTGAGACACTTGACGAACCATGTAACTCTCCTGCTAGCAGAAAGACAGGGCGCTGGACAACAACAAAAAAGGAGACGGGTGGGGATGAAACGGAACGGACGGACAGAGAACGCTCTGAAGGCTTACTGGTGACGGCAACATGGCGGTTGTTCTTCCCCTCGTCAATGACATCCATGACCTCGTCGGGGCTGGACACAAAGCGCTCGGTGCAGCCCTGCATCACAGGGAAGGGGGGGACGACAGCGGAGTGCGGTGATAAAAAGGGTTAATAATGAATATGCATACTCCTCTTCCCCTGGAAAACGTTAGGCACCGTTGGGAACGGACGTAGGTGTAGCTAGTGACAAGTGGGCATCGTCAGAACCCACCTTCACATATGGGATCTTGTTCTTATCCTCATGAACAGCCAGGTTAGTCTTGGTCACTAAAAGATACCGGGAACAACCGTTAGGATGGGCCATTTTTTGGGGGGGGAGAAGATTTGCCTTTGTAATGGCATTAGATGTGGACTTGGTAAATAAAGAACTGTGCACAAACCATCCAGCAGATCCCGAATTTTGTCCATATAGACTTCAAAATATGAAACCTAAGCACAGGAAAGGGGAAAGAGAAGAAGAACCTTAATCAAGGCATCCATACCGTGGCTCCGTGTAAGAGCACCAAGTCATTGCGGTATACAAACGGATGATTACTCTTACACTCTTAGGGAAAAAGGGTACTATCTAGGACCTAAAATGGTTCTTCGGCTGAACCCTTTTAAAGAATCCTTTTTGGTTCCCGGTTGGAACCTTTTTGGTTCCAGGTAGAACCATTTGGCGTCCCATGTAGAGCCCACTGTGGAAAGGGTTCTACATGGAATCCAAAAAGGGTTCTACCTAGGGTTGTGGTGGTCATGACATTTTGTCAGCCAGTTATTGTATAGCAAATGGTAACTGGCCGTTAATGAACATAAACAGGTTGAGCATCTCCAGGCCTCCACACCTAGAGGCCTTGAGAAAATGTACATTTAAAAATTGTCTAATAAATCAATTGAACTTACAACACCAAAATAAATCCATTGTTTATTTTCGGCAGGTCTAAAGAAACATTAGGATATGAAGAGAATGTATTTCAGAAGAACAGAATATGAGTCGGCCTACTGTATGTTATCCGGTTATGCTCTGTGCCATAGGCTGTAGGCTTGTTCATTTAGCAGACAAGATATGCTTATAAGTCCTGTGTCATTATTTTACATTGTATGATTTTATAGTAAGAAGAATATAATTGAACTTAGCTGAATAAAATATACATTTTATATTTCCCATTACGTAGCGAGTGTGCATAAGAAGTGGCTATGTTGAGCGTAAAAATGATCATTTCAAACAGGTCCTATACGTTTAGAATTTTTGGGGCAACTTTAGTTGTGAATGATGCAAACCGTAGAAGGTTTTAGAAATCAGAACATACATGTATATGGGCTGCATGATGCGACTGTAGGCCATTGATGATTTGAGAAAGTCGCAAAAAAAGCTTGCGCTCTGTTCCTTGCCTCAGGCTGCACAAGCTGTTCTCTCATCAAGTGATACTATTTTCACCCATCTGACTATTCTCAATTTAATCTTGTCTTCACTAATATGTCAAATTTGTTTCGATTTTCAATGGCCCAATATCAAATGGGCTGGGGGAAAAAGACGTCATCTGTATGCACTCTAATAGCAAATGGAGCCCGCATTTGTGCAGGTTCGTTTTTGACTCATGCCGGGTAAGCTACTCTGGTTATTTCACTTCAGCATGGCAGGTGATATTCCGCCCAAACTCTGTATGCCATGGGCTCTCCAACCCTGTTCCTGCAGCTACCCAGTGATTAATTTGGGAAACTAAGTGAAATCTGTCCTGGAAAATCAATAGTAAAATGTTTTCACAACTAAACATATTTCATTAATCTGTTGACATCTCCTCTCTCTGCATGCTTGAGAAAGTAATGAAGGAGAGAGGGGAGGAGATGGAAACGCACGGTGGTGAGATATTCTGACGATAACGGTAGCCTAATGTGACACCCTATTACTACGCTATTCAAATACAAATTCACTATAATTGTAGGATTCGTCTGTAAGCCGCACTGCACAATCAATGAACCAACAGCATCGCCTAGGCCTGTAGCCTACGTTCTCTCCTAGACGGGATAGAAAGTTTGGAGTGTGGCATCGTGTAACCAGTCCATCTAGTATGCATAATAATACAGTCCACACTCAAAGGCGATTACCAGAATTTGTTACATTTTGGAATATAGGCTAGATCAAAGACATCCGTTTTGACTTAAATCTTAAATCAGTTTTTGTGTATGTTTTTCTGCCATTCATAATATGTGGTAGGCTATGTACAGTATAACAGCACAATCCTTCTTTTTTTCCCGAGGTTGGGCTCGTATGCATAAGCTCTAATGTTGTGTATGGGTGTTTTTGAATTAATCAAAGTGCGGTCCATTTCGTTGTTAGGCTTTGAAACAGCACCCACAACGACCATGTGTTCCACTTCTTTCTTCAAATTGATTCATCACAGTGGAGTGAGTTTTAAAAGCACATACTTGCTTTGATGACAAGTGTTTAAGGAAATGTTTTATTGCATTTGCATTGATGTCAGAGTGGTTAGAGGGACAATAGAACCCTGAGTACCAGGCCTTTAGCGACCTGATGGTTGTTAGCGAGTTTGGGTACTACCAATGTCCAGAGTGCATAAAAGGAGATTACTGTGACCATGGTCACATGGAATCTTACTGGTATGATAGTAATATGGTCACTGCAACAGCCGTAGTTCTAACTGCAATAATGGTGCTCCTATGGGGTTCTCCTAAGGGGACAGCCGAAGAACCCTTTTGGAACCCTTTTTTCTAAGATTGTAAGGGATTCACAAAAAACGAATCATCCTATATATGGATGAGATGGAGATGAATCCAAACCTTGATGTGGAACTCCAGGTTCTCGTCCATGCCAAAGATATGGTTGAAGATGTCCTCTGCAATCCTGGGGATGATGCCCATCTGATTGGGGTCATGCAGTTTTCCCTATAAAAACATACTGTACAGTCAGTCTCTGGAGTTTGAGAGGTTAATACCTGTTAAATGTATATTGTATGAATATTAAAATCCTCATATAATTACTAGCAGTATTTTTTCCAATACCATGTAGTAGATGGGGTGCAAATGCCCCCAAAGCAACATCCGGGGTATTACATTTAGATTGAAACCAAACGGGAGCCAAATTTATGCTGATTTATAGAGTTATTTCATAATGGGAGATCATCACTTTTTCAGAAGTATTTGAAAATACTCTATTATGCATATCATTGACTCCCACTGTACCTCCATGGTGTGAGTCTTGCCGGAGGCGGTCTGTCCATATGCGAAAATAGTGCCATTGTATCCACCCAGAACATCTATATAAACAGAGGGAAACCAAGATAATTTGAGGAAATGGCAGAAATTAAAACAAATGCCTTCAGGCCTTCAAGTTTGAAAATAAGAAAGACACCAATAACCTTTAATATGAACACAGTTATGGGAAGTAGGCTACTAACGTGTGACGTCGCCAACTGATTTAATCAATTGATGAGTCAGAACCTCACATTGACTTCTCTTTTGTCTCTCTAATACACCTCCACGGACTGTGTGTGGATGTTCATTCTGTCCATTGTTGGCAGTATTTTTTCCTTACCCTTGACAATCTGTTTAGCACAGGTATTGTAGACCTGCTCCTGAGTGGTGTTGGTGGGGAAAACCCGGTCGAACACGTACGACCGCCCCTGGGAGACACAAAGAGATTAGGTCAGTTTTGTAAACCAAATACTGTAGCTATTATTTGGAATGCACAGACCAAGATGAACCATGGTATAGACATACTGAAGTGGAAAATAACGAGGGACATTTTCTTGTCTCCAATTGTCTTTCCAACTAGCATTGTTATTTCATTTATATATCCCAAACAAACAAACCATGGAAATGCAATCAAGTTTGATCTTGGTTCCTTGTTTATGGATAGTAATAGATGATTTATGTATGTCGATCACTGAATAAATTAACGGGACAGGCCTGGCAGTGTGGTGCCATGACAACAACCTCTCCCTCAAAGTCAGCAAGACAAAGGAGCAGATCGTGGACAACAGGAAACGGAGGGCCGAGCACGCCCCCCATCCACACCGACGGCAGCCTGTAGTGGAGGAGGTCAAGAGAGCTTCAAGTTCCCTCGATGTCCACATCACTAAGGATCTATCATGGTCCACACACACCAACACAATCGTGAAGAGGGCACGACAACGCCTCTGCCCCCTCAGAAGGCTGAAAAGACTTGGCATGGGCCCTCAGATCCTCAAAATGTTATAAAGCTGCACCATTGAGAGCATCTTCACAGGCTGCATCACTGCTTGATATGGCAACTGCTTGGCAACCAGTACATCATTGAGGCCGAGCTCCCTGCCACTCAGGACCTCTATACCAGGCGGTGTCAGAGGAAGGTCCTAAAAGTTGTGAAAGACTCCAGCCAACCAAGACTGTTCTCTCTGCTACCACACGGCAAGCGGCAGCAGACCCAACAGGACCCTGAACAAGCCATAAGTTTGCTAAATAGCTAGCTACATAGTTAACCAAATAGCTACCCAAACAATCTGCATTGACCCTTTTTGCAAAAACTACATATTTAACCAAACAGCTACCCGGACTATATACATTGACCCTTTTTGCACAAACTACATATTTAACCAAACAGCTACCCGGACTATATGCATTGACCCTTTTTGCACAAACTACATATTTAACCAAACAGCTACCCGGACTATATGCATTGACCCTTTTTGCACAAACTACATATTTAACCAAACAGCTACCCGGACTATATACATTGACCCTTTTTGCACAAACTACATATTTAACCAAACAGCTACCCGGACTATATGCATTGACCCTTTTTGCACAAACTACATATTTAACCAAACAGCTACCCGGACTATATGCATTGACCCTTTTTGCACAAACTACATATTTAACCAAACAGCTACCCGGACTATATACATTGACCCTTTTTGCACAAACTACATATTTAACCAAACAGCTACCCAAACAATCTGCATTGACCCTTTTTGCACTAATGTATCACATATGCTGCTGCTACTCTTTACTATCTGTCACTTCATTCCTAGTTATATGTACAGTGCCTTCAGAAAGTATTCAGACCCCTTGATTTTCCCCCACATTTTGTTACTGTCACGAATATTACCGAAGGTGGCTCCCCTTCTTGTTCGAGTGGCGCTCGGCGGTCGTCGTCGCCGGTCTACTAGCTGCCACCGATCCTTTGTTCCGTGTTCGTTTGGTTTTGTCTAATTGTTTGCACCTGTTCATTGTTTGGTTGTTAGGGTGCTGTTATTTAAGTTTGTTTAGCCCGCTTCTGTTTGTGTGGGCTTGTTCTTCTGTATTTTGTGAGAGGTGTTAGTGTTTTGTTGGGTTTTCTCGCTGTCCTGTTATTTACCCTAAGGGTACTATTTGTTTTAATAGTTACGCCTGTGTTGGGTAATACTATTTTGTTCTTTTTATTTTGGACATTAAAGCGTGTTTTTCCTTTGCTCTCTGCGCCTGACTCCACACCCATTCACTCATTGAGCGTTACAGTTACGTTAGAGCCTTATTCTAAACTGGATTAAAAAAAACATTTAAAAAATCCCCAAAAATCTACACACAATGCCCAACAATGACAATGCGAAAATAGTATTTATTTTTTTGCAAATGTATCAAAAATTAAATACAGAAATACCTTATTTACAGAAGTATTCAGACTATTTGCTATGAGATTCGAAATTGAGCTCAGGTGCATCCTGTTACCATTGATTCATTGAGTCCACCTGTGGTAAATTCAATTGATTGGACATGATTTGGAAAGGCACACACCTGTCTATATAAGGTCCCACAGTTAACAGTGCATGTCAAAGCAAAAACCAAGCCATGAGGTCGAAGAAATTGTCCGCAGAGCTCCGAGAGAATTGTGTTGAGTCACAGATCTGGGGAAGAGTACCAAAAAATGTCTGCAGCATTGAAGGTCTCCAAGAACCCAATGGACTCCATCATTCTTAAATGTAAGAAGTTTGGCCGCAATCGAGGGAGAAGGGCCTTGCTCATGGAGATGACCAAGAACCCGATGGTCACTCTGACAGAGCTCCAGAATTCCTCTGTGGAGATGAGAGAACCTTCCAGAAGGACAACCATCTCTGCAGCACTCCACCAATCAGGCCTTTGCGGTAGAGTGGTGAGGTGGAAGCCACTCCTCAGTAAAAGGCACATGACAGCCCTCTTGGAGTTTGCCGAAAGGCACCTAAAACATCTCAGACCATGAGAAACAAGATTCTCTGGTCTGATAAAACCAAGTGTCATGTATGGAGGAAACCTGGTACCAACCATACGGTGAATCATGGTGGTGGCAGCATCATGCGGCAGGGACTGGGAGACTACCGTAATTGCTGGACTATTAAGCGCACCTGAATATAAACCGCACCCACTGAATTATTTAAAAATATGTATTTTGTGCATAAATAAGCTGCACATGTCTATAAGCCGCAGGTGCCTACCGGTACATTGAAACAAATGAACTTGGTCACTATCTTCCTCCTCCTGTGCACTGAAACCACTGAAGTCATCTCCTTCGGTGTCGGAGTTGAATAGCCTCAGAATTGCTTCATCCGATGTTGGATCGTTTTCATTGTCGCTCTCGTCACTTTCATCCGGAGGCAAATACCCCTTCAACACGCAGCAGTCCAGCCTTTCGAATCCCGTTGATGATAGTGGATTTTTTGACAATGCTCCACGCTGTCAGGACCCACTGGCAGACTTGACCATAAGTTGCTCTTCGCATGCGGCCCGTTTTAGTGAAGGATTTCTCCCCACTTGTCATCCAAGCCTCCCACTGAACAAGGAGCGCCACCTTAAATGCACGATTTACAGTGATGTCGAGTGGCTGCAAATACTTGGGGCCATCTGCTTTTCTTCCCTCTGAAAGCTTTTGTTGTCTTTTTGCACTGAGTCAGTTCCTCACGCTGCTGTTTCCAACGTCTTATCATCGACTCATTAAGGCCAAGCTCCCGTGCAGCAGCTCTATTTCCTTTTCCAACAGCCAGATCGATCGCCTTCAACTTGAAAGCTGCATCATATGCATTTCTCCGTGTCTTTGCCATGATGAGGGTGACAAAATTACTACCGTAATCAGAATGATAGGAAGTTTGAGCGCGCTCGATTTACGTCACATTATGTGACGGTGCTCAGTTTTTTGGCGGCATGAATCTTGTGAAAGCGGGAAAAATCCATAAATTAGCCGCGTCATTGTATAAACCACGAGGTTCAACGCGTGGGAATAAAGTAGCGGCTTATAGTCCGGAAATTACGGTAGTCAGGATCGAGGGAAAGATGAACGGAGCAAACTACAGAGAGATCCTTGATGAAAACCTGCTCCAGAGCACTCAGGACCTCAGACTGGGGCGAAGGTTCACCTTCAAACCGGACAATGACCCTAAGCACACAGCCAAGACAACGCAGGAGTTGCTTCGGGACAAGTCTCTGAATGTCCTTGAGTGGCCCAGCCAGAGGCCGGACTTGAACCCGATCAAACATCTCTAGAGAGACCTGAAAATAGCTGTGCAGCAACGCTTCCCATCCAACCTGACAGAGCTTGAGAGGATCTGCAGAGAAGAATGGGAGAAACTCCCCAAATACAGGTGTGCCAAGCTTGTAGCATCATACCCAAGAAGACTCGAGGCTGTAATCATTGTCCATGGTGCTTCAACAAAGTACTGAGTAAAGGGTCTGAATACTTATGGAAATGTGATATTTCCGTTTTAAAAAATGTGCAAACATTTCTAAAAAACAGTTTTTGCTTTGTTATTATGGGGAATTGTGTGTAGATCTATGAGAGAAAAAAACGATGTAATCCGTTTTAGAATAAGCATGTAATGTATCAAAATGTGGAAAAAGTCAAGGGGTCTGAATACTTTCCGAGTGCACTCTACATACCGTGCCTTCAGAAAGTACTCATACCCCTTGACTTATTCCACATTTTGTTGTGTTACAACTTGAATTAAAAATGGATTAAATTGATTTGTTTTCTCATCAATCTACATCCAATATCCTATAATTACAAAGTTAAAACATATTTTTAGAAATGTTCGCATATTTATTGAAAAATAAATACAGACATATCTCTGAGCCAATACTTTGTAGATGCACCTTTGGCAGTCTTTCTGGGTAAGTCTCTAGGAGTTTTCCACACCTGGATCGTACAATATTTGCCCATTACTATTTTTTAAATTATTCAAACTCTGTCCAATTGGTTGTTGATCATTGCTAGACAACCATTTTCAAGTCTTGCCTAGATTTTCAAATAGATTTAAGTCAAAACTGTAACCCGGACACTCGGGAAGATTCACTGTCTTCTTCGTAAGCAACTCCAGTTTATATGTGGCCTTGTGTTTTAGGTTATTGTACTGCCGAAAGTAATTCATCTCCCAGTGTCTGGTGGAATCAGATTGAACCAGGTTTTCCTCTAGGATTTAGCCTGAGTCTAGATGCATTCTGATTATTTTTTTATCCTGAAAAATGTCCCAGTCCTTAACAATTACAAGCATACCTATAACATAATGCAGCCACCAATATGCTTGAAAATACGGAGGGTTGTACTTAGTAATGTGTTGTATTGGATTTGCCCCAAACATGACACTTTGTAATCAGGACAAAAAGAGAATTGCTTGCTCCATTTTTTGCAGTATTACTTTAGTGCCTTGTTGCAAACAGGATGCATGTTTTGGAATATTTTTATTCTGTACAAGCTTCCTTTTCACTCTGTCAATTAAGTTAGTATTGTGGCGTAACTACAATGTTGATCCATCCTCCGTTTTCTCCTATCAAAGCCAATTAACTCTAACTGTTTTAGTCACCATTGGCCTCATGTTGAAATCCCTGAGCGGTTTCCTTCCTCTACGGCAACTGAGTTAGGAAGGAAGGACACATGAATATTTGTATTGGCTGGGTGTATTAATAACTTCACCATGCTCAACGGGATTTTCAATGTCTGTTTTTTTTTTAATTGTACCCATCTACCAATAGGTGCCCTTCTTTGTGAGGCATTGGAAAACCTCCCTGGTCTTTGTGGTTGAATCTGTGTTTGAAATTCACTGTTCGACTGAGGGACCTTACACATAATTGTATGTGTGGGCTACAGAGATGAGGTATTCAAAAATCAGGTTAAACCCTATTATTGCACACAGAGCGAGACAATGCAACTTAATATGAGACTTGCTAAGCTAATCTTTACTCCTGAATGTATTTAGGCTTGCCAAAGGGGTTACGTTTTTATTCATTAGAAAAACCTAATTCCACTTTGGCATTATGGGATATTGTGTGTAGGTCATTGAGAAGAAAAAAAATCGACATTTAATCCATTATAAATTCCGGCTGTAAACACACCAAAATGTGGGAAAAGTTAAGGGGTGTGGATACTTCCTGAAGGCGCGGTATCTACGTCAATAACCTCGTACCCCTGCACATCGACTCGGTACTGGTACCCCTTGTAACATAGCCATCTATTATTACGTTCTACTTTTCTGAAGCAGATGACACGTGGCCAAGAGCTTGACATGGCTGGTCTTGAAATGGGGAAATCATTCAGGCTGCATTGTTACAGTTAAAGGTATACCGTACACGTGTCCATCGTTCAACAGGCCTTCATTGAATATCACCCCCCTTTTTAGAAAAACCTAACACAAGTAGCCTGAAGCTGACCCATTCACATCCCTAGCAATGCAGACGCATCGTCACGAACATAACATCGCTGTCCAGAGTGAGGCAGTCAGTCTGGCACAGAGGTAGAGTGAGTGGGTTCTCAACAGGAGAATAATTATTGATCCTCTCCTCCATAAGCAGTTAGAGAACAGATTCTTGGGCCGCTGTAAAGAATTATGACTGAGGAGAAGGTCAGCCAAAAGGTGTGTCTCTTAACGTCCTCAGTTAAACTCTAAATAAATCCACTCTCTCAATCCACTCGGTCCTGGCCCTGAGGAACCCAACAGTACTAGTAGGCCTGTCTGAGGAGGGAATGATTAAGCTATGTGGCGTACAATATGTATGTGGCATTTATTACATAGGCCTAATGCAATCCCTGCCTATACATTTAAAGTACCATTGCCATTACATATACGAACCAAATCATTACAATGAGAATAACAACAGCATATTGTTGCTAAAATAACATTCGAGCAATATTAGCTATTGGCAGGCTATGTAGACCATCCATATAGGCGGCGGCCTGTAGTAAATATCTTGAGCCCATTTCCATTGAAAGGGGTTCATTTCTGTTATTAACAACCTAAGCAAGTACAAGGTTAATGTAAATTGGTAGGTTATTGGATATGAGGCCTGATATGTAGCCGCAGTAAATAAAACATGTAGGACTATACACTGGGTGGAAATCAGAGCCGACTGCACTGAATGCTCAACTGATGCCTACGCAGTTTACAGAAATTATTACAGTCAGGTAGCCTAATTTTAATCACAAATGATTGCTATTGGCAGTCCAAACGAAAACAGAAAAAGTGAATCATGTATTAATGAGCATATCAGAAACAAAGTGCCTTACCCCAACGCTGACACTGTCATCTCCCAGAAATGTAGGAATAAATTGATCCCCACGCAGAATCTCCGATTGATTCAGAGGGCGAAAGCGACACAACACCTTGATATTACATTCGGAGGTTGCATCCGCCATTGCGCAAATTCAATTGACGGGGTTGGAATAAAATAGTCGAGAATCACAATTTGCAGGCCCAGTCGACTGTAAAATAAGTAATGACAGACCCGCTTGGATGCTACAAGATACGTCCTTAATTCTTATGTCTTCAAGGCTGAAACAATATTGCAGCCCAGAGGTAAAGCTTGACAGTTAACTACGGAGGAATTACAATTTAAGAGACAAAAAAAAAAGATGCTTCGAGCATGTCGCAGCAACAAAAAAATGCCTATGCATATAAACTCTAGTTAAAATCGCAGTGGGTTACATCATTGTAAGAATATACTATAACGTCGAATTCATCCTCTGGCCAAATCTTTAAAGATGGACGTAGTTCTCGGATGTTTTTCTTAGATGTTGTCGTTGTTAGATGATGGCACCACTCGGTCGGGCCTGTTGAAGGTGAGGCAGACTGAGGTATCGCCGGTTTTGCGCTGGGACTCACTGTGTAGAGCGTAGGGCGTGGTCTGTCGCTTCCCTGATGGTACCCGCCTCAGCATCCACGTTATCCAGACACCGGATGTAGCCTATCAGCATCACCACCACGTTCTTCGCATAGGCCTATAACGTCTTATGGATGAAAGGTTTCATTGTTTATATGTTTTTTATTAAAAGCTATGAATAATGTTCCCTAAATCGCACAATTTCATTGCCGTTTAACGTGTTTACCCCCACTTGCAGGCATGAATGAAATGTAAGCCCTAAAATCGCCTTAATTTATTTTCTATCCCCCATGAAGTCTTACTGGAATGTAAGCTCGTCACATCACCGATGGGAAGCAATTGGAATTATTGATCAAAAGCCGAGTTTGGGCTCCTGGGCTTTTTCCACTGTCTCAAGCATGAATTTGCAAATAAGAGGTTTGCTAGATACAATTCAGTAGATGAAGCCTACTATTAGTTGCAAATACCAACACAAAAGAAGGCTCATTTTCTGTAAATAGTTTAATATTAAATTAAAAAAGACTCCCATATAAAAAGAAAGCTACAGTCCACAATTCAATATTTAAACATAATTATTGAAAGCAAGGGTATGAGAAAATACTTAATTACAATTCCCCCCAAAATTCACAATTCATTGTTGTCTCTCTAACAATATAAAATCAAAATAAAACACATTAGCTGTACATATTTACAAATCTCCAAGTGTAGAAATTGCATAATCTGCTTCTTTTCATTTTATTTAAATACAGTAAGAGATGCCAGTATTATTGGGCTGGCAGATAGTGTACAGAGCAAAGCCATTTGAAGGACAAAGAAAGTATAACTCTATCCCACCAAAAATACATTGCGTTACAAACCCACACAAGATGGGCAAAAAATTATGTATAAAATAAATACAACTACTGAGCGATATTGTATGCTAAAAAAACATGGAAAATTATATTTCTTTTATACTAATACACATTTTTGAGAGAAAGAGATTTTGTTTAACAAATGTCACAACATATTGTAATGGCCATCTCAGTCTCTGGACTGGAATCCCGTTGAAAATCTGTGGTTAGAATTGAAGAGGGTTGGCCATGAGAACAGACAAAGGGTATCAAATATCTGGTAAGATGATGTATGGAGGAATGGTCTCTAAACCAATGTGTTCTCCAATCACATAAAACATATTAAACATTTAAAGGCTCAGTGCCATTATCCTCACAAGGTGAGTTAAAGGAATTGAATTCAGAGGTGCCAATAAGTTTGACCCCTATCTTTGAGAAGAAAAAAAAATCTTACTAAACAAAATCTCTGTTTCCAATTGTATAAAATATAATTTTAAAACATTTTGGAGCATACAATGGCTCAGTATTAGGATTAGGATTTTTTGTTGTTGTAATTTTTGTTCAATCTTTACCAAGGGTGCCAATAATTGTTGACTTGGATGTATATCTCAACACACTATTTCTTCAGCCATTCCCGTGAAAGGAAATAATTGAAATGTACATTGTTTGCTAAACATCACACAGAGAATATGTTGGAGTGTATCACAAAACATGACCACCAGATCGAGCTGGTACATTTAAAACCTCTACAGGATCGGTGTGCCCCTGCGGGACGGTTGAGCTAACGTAGGCTAATGTGATTAGCATGAGGTTGTAAGTAACAAGAACATTTCCCACGACATAGACATATCTGATAGGGCCAGAAAGCTTACATTCTTGTTAATCTAACTGCACTGTACTATTTAAAGTAGCTATTACAGTGAAAGAATACCATGCTATTGTTTGAGGAGAGTGCACAGTTATGAACTTGAAAATGTATTAATAAACCAATTAGGCACATTTGGGCAGTTTTGATACAACATTTTGAACAGAAATACAATAGTTCATTGAATCAGTCTAAAACATTGCACATACACTGCTGTCATCTAGTGGGCAAAATCTAAATTGCTCCTAGATTCCTAAGTCATTTATTGGCCTTTCTCTTGCATTTCAAAGACAAAAATAAAAGTAAAAAATAAACATGTTCTTTTCCCCTCCTTTGTATTATCTTTTACCAGATCTAATGTGCTATATTATCCTACAGTACTTTCACATTTCCACAAACTTCAAAGTGTTCCCTTTCAAATGGTATCAATAATATGCATATCCTTGCTTCAGGGCCTGAGCTATCTGCAGATAGATTTGGGTGTGTCATTTTTAGAAAACTGGAAAAAAAAAAGTGTCCTACCCTGAAAGCTTATCTTGAATGTGGGTTGTTAGTAGTGTCAAGTCATGCCCATTTCACATTATCTTTATGAACTTGAAAATATGACTTCAGAATATTTAGGCTGGAGTTTGCTGGCCAACTCATTGATCCTGCTTTGTGATACACCCCCTGATTGGGAATTATTACTTTTGCCATTGCATGGTTTCCACATCAAGGCTATGTGTTGAGTAGTAGTGTGTCTGTCTGCAGAGAAGCCCGAGACTGTCTGGCACAGATGCATGGTCTCTCTCTCTCTCTCTGGGTACACATACTGTATGACTACCACAGTGAAAGGGCTCAGCAACAGCAAGCATCTCTAGGAGTTGGTATAAGTTGCCCCACAACTCAGGTCCAGGATTAGATATATTTTGTATCCTCATAAGGATTTGGGTTATCTGATCCCAGATCTGTGGTCAGGGACAACGTCTAGCATCTCGAAAACACTCTTGGAACATACACAAACCACACATATCATACAATCTCAAACAGAGAGCAAACATAGGTCATTCAAGTAGATACTCTTATCCTGACTCACAGTAAACACACTGAGAAACAGTACAGGTTTTTTTTTGTAGACAATTCTAACACTTACATCATAACGGCTCTCAATCAATAACGCCAAGCAACCACACAGACTTAAGACGGGTCTTCTCCTAAGTGAAAGCATCCACAGAATTATGTTTATTTTTTTATCTAGATCACTCCTGTTCAAAGGTAAGAGGTTGGCATGAAGATATAGTAGTGCAGTTGAAAAACAGTGGGGGAGCCAGGATTATATAAAGCAGTGATAGTGGGTGAGGTTGGCGGTGAAGGGGAAACAGTCACTGTCTCTGGGACCTGGCACCCCGCCGCCTCCTGCCCCGGACCGACCTCTCAGGCTTCAGCAGCACCACCTACAACACAGACACACGTCAGCATCAGAACTGCTGTTAGAAAACAGGCCGTGGCAACTGAGATGATATAATAGGTCCAATTATGTTCAAATGAGAGTTGCGGGAAGGTCTGGTGCTTTTACCGTGGGTTTAGGTTCCTCTAGGGCTGGAGCATCCAGATCTCGGAAATCCTCCAGCACATTCTGTAGCCTAAGACACACAAAGAAATGAATATCACTATATATACACACACACACACACACACACACACACACACTGAGTGTACAAAGCATTAAGGACACCTGCTCTTTCCATGACGTGCATTGACAAGGTGAAAGCTACAGTACGATCCCTTGATGTCACCTGTTAAATCCACATAGAAGAAGGGGAGGAGACGGGGTTAAAGAAGGATTTTTAAGCCTCGAGACAATCGAGACATGGATTGTGTACGGTGTGCCATTCAGAGGGTGAATGGGCAAGACAGAAGATTTCGGTGCCTTTGAACAAGGTGCCAGGCGCAGCGGTTTGTGTCAAGAGCTGCAGCGCTGCTTGGGTTTTTCACGCTCAACCGTTTCCCGCGTGTATAAAGAATAGCCCACCACACAAAGAACACACAGTCAACTTGACAACTGTGGGGAGCATTGTAGTCAACATGGGCCAGCATCCCCGTGAAATGCTTTCGACACCTTGTAGAGTCCATGCAACTTCCTAATATTGAGTTGCACTCCCTTTGGCCCTCAGAACAGCCTCAATTCATCGATGCATGCTCTACAAGGTGTCGAACACACATATAGTGCGCATACGGAAAGTATTCAGACCCCTTGACTTGATCCACATTTTGTTACATTACAGCGTTTTTCTAAAATGGATTAATTGTTTTTCCCCCCATCAAAATACACACACAATAACCCAAAATGACAAAGCAAAAACAGTTTTGAAATCTTTAGAATTTTTTTTGAAAATGTATTACAAATAATAAACTGAAATAATCACATTTATTTTTTAAATATTTAATATTCAGACCCTTCAGACCCTTTACTCAGTACTTTGTTGAAGCAGCTTTGCCAGCAATTACAGCCTTGAGTCTTCTTGGGTATGACGCTATAAGTTTGGCACAACTGCATTTGGGGAGTTTCTCCCATTCTTCCTTGCAAATCCTCTCAAGCTCTGTCAGGTTCGATGGGGTGCGTCGCTGCACAGCTATTTTCAGGTCTCTCCAGAGATGTTTGATTAGGTTCAAGTCCAGGCTCTGGCTGGAACACTCAAGGACATTCAGAGACTTGTCCCAAAGCCACTCCTACATTGTCTTGACTGTGTGCTTAGGGTCGTTGTCCTATTGGAAGGTGAACCTTCGCCCCAGTCTGAGGTCCTGAGCGCTCTGAAGCATGTTTTCATCAAGAATCTCTCTGTACTTAGTTCCATTCTATCTTTCCCTCGATCCTGACTGATCCCCACATCATGATTCTGCTGCCACCACCATGTTTCACTGTAGGGATGGTGCCAGGTTTCCTCCAGACGTGATGCTTGGCATTCAGGCCGAAGAGTTCGATCTTGTTTTCATCAGACCAGAGAATCTGGTTTCTAATGGTCTGAGAGTCTTTTAGGTGGCTTTTGGCAAACTCCAAGCGGGCTGTCATGTGCCTTTTACTGAGGAGTGGCTTCCATCTGGCCACTCTGCCAAATCCTACCCAATCAATTGAATTTACCACAGGTGGACTCCATTCAAGCTGTAGAAACATCTCAAAGGTGATCATCAGCTCAATTTCGAGTCTCATAGCAAAGGGTCTGAATACTTACGTAAATAAGGTGTTAAATACATTTTGAATACATTTGCAGAAATGTATAAAAACCTGTTTTTGCTTTGTCTATTGTGTGTAGATAGATGAGGGAAAAAATCATTTAATGTATTTTTTAATAAGGTTGTAATGTAACAAAATGTGGAAAAATTCAAGGGGTCTGAATACTTCCCGAATGCACTGCACACACACACACACACACATACATACTGGTATTCAATTGAATTGTTCTAAGGAAAAGTGGTAGTGTTATAACCATTGAGAAGATAGGCAGAAAAGAACGTTGGTGCTCATCGTTATCAAAGATTAATGTACAGAATCAAAATGAGCTCACGTTTGTTTTCTCTTCCTGCCCCTCCTGGCTCCCGCCGTTTGGGCAGTTAGGTTCTGAAAGGGAAAAAGGCCACTGAAATCAATAAGGCACAAATGTAAATGATATCTCAAATCTTTCACTGCATGTTATGTAATATGCAATATTGTGGAGGAATGGCATTTTGAACCATGCAGTGTTAAAAACAATACATCCTTATGGCTCACCCTGCCCTGCTCAATGTGCTGCAGACCCACAGTCTCATCCTTGGGGCAGCTGCCCCCATCTCTGGGGCTCAGGTACCCCCCTGCCTGGGGTCTGTCCCCATTCCTATCTGTGACAGCCTGGCTGTACGACTCGGTCTTGGCTTCCTCAAGGTAGATGGGAGGCAGAGGGGGGTTAGTGTGGCCCTCTGGGACCCCTGGCTTGCTCTGCAGGGGTGTGGACGAGCCGTCGTTGCTGGGTTTGGGGGTGCCCTGAGCCGGGGAGTGGGCCGCCTCCAAGTTGAGCCGGGACAGTTCCGGGTTCCTCAGGGAGCAGGCCAGGCGAGGGCTCAGGGACAGGGGGGCGGAGGGGGCAGGGGGCTCCCCAGGGTAGGAGGGGGTAAGGCACAGAGGACGTCGGCCCCAGTCTGAGATGCTTCTTGCTCTTTAGCACTGACCTGGAGGAAAGAGGTGTAGATGGTGTCCATGAAGGAGGCATAGGGGTCCAGGACGCTCCCCACGGAGCCCTCACCACGTTGGGACACGGGGGTACGGACGGGACAGGGGCTGGGCACAGCCTCCGGGGTAAGCCGATTGGCTGGAATATCCTCCTGAGGGGCGGGGCTGTCTTTTTCCTGTAAGGAGATTGTCTTTTCTCCCTCGGAGGGCGGCGCCATGTTGAGCTGAAGGAGGAAGAGGAACGGCTGATGTGATCAACATCCAATACTGATATTTAAAAATCACAGGACAAGGCTCGTGTCAGGAGTCGGAACACAACAAGTACCTGGATGTTGTTGAGGAGGTTGATGGCCCCATCAGGGCCCTGGAGTAGAGGCATGCCCAGGGCAGAGGTCTGTACGGGGGGGAGGAGGAGAGGGCCTGCACCTAGCCCCAGCAGACTGTGGAGGCTAGTCAGAGCAGACAGGTCTCCTACAAAGACACATGGTTCATCACCAAAATGGTTTCTGAATGATCAATATGTGGGTAATGTACAAGATATAGCTTGGTTGTAGCTGTTCCCCACAGTTGTGCATAACACACTATTCGGAGAGTTAAATGTAATAGACAATACTAACTATGATTCAGCATAGCGAGGGCTTGGGACTATAAGGTTCTTTTAGCATTTTTGTCAAAATGTAGTTATTCTGTTCAATGTTCTCTAACTATATAGTACTCTAAAACACCCCCAAAAGAATGCTGTTAAGTTCAAAAGAATACAAGATAAAAAATATTGCTGACACCATTCAAACCGATGAGGGTTCAGAACTTTAAAAGCCAATTATTTCAGAATCAATAGGCAACAAAAGCGCTTGATATTACTAGCAGTGGAAATGAACAGTGCTGTGACTAACCTAGTAGGCCTGGGTTGAGGAGAGTGGGCAGTAACTGGTGGAGAACAGGGTTGTCCTTCCCCTGAACAGACAGGGGGATGAGGGTGTCCACCCCCCCATCAGGGCCTGAATTGGAGACCTGGATGGAGACAGGACCAAAACGTCAAACTGACCTCTCTAATACAGATAGAGCCAACTCTTTCACAAGGGCAAACTACTGAGTATGAGCACTAAGATAAGGGAGGGAGCCTACCTGAGGTGGGGGTTGTTGGGGTAGGGGGAGCTGAGGGGTGGTCGGGAGGTCAGTAGAGCCCAGGGCAGCGTTTAGCAGAGTGGGGCTGAGGGAGAGGAAGCCCGGGGGAGGGAGAGGAGCGGGGAGCAGGAGCGACTGCAGGGCCTGGAGGGGCCCCTCGGCTGGGGGCAGCAGGCCCTGGAGGGCCTCGAGGAGCCCAGGGCCGGGGAGGGAGGATAGGTCCAGGAGTCCAGAGCCTTTATCCAGAGACAAACTCTCCAACAAGGCTGGGATGTGCTGCTGCTGCAGGGGGAGGTCCAGGCTCAGCTGGCCCAGCCCAGACAGGGGCAACATGGCAGCCTGCTGTTGGCCAAGGAGCAGGGAGGCCATAAGGAGAGCCTGGAGGCCCAGTTTCTCCCCTATACCCAGATCACCCTCCTGGCCTGGGGTAAGGGTGGCAGAGGGGGTAGAAGTGGGTTCAACAGACCCAGGAGATTGAGAGGCAGCTCTCCCTGACCTCCCATTAGAGAGGGGAGTAGGCTAAACGGAAAGTTGTGGTTCAGATGGGCAGTCTGTTGTTGTTTCTGGTGTTGCTCTTGGTGTTGTT